>NC_089848.1:112401653-112750153 GCF_035609145.1 Eleutherodactylus coqui
CTGAGAGCTACAGCTGGTTTTAGCATCAACTAACGGGTAGCCGGCTTGCGAAAGTCAGGCGACTTCTGCAGTCAATCAGCGGCCTCAGCATCACAGTCAACATGCAGGGAATCAGCACTGATATCCTAGGCGCCATGATGCCAGGAGCTTGGTACAGTGACACTACAGTCTCTAATTGACTGCAGTGGTCACATGACTTCCACTCGTCCATCTAACTAGAAGTCGAAACTGGCGGTGGCTCTTAACTGGGGCACCAGGAGAGGTGAATTTGCTTTCTTTTATGTTAGGTGGGGCCCAGTGGGTGGATGGGGTTTTATTGTAATGACAAAACCCCTTTAAATTCCTCACAAAAGTACCAAGTTTAACTCAAATGTGTAAACTTTTTGCTACAAATTATCTTAACCCTTTAACTACGAGTCGTCTTTTAGATTTTTGTTTTCATGTTTTTTCATCCTTGCGTTCCAAGAACTAGAAACTTTTTCCATCAACATACCTGTATGAGGGCTGGTGTTTTTGCAAGATGAGTTGTAGTTTTAAATGGTACCAATACAACCAATCACAGCCATTCAGTGATGTCATTCACTGAATGGCTGTGAATGATCGAGCGCCGGCTGTGATTGGCTGGCGCTTGATTCAATCATAGTGCTTACTTACACAGCTCTGACGGCGGGGGAATTCAAAGCCGAGCAGGGAGATGACAGCGGGAAGAACTCTCAAGCAGCTCGCTACACCGCCGGGGAGCCCATCGCACCAGGGACACAGACGCTGGCTGGGAGCTGAGTATTATGTTGTTTTTTTTTTTTTTACCTCACTCGAGTATAAGCCGAGGGGCGCTTTTTCAGCATAAAGAAATGTGCTGAAAAACACGGCTTATACTCGAGTATATAAGGTAAATTGATTCTATGTGTCAATACTATTACGCTGATATTATGTCTCTAGATTTTTTATGCTTTATGAGCCCCATAACTCTTTTACTTTTCCATCGATGGGGTTGTATTGGGACTTGTTTTTTTGCATGGTGAGCTGTAGTTTTTGTTGCTACCATTTTTGGGTGCATATGACGTTTTGATCACTTTTGGGAGATGTGGGTGACCAAAAAAAATGCAATTTTGGCATTATCTTTTTTATTTTATTTACAGTGTTCACCATGTAATACAAATAATGTAATTACTTAGATAGTTTGTGATTTTTTTTATGCCACAATGCTAATTCTGTTGATCTTTTTTAATTGTTTTGAACATTTTATGTGAAAAGGTGTTTTTATAGTTTGTAATATTTTTAAGTTTTTGAAAATGTTATTTGACTTGAATGTCACATTTTTTATTCCTCTTCGTGAACTTGAACTTGCAATATATTTTTTAAATTAATCTTTTTTTATTGAGTACATCTCAATGCAGGTTATAAAACTTCAGGCTGAAAGACCTGGAAGAGGCAACATGAAATGGGCCACACACAGGTCCCTATCAGAAGTTATAAATGTAATTATTTGTAAACACAAAATTGCGAATATATTTGTATTATTTAAGCATACAAGAGGTCTCTACTTTCCTGCAATATTAATATTTTTGTTGAAGGATAAACAGAAAACAAACAAATAAAGCAATAATGTAACCAAATAAAGGCCCGTTTACACGGCTCGATGATCGCTCAAAGATCGCTCAAACGACAGTTTGACTGACAGCTTTAAGCGATCATTTTGCATAAACTATTAAGTAGCTACTCAGCTACTTAATAGCAATTAAGTGTGCATATGAAGCCTTAGCTGAAAGCAGTTACTAGCCTGAGGGCTCTTATCTGCATTCAGATCGTTTGTTCTCCAGGGGGAGACAATGCTATCAGCACTCCCCGCTGAGAACTGCTGATAAGGCTGACTGATGGTCACTAAATTCAGGTTGGACTGAATTTAACGATCAGCTGGCAGTGCACGAAAAGCGCACGATGAGCGCACATTTAGACGCAATGATTATTGCTAAAACGATCGCCTTTTAGCGATTTTTTAGCGATCATCACTCTGCGTAAATCGTCGTATCCAAATGAATCTGTCGCTGTCATCTGTTCAATGAAATGATTATCTGAATTCTCCATATACATTCGAGTGATCTCCTGAGGAGGACTAGAGGATGTGGGAATATATGACTTAGTGAATCGTATGAGGTGAGGTTCATGGTCAAAAGCTGATATTGTTTGAAGTGATGTATTCGTACCGGGGTTTCTAAATGTTTAAAAATTTGTGCCTTGTACCATTTTTTCTGGTTTGCAATTTCTTTAAAGTGACATAGTTGGGAAACCTTCTCTGCTCATTGGGACAGAGAAGGTGCTTGAGACTTGCGCCACATAAGCAGGATTAGGAGTTTAGCAGCAGACAGCAGGCACGTTGGTGGGTTTTGTTAGAGGGGCGTAGGTTGGCTGAGGGTTTCCACAGGAGGATAATTTGATGTGTTGAGCATATTTTATTGATGTGTTCTATTACTTGTGACCAGTAAGGTGTAATCATGAGGTTTTCCCACCAGATGTGTAGCAGAGAGCCTTGAAGGGAGATGGCACGTTGTGGTCCCCATTTTAGCTAGGATGTCAGGTGTCTTATACCATCTTGTAAGACGTTTAGAGGAGTTTTCCTGGATGCGGACACATCTACTTAATCCGTGGGAGTTGGTAAGTATTTTGACAGTGTCCTCTCTGGAGAAAGTGGTCTTCAAGTCTCTCCCCCATCCTTAAGGTACCATGGTTTGTTGGGAGCAGAGTTTAGTAATAAGCCTTTATAAAGTCTCGATGTCAGTTTATGTAAGTGCGATGGGAGGGACATGTATGTTTCATCCCAGAATGGGTCTTTACATTTGTTGTTGTACTGGGTTTGACATTTTGTTGTGGATTGACAGATATCCAGTCTCTCTAGAAGAGTGAGTGGGCGTTTTGTATGAAAGTCTCTACTTGGTCAGGGGTGTTGATTTTTATATTCTTAAGCATTTTATAAACTGTCATGGATTTTAAATTACTAGATTGACCCGATGTTTGCTACACGTACATAAAATGTTTCTGAAGTGGTGGTTGTGAACTTCTAAATCTGCTTGGTTAGGGGATTATTTTGTCACTTTGTATTTGGAGCAGAGATTTAATATAAAAAAAGCCTATAGGTCTCTCTCTCTCTGTCTCTCTCTCTCATTGTCTGTCTCTGTCTGCCTCTCTATCTGTTTCTGTCTGTCTATCTCTCTCATTCTCTTTCTGTCTCTATCTGTCCCTCTCTGTTTCCCGCTCTCTCTATCCCTTTTTCTGGGTCTCTCTATCACTTTCTGTCTCTGTCTTTCTATTGCACTCTCTGTCTATCGCTCTCACTCTCTGTATGTCTATTGCTCTTTCTCTGTTTCTCTCTGTCTCTCTATTACTATCTCTCTATTTGTCTCTCTATCGCTCTCTGTGCTCTCTCTCTGTGTTTCTGTCTTTCTATCGCTCTCTCTCTGTCTGTTTTTCTCTGTCTCTCTACTGCTATCTCTGTTTTTCTATCATTCTCTCTTTCTGCCTGTCTCTCTTTTTTGTCTCTCTGTTTCTCTATCACTCTCCCTCTGTCTGTTTTTTCTAGCGCGCTCTCTCTCTATGTCTGTTTCTCTATTGCTCTCTTTCTGTCTCTCTATTGCTTTCTCTCTCTGTCTCTTTATCACTCTGTCTGTCTCTCTCTTGATCTCTGTCTCTGCCTTTGTATCGCTTTCTCTCTGTTTCTATCGCTCTTTCTCTCACTGTCTCTCTCTCCATTGCTCCCTCTGTCTTTATCAGTCTCTCACTCTCTCTATTGCTCTCTATCGCCTCTCTATTGCTGTCTATCTTTTTGTCTCTCTATCGCTCTTTCTCTCACTGTCTCGCTCTCTCTGTCTCTATCGCTTTCTCACTCTGTCTTTCTATTGCTCTCTCTCTGTCTCTCTATCGCTCTTTCTCTCACTGTCTCGCTCTCTCTGTCTCTATCGCTTTCTCACTCTGTCTTTCTATTGCTCTCTCTCTGTCTCTCTATCGCTCTAGGTTGGGCAGTGTATGGTACAGCTTAGCAGTGCATGCTGTGTTGTTTAGCAATGCTTCACTCATTCCAGAGTATGCCTGAAGCACAGCAGCGCCACCCATAGACTTATGATGAATTACACCAGAGTAAATACTGGTGTCCGTGTGTCAGGTGCGACTTTTCTATGTTTACTGAGGGACTATCTATTGAGTTGTCTACTGCCAAGAGCCATCTGACACGGAGGCTAAATCCTCCTTGTGGTTTATTTTTAATTAAATAGGAATGGGCTATTCTCGGTTTACGGTGGTTCCAGATATATTGGTTAAAGAGGGTTTTAAGTGTGTTGAAAAAGTGGGTACTGCTATTGGTACTGTATATATAATGTATAGCATAGCTGGTAAGACATATGTGGATATCATGTTTTTCCCACCGTCCATGAAAGGAAAGGTATGTTTAAGCTCTGCAGTTGGTTTTGTTTTTTGTTTAAAAGTGGAGCGTAATTACGCTTATATATCATGGACGTGTCCGGTGTTAGTCTGATACCCAGATATTTGATACCAGCAATGGACCGTGTGAAAGGAGACTTCAGACTTATCGGAATTTATTGTGAAGTAAGAGAAATTTCAAAAATGTTCAAAAATTCCTGGGATTCCTGGGAGTGCTGTTTTTGGGTTTGTTATCAGAATTAGGAGATCATCCGCATAGGCTGCTGTAGTGTGTGTAACCTCTTAGACTTTTAAGCCACTTATGTCAGGGCTCTATCTTATTTTTTGGGGTAGTGTTTCCATCACCAGTACATAAAGGAGTGGGGGAAGGCGGACAGCCCTGCCTAATACCATTTTTGATCAGGAAGGGTTTCGATAAAGTGTCATTGACCCGCACTCTTGCTGTGGGTTCTGAATACAGGGAAAAGATGGCAGCAATTAATTGCATTGGGAATCCAAACTTATACAGGGCATCTCTGATGTAATTCCAATTAACGCTATCAAAGGCTTTTCCAGTGTCTGAGCTAAGCAGAACAAAAGGGGTTTAGATTGAGCCTGGTATAATGTATTGCGTGTATGATTCGAGAGGTGTTGAACTTCCCTTCTCTATTTGGGACAAACCTCACTTGATCAGGATGTATGAGTTTAGTGAGAAAGGGTGAATATCTATGTGGGATAACTTTAGCCCACAGTTTAAGGTCAGGGTTCCGTAGGGAAATTGGCCTATAGTTACTACATAGTTTGGGGTTTTTGTCTTCTTTGGGAATTATGGAAAATAATGCTTCTAAAGATTGCTTTGGGAGCGATGTGATAGTTAATAGGGAGTTACACAGTTTGATAAATGGTGGAAGAAGGATTTATGTAATGTTTTATAATACCTTATGGGGAATCCATCTGGACCTTGGCATTTCCCATTGGGGACTTGCAATATTTTAACCACTTCTACAATATATTGTAATACTTCAGGATTGCAGTATACTGTATTTTTACTGTTCACATATTACCATGGATAAGGATAGGGTTTGCAGAATTAAAACTCCCCAACTCAGAGGCCTCTGGAGGCCATTCTGCTGCTCCAAATGAGATGAAATTCAGATGATGCGCTCACTATTTAGGACATTTTTTTTCTTTTTAAAAAAAGTCATTGATTGGTGACGCTGTAGCTATGCAAATCACTCTACGAATGTTGTTCACTGCTGAACACTGTGAGTCAGCTTTCATCACTAAAGCATGCCAACGAATGCTGCCCTTCAGATCTGACATTGATGCAGGCCTGTCTGCTACAGCGCCACCAATGGCGCCTTTTTTTTACAATTTTTTTTTCATAAATGGCGAGTACTTTTGTCTGAATTTTATCTCATTTGGAGCAGCAGAACGTCCCCCAAAGGCCTCTAAGTTGGGGAAGTGTAACCTAGCTAACCCTGCATATGGCAGGCCTGGAAGCCTTTTATCAGGCTCAGGTCTACCAGGATAATCATTGACTCCCCATGATCTCATCACAGGGGGCCGAAGGCGAGTTAGAGGGAGGGCACCACCTCTCCAGCTAATAATTTACATGCTGCAGTTAGAATTGACCATGCGTGTAAGCTAGCTCTGATCATGGCTGTTTGCAACAGTGTCAACTGTTTGAAATAGCCGGTACATGCTGAGTATGCAGCAGGATCAGCTGCTGAGCCTATTTCATACCAATTCTTTTATGTATGTGTACATCAAGGCCAAGTCATTGAAAAGGGGATAAAGGGCGAAGCCAATAAAAAGGGGTTAGAGGGCCAAGCCATTGAAAAGGGGGTAAAGGGAAAAGCCATTGAAAAGGGGATAGAGGGGCAAGCCAATGAAAAGGAGGTAAAGGGCCAAGCCATTGAAAAGGGGATAAAGGGCCAAGCCATTGAAAAGGAGGTAAAGGGCCAAGCCAGTGAAAAGGGGATAAAGGGCCAAGCCACTGAAAAGGGGATAAAGGGCCAAGCCATTGAAAAGGGGATAAAGGGCCAAGCCTTTGAAAAGGGGATAAAGGGCCAAGCCATTGAAAAGCTATTGAAAAAGAAGTTTTCTTAACACATTAGGATAAACATTACTACATCTGTGCACCCAATATTTCCTTCGAAAACCCTCCAAATAGAAGTTTCAGACGCACGCTGCAAATGCAGTGTGTAAGGAGCCTTAGTTTCCTATCACAATACAAATAACACGCTGTGCCATTCATATGACTTCTGTCAAACTCTTCTGGAATGTTCTAATTACCTAGGGATGTGCGGCCTCAGTCACTGTATTAGCGTGTTGCACTTTTGTTGGAGATTTATCACCGAGTCCATGTTATTTGGTCTCTCACTGAGAAATAGAATAGACTGTGTGGCAGCGCAGAACACTAATGGGCGGCACAGCGGCAAAGGAATTACATTTCCAAAGCCGTCTTATGGATCTAATAACATCTATTATTGTTCTAGATTTATGCCGGCTGTATGATTTATGACTATTGAATATAAGAGGTACGTTTTGTTGAAATGTCTCAGAAAAATAATATTTGAGGCAATCCGTCCTTCAATACAAAACCTCTCTACATGCACATAAAGCATTAATTTTTGGTAATTACCGGCAATGGATAAGAAAGCGCCATCCTGATTTGAAATGACTGCGTGATATATTATTAACTGTAGTCTATATGGCAGCGACAAAGGTTCAGAAATATGTTTTAGGCCATCGTTAAGTCTGGTCAGTGGAAGTCCGACCTCTGTGATCCTCCATGACCAGCAGAAACTGGCGCAACCACTGCCAAGTAAAATATTGATTGATCAGGGTCTGGAGATTGGATGGACCATCAATGAGTCTATTCCTGGAAAGTTACTGGTATGAAGGGTACCAAATTAATTTAGAAAATGCTCCAGTGAATAATCTAGTTGTTTTATAGTTGCAAGAAAAAGTAAGTGAACACTTTAGGATTCCCTGGACTTGCATTGATTACTAATGACATATGGTCTGGTTGTATCTAAGTCCCAGTTATAGACATAAACATACATACAGACAGCTGTACCATTCATGTCCTTTATTGTAATCTACCACAGTGCAAGAAGAAAAAGTAAGGCAACTCCTCTGGTAATGAGCTTTCCAATTGCTAATTGGTAAAAGCTGTTTCAGTAAAAGTGCCCTCCAGTTTCAAGACAAACTTCTGTCTCAGGATCATAGGAGATATGGAGTATATTACCTGCAGTTCTTCTTCTCCACCGTCCCTCAGATCCACCTGTTACAGGTCCTGTTTTCATCTGTCCAAGATGGCTGAAACAATCTTTAGACTACAAATCCCCACAGTTCACTGGTACTCTTAGGGATTTGTTTCTGTTTCACACAAACCTCATTTTAGCGCTCCGATAGGCACGCTAAAAACTCGCAACTATAGGAGCGTTAAATCACGTGAACAAAGAATAGCCGTGACCAAGTTGCAATTTTACATGGCTGGTTGCAGCATCTTCCAGTGCACTGATGCCGCAGCCCCAAAATCCCTTGGCCGCCAGAACAATGAAGTGAATCCCCGTGGAGATAAAGGGAATCCCCGTGGGAATGAAGGGAGTCTCCACAGAGATAAAAGGAGTACCCACTGGGATGAAGGGGTTCCCCCCGCTAGGATGAAGGGAGTGCCCGCGAAGATGAGGCAAGCCCCGCAGAGATGAAGGAAGTACCCGTGGAGATGAAGGAAGTACCTGCGGAGATGAAGGGATTCCCCGAGGGGATGAAGGGAGTTCCTTCATCCCCATGGGGACTCCCTTCATCTCCGCAGGGATTCTTTTCATCCTCCACAGTGTTAAATTTCCTCCTCCTCCCTTTGCCGTCCGGCTCTTACAATCTCCCATAGGAGTTTATAGAGCCGCTGGCATTGTGCCGTCAACTTATAAGACAAGTCCTAATTTTTTCATGGGAAAAATCTTGTTAAAAAACCATGCCTACTGTGTTATTTTCTGATGCACAATTTTTTTAGGTGGGTTAAAAAAGTGTTAGTTTGTAAGAACCCATAAGAAACCATAGGTTCTTTTAGATGAGATTTTTTGATGCACTTATTCTGATGCTCATGTGAAAGAGGCCTAAGACTACTAATGCATTATACCTGCTCCCTGATAGGCTAGAGCTGCTCAAGTGATTATCACTGGCCAATTACAGAGCAGTGCACAGTGTGCATTAATTTGTTAGAAAATTGCTGCAGCCATCTTGCACAGCTGAAAACAGGACCTAAAGGGCGACAGAGAGGAAGAACTGTAGGTGATATACCCCCTTATGTCCCTGGACAGAATTTTGTCCCAAAAACTGGAGGGTCACTTTAAGGAGATGAGATTGGAAGTGTGAGTTTGGCAGGTGCTTTACCTATTAAACAAAGGCACACAAAGCCTGGTTAATGACAGATCTGTTCTTCTCAAGAAAGACTAGTGAGTATAAACCATTTTCATAAGACCTCAGAAGATGTGTTATAAAGATGCATGAAGCTGGAAAAGGTTACAAAAGCTAAAGATCTGGGTTACATAAATCTATGGTTATTATCTAAAGATGGAGAACATTCAGGACAGTTGTACTCTCGCTAGGAGTGGGTGTCCTGTTATATCACTCCAAGAGCACAAAGGGGAGTCCTGAAAGAGGTGAGAAAGAACTCAAAAAGGACAGCAAAGACCAACAAATGGGAAAAGCCGTAAATCTTAACACAGAAGAAATGCAACCCAAAGGAATATAGAAAGTATCACACAATTCACCTTGTAGAAGATGGCAGTAGCATTATGGTACAGATCATTTAATGCAGACGAATAGAAAATTGTCAGATGTACAAGCTGAATACAGAGAAGCCAGAAGAACAAAAGAGATTACTGATGGATAATGCAAAAGCCAAGAATAAAGTCAACATGTGCTTCTTTGAGTGCAGCAAAGCTTTCAACTTTGTCGACCATGTAAAATTATGCCGTGTCCTCGGGAAAATTATCAACAAGCCACAGTCGTGACGAAAAATGGAAAAGAAGATTTTCTGATTCTCATTAAACTTGAGAGAAGAGAGAATGAAGAAAAATTATCAAGGATACAAGATTAGTGGAAGAAACATCAAATACCTTTGATAAGATGATTCAATCATAGTCGAAAATGAAGAACTGCTATAACCCTTATAAGGTAGTTAAAGAACAAATATAAAGGGGTTGTCTGGGGTTTTTTTTGAAAAATAATGTCATTATAGTCCATAAGTTTTATCTGGCAATGCAGCGCATTCCTAATCAAGAAAATAGGGCTCAACAGCAATGTCAGGCACAGCTCATGGGGAAGTGTGCTGCCGTACCCTTGTAACCCAAAACAACCCCTTTAAAGAGAATCTGTCACCATTAAAACTGACTTCACTGGCTGGCAGAGGATGAAACATCAACCACTGTTAATGGCCTTTTTTTCCCTAATGAGCCTTTATAGCTCCACAATCAGGTTCCAAAGCTATCCCTCACCATATGCAAATGAAGCAGAGCTATAGGCACATGAGGAGTTGGACTTGCTCTGTTTGCTGATGTATTGAGTTGTGTGGCCTCCAGGTTCCCCCTTACAGGCAGGGTGTGGGGCTTACCTCCTATCATTTCCCTATAAGATTACCAACTTTTACACCTTACACAGATCAGCAAAGAAGGGTCACGGCCGAGAAGAGTCATGCTGATTAATGAGCTGCTGACATAACTACAGCCTCTTTCTCTTTTTAGGGTTTCCTGTTTTACTGGAGATCTGTTGAGCTGTCTATCAAAAAAGTTGTGTGGTTATATCAGCAGTTTATGAATTAGTGTGACTCTTCTCAGCCAGATGACTCTTCTTTGCTGATTTGCGTATGGCACAGGATAACGTTGGAACCTAATTGTGGAGGTACATGGGCTTATTAGGAAAAGAGAGGGCCTTAGAAGTAATTCCATTTCCACGACAGTGGCTCAACTTGGTATTAGAGATCAAATTACGATTGAAAGGAATGGTAACTTGGCCTGCAATACCAAACCTGCCCACTGCAGTGGGAACGGAGCTGTATACTTCCTTCTGAAATCAGCTCAGTGCACAAGGGCACTAACCCAGCAAACACAAAGACTCCTGCCGATCTGCTAGTGATGACGTGTCCTGAAGATAGGTCATCAGTAGGTTTAAAGCTGGACAACCTCTTTAAAGCTAAATCTGTTGAGTGTCCAGAAGTATTAAACTAAACAACACAAACACAAGAGCACTTGTGCATACCTTATCACATAAGGGAGGCTCCTTTCGGTGTATCTTGCAAGCTCCCAAAAGGAGTCTGGATCCGTGACTATAAAGTCCAGTAAGAAATGATGTGTTGGAGCCGCAAAGCAGGGTACGAAAACAGATGGAATTCTTTTAGCTCTATGCATTGACGTATTTGGGTACCCTGCTTTGCGGCTCCAACACATCATTTCTTACTGAAGCAGTAAACTATGGATTTAATAGCCAAGGCATGTAATAAATCCAGCAAGAGATCATCGAATGTAACAGTTTGGCCATAAAACAGAAGAATCTACGTAGTCCAGGATACAAAGGGGCACAGGAGAAGTATTCATGTGCATGAACTTTTGTTTTTTTAGTTTTTGAAAACTGAGAGGACAGCAAAGAATTCAAACACATGGATGAAGTTCAGAACCATACAGATAAGTAACTGTAGTGGACCAGAGTCAGTGGAGTCCCCTCCAGAATGTTCTATGTTTGTGTCATGTCACTGTCTTGTCACTGTCTTGTTTGTGGAGTGCAATAGGTATATGTGTGTTGGAAGGTTGCAGGACTGAAAGGGTTAATATCTGGTATGTCCTGTCCTTTCTGGAAAATGTATTGTTCTGTGTGTATTGTTTATGGTCATGTGATGGTGTTAGATATATGTGTTTGCAGAATGCAATGCAAGGTAGTTGTAGAGCAGAGAGTAGAGGAGTGGTAGAAGCGTGGAGTGAGAAGTTGCAGAGAGAAGGAGCATGGAAGAGACAGAGAGGTGATCCGTTGTTCCCGCCTGGGCCTAGCCTTAGTCGCTATCTCTAACGAAGCGAGGCACCTGGACTATGAGAGACGTGCGGAAATCGCATGAGTCCGGAGAGAGGGAAAGGAACCACTAACCAGCAAGAAGAAGTGTAAGTGACTGACAGGAGAGAGTGAAGGAGTGTCACTGGGAGAGTTAAAGGGGTTGTCCCGCGCCGAAACGGGTTTTTTTTTTTTTACCCCCCCCCGTTCGGCGCGAGACAACCCCGATGCAGGGGTTAAAAAAACAAACCGGAGAGTGCTTACCTGAATCCCGGCGGTCCGGCGTCTTCATACTCACCTGCTGAAGATGGCCGCCGGGGTCTGCTCCCTCCGTGGACCGCAGCTCTTCTGTGCGGTCCATTGCCGATTCCAGCCTCCTGATTGGCTGGAATCGGCACGTGACGGGGCGGAGCTACACGGAGCCGGCATTCTGCACGAGCGGCCCCATTGAAGACAGGAGAAGACCCGGACTGCGCAAGCGCGGCTAATTTGGCCATCGGAGGGCGAAAATTAGTCGGCTCCATGGGAACGAGGACGCTAGCAACGGAACAGGTAAGTAAAAAACTTTTTATAACTTCTGTATGGCTCATAATTAATGCACAATGTACATTACAAAGTGCATTAATATGTCCATACAGAAGTGTATAGACCCACTTGCTGCCGCGGGACAACCCCTTTAAATGCCTACAGATAACCGAGACTGTAGAGATCCAAGTACCCTGTGAATCCTCTCTGCGTCACTATTGTAAGAACTGTTTGGACTATTAACCTCCATCTCCAAAGATCCACTGCAGAGGATGGAACAATGGCGTTACGAGTGACAAGTTGGACTACAGGTAATCATCGTTACAGCCTCTGTGATCTCCCCCAGCGGTAACGAGTTTGGGTCCTGAGCTACCTTTAGGGAGGAGATGGTAGAGCCCCATGACAAGGTTAACATCTCTACCCCGCTGTCTCCTTGGCTGAGGGTCTGCTCCTCGTACGCTGCATTACTTGACTTCCTGTGGAATTGGTCCTATTGTGTGTCTGATGTAGGGAAATTAGATTGTGTGCCTCATGGAGGACAAGGACTGATGGGATGAAGATGCCTGTAGTGAATTATGCAACATTTAGAGCTTCTGTATGTAAGCAGCAGATCATATTAAAACACAAATAGATGTTACATTGGGCAAATTCTTAAAATGACCATTGGAAAAGACAGCGGTGCCATTGATTATTATTATAACACTTTGGGCACATTTTTTTTTTACTGGTGATGGAGCAGAATTCTGGCGTAAATTGCACTTTTGTTTGGTGAAAATCTATTAAGAGAAATTTACTCTCATTTGTGCCAAAAAGAACAGATGTTCTACCTCTTACTCCACTTTTCAGAAGTTTCTAGAAAAGGGGGCGGGGTTTGAGTGGAGGGAGGTTTTTAGACAGATGTAACGGGGTTTTCCTGGACATGAAGAAAACTTTTTATGGTCTTAAAAACGTCTGAATGAGGCCACTTGCACAAAGTGCGATGCTTTTAGCTGCGGCGGAGGATCCTTACTTCCCTGAAGCGAGGCAAGACATTTTTAACACAAAAATACCTTGCATCATCAGGGAATCGCTCGTTGGTGAGCACGATATTGGCCCGAATTTCACAGCCCGATATTGCCCTCGCCCCTGTGCGAAATTAGTCTTAAGAAAAAATTAATACCTGTTCCGGTGGCTCACCTTCCAGCACGGCAGCCCTGGTGCCCGGAACATAGAAGCAGCAAGCAGTCACATGTTGCTCGTTTTGCATGTGCCCACTTGCCACTCACAGGTTTCAGCAGTGATTCTTCTATGGCTGCTAAAGCCTGTAAATACTACTTAAAACTTAACGTTTAATAAATGATTACCTAAAAAATATGGACGAACACATACATAAAGTGTTAAAATAATAATCCCGCCACCCTAGGGTAATCGAGATGGCCTATTGTTAAGAGCCAAACACACTCAACTGACCCCTTAGAGGCAAGGTGCATAAATATACGCCACCTATTGCCTAAATTCGTACGTTCGGAGTCATGGATATCGACGCTATCCCATTTATGGTAAACGGGTACTAGTGTGATTATTCCACTCTTTCCTCCAAATCGTCTACTCACACGATGTGTTGAGGAAAGGAATTATCCAATATTTCCCTATAACGGGGTGGGGTATGTCGGGTTTCACTTTTACAGGGTGAAGCAAGAGATTTTGTCCCCTCCAATATTCATGATTAACAAAACATGAAGTGATTTTATTGAAAGGTAGGCACTTCCAAAGGTGGAAGGTGGATTCCCATTATCTTAGGGTCCTTATAATTCATGTAACCTAAGTCAATTAACGCTTACAGGAAAATAACGGATATAATTAATTATTCCCCTGAGCTTTTACACCGGCATAGGTCTCAGCCAGGGCATATATGTCTAGTGTGTCGACATAGAGTATGGTTTTATACCCCTCACACCTAAAGATGTTTAGTATTGTAGCCAAAATTAATATGATTTTTGTGGCCACACACTAAACTTATAACTCCGCCACCCTAGATAACCGCATTAGTGTGGTATTCTGCGGTCTGATACTGCCGCATTACAGCACACATTAATATATTAATCACTCTGTCTTTCTGATCATTTGATCGATCAGGCTTTCTACACTTTAAACAAGTAAATTTCAATCAATCTCAATCAACGCGTTTCCACAACAGGTAAGTATACATGTTGTTTCATCAGGATTGAAATAGGTACTCTGAAGACTAAGGGTAAGATAGATGTCCCTTTAAGTTTTATGTACTTTCAGACCTAATTTCTAAGATAGATGAAACCTATTTAGGTCAAAGTGATATCTTAAGCCCAATATGTCACTTGGTTTAACAGTGGCAGCTGTGGGCAAATCAAAGTTGTGTGCAACAGCCCATATGTTCAGGGCATAGTTCGTAGCACAAGCAGCTACATAGACAGAGGCAGCAATGGTCAGTGAAACAAATGCTCCTTCTTAAATACTACATGCTCCGCCCATATTCGCTGTGTGGGAATGTCTCAAGCCCCAATCAGGTCTTCCGAGAATCAACACGCCCCCCTCCGTGAGTCACACTGCGTCATCGCGTGAGGACGTCAACGCGTCATCACGTGAGCATGTGACCGGTCCAAGTGTCCCCCGCTCACATGACCGGGTTGCGCAACATTTCTGTGTCACGACGTATGGCCGTGCTACGTCATACAGACCGCGCCACCTCCCACTACGGTGGAATTACAGCGCTGGCCCGACGTAGCGTGATGACAGCGTTAATTGACTTAGGTTACATGAATTATAAGGACCCTAAGATAATGGGAATCCACCTTCCACCTTTGGAAGTGCCTACCTTTCAATAAAATCACTTCATGTTTTGTTAATCATGAATATTGGAGGGGACAAAATCTCTTGCTTCACCCTGTAAAAGTGAAACCCGACATACCCCACCCCGTTATAGGGAAATATTGGATAATTCCTTTCCCCAACACATCGTGTGAGTAGACGATTTGGAGGAAAGAGTGGAATAATCACACTAGTACCCGTTTACCATAAATGGGATAGTGTCGATATCCATGACTCCGAACGTACGAATTTAGGCAATAGGTGGCGTATATTTATGCACCTTGCCTCTAAGGGGTCAGTTGAGTGTGTTTGGCTCTTAACAATAGGCCATCTCGATTACCCTAGGGTGGCGGGATTATTATTTTAACACTTTATGTATGTGTTCGTCCATATTTTTTAGGTAATCATTTATTAAACGTTAAGTTTTAAGTATTAGTCAGACAGTTCTTCTCGGAGATAAAAATTTGAATTTTTGGTTTGAAGTATACTGTTGCCACGGTGATAGAGACTAAAGCCTGTAAATGGCTGAGCGGTCACATGTACAATGGACGGCATGTGATTGTGTAAGAGGGTGCCATGTTGATTGGTGATTATTTCTTCTTCTGTTACTGCAATTGTTCAGTTTCCATATATTGTTTGAGACTGTGCCCCCTGAGCACTGGTAAGGGAGTGGTGTATAATAAAAGCTGCCTGCCCCCTGGCACAGAGTAAGTGATAGTGAAACAAAAAGTAGTCAGGTGTGAGACTATGGAGCATCTAGCCCAGGGCCGAGAGCAAGAGGAACGAGCAAGGGTTATAGTGGCCACGGATTGTTCCTCCACCTATTCCTGCGGCCCCCCACACAGCGTTGCAGCCCTGGTGCCCGGTGCACAGAACCCGGAAGAGCAAAGAGCACGGGGTTGAGGGAGGGTTAAAGAACTGGCATCGGGCAGCTCATCAGGATTGGGATTCTAAATAAATGGTGTAGTTTTGGAGGAGTCAGGAGCTTACCTGTAACCTGGACGTCAGAGTCCTCCGGGGAAAGCTTTGTGTCCGCACCATCTCCGACTCTTCAGGACCAGGCTTTCGATCATTGTTTATACCAACCGGTTCTCATTCTGGCTCCCAGTCTTGGATTTCCTAACGCAAGAATGAAGGGGGGTTGTATCCATCCTGCAATTATCCGAGCTAGTATTACATTTATCTTAACCCTTTCCTATCCACTGTCTGACATCTGAAGACATTATGATTTAAGGCTGTACAGCTCCGATGTTGGAAGACGTCCGTCAGGGTTCTCTTACTGTATATTGCCAGCCTCCCTGCTGTCAGAGCATATCCAACATGTCACCTCATGCAGTACTGGCTTTAGCCAGCATATAGCGCCGTTGTATGATGGCAGAAAAAGAGTACGCCCCCTAGGAAAACCTGGATACAAATTGGATTGGAAAGGGTGAACTTCTGATGATTTTACAACTGTATAACTTTTTCTTCATGTCCAGGAAACCCCTCTAAGAATTGTGACTTATTAAAAAGTTAGAACAGTCATCACAATCTCACTCCAATAGCTGGGGGGGACACAAAGTGACTTCACATCTCCAGACATGTTTGAGGATGGCTTCACACAAAGCATAAATGCTGCCGAATTTACACAGCAGAAATTCTGCAGTACTTACAGTACAAGCCGTGTGGAGGAGATTTTGAAAATTCCTAATCCGCAGCATGCCTATTTATGCTCTGGGTTTATGTTGTAGACTTTAAAGTTAAAATCCACAGCAGATCTGCTGCAAAATCCACGGGCAAATGTACTCATTTTAGGTGCAGATTTGGCCACTGCGGTGTATTTGCTGCAAGTTTTACGCTACCAAATGCCCACAGCAAATACAGCCCTTGTAATATCAGTCTAAGGCTTCTTTCACATGAGCGTATATTGCCTGCCGTTTTCATGGCTGGCCGATATATGCTGCCATCTGATGCATTGGATTCCAATGCATCAAATCAGACAGGCGATTTTCCGACGCATATAAGCGCCTGGCCCGCCAAAATAGCGCATTTGGGGCCGGTGGCTTTTACACAGGCCAAGAAAGATAGTCCTAGAATTATCTTTCTGGATGGAATACGTCGGCCGCTGCATAGACTCCTATGGGAGCCTATGACAGCTACCAGAGCAGGGAGGTGAGAGGGAGTTGAGCAGTGTGAATGCTAAACTTCTTCCCCCCTTCTCTCTTCCTCTCCGCCCCTTGCTGGCTGTTTGCAATGGGAGGGGGCGGGAGCTCGTTGCTAAGCTCCCACCCTGTTCCGCCCCCTCTCCGTCGCTTGTTGGTAGCCAGCAATGGGATTGGGCAGGACGTGACGGGAGCTTAGCACAGTCCAGAGCTAAACTGTCTCCCCCACCCAATGTCAATCTCGTTCACGTGTTTTTACGGCGCTGGCGGTGCACATAAAAACGCCTATGCTCGTGTGAAAGAGCCCTAAAGATGCAACAACGTTAACATTTGATAGATTTGTCACATTTTAAAGAGCATATGGAAAAAAGCTGCAAGAAAAGGGCATCAAAAATACCCCTGATGATAAATACTTTCCCTTATTGTGTTTATCAGTACTACTACTAATAAAGGAAGATATGGATATAAAAAGATGAGATTGAAGTATATACTATAAAGTGCACCATAAAGCCAATATAACAGTAAACTTGAAGGACCAGAGAAGATAGCACCATTGATTCTGTGTAAAAAAGAAATTGGAAAACATGACATAAGATATGAAGTCCAAAGATCCAGATGAGCGGGTGCGGCAATTAGGAAAGCAGACAAGGATCTCTTTAAGAGCGAGTACATGGATGTGAATATCAGAGGTTTGTCTTATTGTCTAAGCATTCTATGATGTATACCAATGCTCAGAGGAAGACAAGGTGACGGGTTAAGGGTAGGTGACACAAGTATCAGGGTACATCAGGCTTACAAAAAAATATATATATATTCTTATTTAAAAAAAACTTTTAAATTCAGTTGTCCATAGAAGCTTCTAGTAATAGATAAGCAATATGTGGTTATTCAGAAATGTTAGACGACCTAACTGGCTCTAACTAAGAATATACTTAACTCTAACGTGAGTGGGGTATTGTAACAATCTGTTATAAATCACAAAGATCAGCAAACACATCAACTGTAGACCACATGGTAGGACCACCGAACGTTTCAACCCAGTAATCGTAGTCTCTCACAAGTGTTCCAATAACTTGTCCGCAACTATCAGATGAATGTGTTCCTCTGGTGTCAGCACGAGTTCGCGTATTTTAACTGTCAGTCCTGCTTTTAAAGGGGTTGTCCCGCGGCAGCAAGTGGGTCTATACACTTCTGTATGGCCATATTAATGCACTTTGTAATGTACATTGTGCATTAATTATGAGCCATACAGAAGTTATAAAAAGTTTTATACTTACCTGCTCCGTTGCTGGCGTCCTCGTTCCCATGGAGCCGACTAATTTTCGCCCTCCGATGGCCAAATTAGCCGCGCTTGCGCAGTCCAGGTCTTCTGCTCTCTTCAATGGAGCCGCTTGTGCAGAATGCCGGCTCCGTGTAGCTCCGCCCCGTGACGTGCCGATTCCAGCCAATCAGGAGGCTGGAATCGGCAATGGACCGCACAGAAGAGCTGCGGTCCACGGAGGGAGCAGACCCCGGCGGCCATCTTCAGCAGGTAAGTATGAAGACGCCGGACCACCGGGATTCAGGTAAGCACTCTCCGTTTGTTTTTTTTAACCCCTGCATCGGGGTTGTCTCGCGCCGAACGGGGGGGGGGGGGGGTTTGAAAACAAAAACCCGTTTTGGCGCGGGACAACCCCTTTAAGTCACTACTTGTGTGTGCATATTAGGCCTTTTTCTGAGGACCCACCTCACTTACATACCTCCAGCATGATCAGTACCGTAATATAGGTGATATGTATTTTGATGTCTATTGGGGGTGCACTGATTCACAGAGCTGCAGGATGATGTGAATCCTTTATAGCAGTCTCTCTAGCTATAGTCCCTGCATCCTTGTTCTCTCAGCTATCTTGGTTCTGCCACGTTACGGAGCTGCGCTTCTCAAATACGGTCTGCCTCCTTTCTTGCACCACTGTCCCTTTCTAAGAGGTGTAGATTCTCCAGGACACATCCTCCACGGCTCCACAAGCCAACTCATCACTCCTTTGGCAGCTCTCTCTCCTGGCAACGCAGTCTTTTTTAAGGCTCAATACTAATGGAATTGCTCTCCAGCACGCAGCCCTCTATGATCTCAAGCCCTACAGATCTCCCACCTGACCTCTGCAGCCAATGGGGAGTCACATACAGTACTTCATAGAGAAATACACAAACTGCAGTAATATACGGTGGCTAGTAAAGGTCGCCCTTTTGGCATCCAGATTACATAACTATAAGAACTATAACAGAGCTTATTACAGCACAAACTCGAACCTGGGCTCCCTTCCTACAAAGAAAGGATAGATGCACAGATATAGAAATGTTTAACTTGACTGTGATAACCTTCTAAGACTAGCTATAATGTAAGTCATTGAAAATATATTGCAACATTACTCAACACAACAAAACCTGTTGAAAAGCTATTGAAAGAGCAATTAATCTGACACAGAAAGCCAATATAATGCGTTAAGAGTCAAGTTAAACTTTGTAGGCAAATAGCAGATTGGACAGGTGGTGCAGTAAAAAGGGAGATGAGAAGAAGGTAACATTAGTGAGTTTACTTTGATTACAAGGTGTGGGGTGCCGGAAATTAGCCGTACCTGCAGAAGAACCTGGTAGTAAGTGTTCAATTCCCACTGCAGCCCCACTACAAGGAAACTCAAACATCACATGTTGGTCATTGAAATCAATAGACTATCTGTACAGGGTAACTCCCTCCACCTCCCTTTTTTTTCCAGCTGCCATAGAAGTCTATGGGAGCCTGCTGCGTAATACAGCAAAAGATAGGTCAATGTTTTCATGCGCCGTATAAAGAAGACGGACAAAAAAGATAGCGTAGGTGCGCTTTTTTCTCACTCTTATAATTTGCGCGAAAAAAACCACATTCGTCTGAATGAAGCAATTCAGATCCAATAGATCGCATATTCACATTTTATGTTCAACCTTTAAATGTGTGGAAATACCTGCAGAAATGTCGTCGTCTGATTGGTGCTGAGTGAACTGAAGCAGTAGCAAGCGGTTTAGGGTAGAACTTTGCTAAAAGGTTTGTACAAAGTTGAACTGAGCTTTTAGCAAAGTTCTACCTGAAACAAGGTTCTCCTGGGTTAATTCGCTCAACACTAGTCCTGAACACTGGTGTATTATAGAGGGCTTGGATGGCTCCTAGACAGTGTTGTACACCAGATTTAGGGGTTTTGGTAAACTTCCAATTTGGTTCAAATTAATTCAGATTGAACCAAACTTTTTGCAAAAGTTCAGTGATCGGACCGAACTGGACTTTTCAAAAATTCGCTCATCACTATTGATGATGATGATGATCATGATAATCCTTAGGGCTCTTTCACACTGTCGTTGGCGATTTTATGTGTGCCAAGCTGTGCTGTAAAAACGTATAAACAGGCGCACAAATCTAACGTTCAGACGGCATGGGCCCTGTGCTTATACGCTGAGCCCACAATGCCATTGGGCAGGGGGAGACAGTTTAGCTATGCTAAGCTGTCTCCCCCTTCCCTCCCCCTCGTCGGCTCTCTGCAAGTGGAGGAGGCCGGATGGGGTGCAAGCTAGTGTGCTAAGCTTCCGCCCCCTCTCTGCCCCTTGTCAGCAAACAGCAATGGGAGTGGGCGCAATGAGGCATAGCCCTCCCATTGCAAACAGTCAGCAAGGGGCAGAGAGAAGGAGAGAAGGGGGGAGGGAGTTTAGCAGTCACGCTGCTAAACTCCCTCCCACCTCCCCCCTCCGGCAGCTGTCATTAGCTCCCATAGGCGTCTATGGCAGCGGCCATATTCCAGCCGGGAAAGACAGTTCCAGGACTATCTTTCCTGCCCGGCGTAAGAGCTGCCGGTGCTATATTGGCCAGCTGTGTGCTTTTACGTCGCGGGAATACGCCTGTGTGATCTGATGCATTGAATCCAATGCATCAGATGGTAGCCTATATTTGCCAGCCTTGAAAACGGCGGCTGATATGCACTGGTGTGAATAAGCCTTTAACTTAACAATTCTAACATTTTCAAAAAACATTTATTAATTCCACCGTTCGCCACTCGAGGGCAGAAGATTTCTTCATTCCCTCGAAATTGAAACAATGTAGCAAAAACGAAAAGCAACAAAATTGCCATTTCAGGGCATTAAATAAAAGCTGCTTCTTTAAACAGGACAGAACTTTCTTCGTTAATGTTGCACATGAGGACTAATTTGAGGTTTTTCCTCTGTCTTCTTATTGTTGGATACATTCTGCTTTGGTTTTACTAACATTTCAGTCCGATACTGTAGAGAGATCACGTGAGCTCGGGGAGGAATCATTGCTATGCTGGTCACAAAGTGGCGTAAATTAAGACTTTGTATTAATTCTGTTACATGCATAGCAGAGGGTGCCCCGTGAAGCTGCTACCTTTCTCTTTTTATTCTTTTGTGCTATTGTAATTTACCAATTAAGGCACACAAAGGATTATGCTCCCCATAATGAGCCCAATAAAAGCTTCTTGTGGTCTGAGAGATGTTCATTAAACCACTTGAACTTCCCTCACACATAAGTGATTGCAGACGGTGTTGCTGCCCCGCTACAGATGGAGCGCCATTCTTTCTTCCCAATTAACTATATGCTAATTTTATTATTTTCCAACTTTTGCAGGCTCTGAAATGTAATATTCACGGCTACAAACATCCTCTTCTCCTTTCATTTAGATCATTGCATCATTTATTTTTCTATCCTGGAAGGAGATTAAAAACCAGCGAGAAGTGCAGTAAATTTAATCAATAAAACTTGGAAAATAATAAAGACGTGCCGTTACAAACAAAAATGACTCTAAAGAGACGACGAGCGCCAAGCAATATCAGAGAACAATCATGATGCAGACGCCTGTCCTGAGGCCACTGGGTAGCAGTATTATTTCTGTACTGTTGTTCTTGTTCTGTGACTGATGGGGATTATTGCACTTGTTTCACCCGAGTGTCACCTAAACTCCCATGGAACAAAGTGGAGGGGGGGGGTTCTAAAACTTTTTGAACTGTCTTGAACTTAATAATTAACTCTAGCCTAGACCCTTTGCTTTAGGGCTTCTTCAGACTGACGTATTTGCACAGGTTTATACGTAGGGAATAGAATAGAATCTATTGATATCAATTTTTGTGTTGACATAAACGATTATTTGCGCAGGACCTGCTCAAATTTTCTGCGTATTTGCTAGAAGTCAAATCTGGACCTCATTACGTTACAAAGCCTCTTAAATCGGGGTGGAGGGAATGAACATGCCCTGTGTATGCAAAAAAGCACAGATCTATGCGCAAACATGCACGCAAATCAACTTCGTTCGCTGCCCAAATATGTTGCGCTGAGGCAAGCGTATTTGTGCATATGCTCGTCTTAAGAAGCCCTAAGGCTACATTCACACCTTGTATTGGTGTGAAAAATGCACGTGGCCAAGAGCGATGTTGGGTCGAGCTTCTCAGCCCAATATAAAAAAAAAAACCCGTTTCGGCGCGGGACAACCCCTTTAACAACAGTCCATGCACCTTTTGATGAAGGTGGTTAAGTGGCTTCATTCTGATGAATTCACCTTTTTATTGTGCAGAATCAGAAGTCTGGCACAGTCTCCCATGCCATGGGGGGGCGGGTGCTCGGCCATTGGATGACTGCCTGACACTTGCTGTTACAACGGTGGCTGAAGAAACATCTGATTCCCACTCTTTAACCCATTACATGGCATTGTCAATGTGTACAAAGTAGGACTAATCATGTGAAATTGTAATAAATTGAACTTTTACAGATGCAGCAATACCATTTTTTTTAATGCCACAACTTTTAAGGTTTTTTTTGAACTTTTAATATTTTTAAATTCACTAATAGTAAAAAAAATTCTTAACTTAATTTTTACTTTCGTTGGTTGTATTAGGGAACATGAGCTATTGATGGTCTGATCACCTATATAATATACTGCAATACTTCTGTATTGCAGTATATCATAATTTTAGAGGCATTCTATTAAGCCCTGCCGCAGAAACAGCTTAGGCTGTATTTACACTGGTGAGTGTGATATTAGTCAGAGAAGCTTGGACCAATATTGAACTCATAAATTATGCGATCGCGATGTGTTTTTCGAGAAAAATGCATTGCATCACTGTACATGCAATTTTCACGTGCATTTTTAATGCGTGATAAAATCGCAAGTTGCTCCAAAATAGAAAAGAATCCCACTAGCAAGAAAATCGCATTTACATACAAGAGTTATACACTATTCTAGGCTCTTAAAAAATTAATTGGCCATTCTCACACTTAGGGCTCCCACCCACTGGCGATATTTTCTCCACTGCGATGCGATTCTAAAGTTAAAGTCTCGCATCGCAGTGCGAGAAAAATATCGGCATGACACCGGGATATCGTCATCACGCCGACATATCGCCAGTCCTTTCAATGGAGCCAGCGGCAGCAGCGCTAGCCCCATTGAAAAGAGATGGAGAATGCCGGGGACTTCTGCTATAACAGCTGTGAAAGCTGTGGCAGGAGTTTCCTTCATCCCCGCTGTGGCAGAAGTCCCTGGCATTCTATTCCATTGCTTTCAATGGAATTGGCACTGCTGCCGATCCCATTGAAATCAATGCTTTCTGCCAAACCATGCGGAATGATTATCAGGGAAGGGCTTGAAATATAAGCCCTTCCCTGATAAACTGCCAAACTGTGTGAAACAAAATTTAAAAAATCATACTCACCTCTCTTGCGCTCAGCCGTGTCCTCCTGCTGGCTCCCCGGCACTGCTATGAAGCTCTTTCAGCAGTCGGGGATTTAAAAATCCCCACCTCCTGAAAGGGCTGTGCAGATTGGCTGAGGGCTCAGCCAATAGCAGCTACTGCTTAGCTATTGGCTGAGCGCTCAGCCAATCACACATAGCCCTTAGCTATTCATTCATGCATGGCTTTTGTATGGTTTCCAATTGAAATCAAAGGAAAACACTTCTGATCCTTCATGATGAAGAGGGTGGGACAGCACCTTGGGATAAAACACATAAATTGTCCAAGTCCAATAAGGGTAGTGCCGAGGGAATCCAAGTTCAAACTATATGTAATCCAATCAATGGAGAGCTGCAGCAATAGAGAAAAATAAACCCTCCATCAACAAGTGATTGTGGCTTCTGATGCTCTATCGCGCATGAAACACGCATAAAAGGATTGGAAATTTACAGAAGCGATGTGAGGTGTTTTTACCTGAAACTCGGTCCGATTTCACTCTCGCCCATGTGAAGTGAGCCTAAGGCCGGGCTCACATGAATGGGTTGGATTCGGCAAGGGGATATCCACAGTGGTAAATCTGCATATGACTGCCAAAGCAAATTGCATATGGTCACCTATACGTGTGCTTTTTCGTGCGGATGTTCACAAATGGACAGCATATCGTCTGCGCAGAAGAACAGTCGCAAGTAAGGAATGACATCAGAAAGCTGCCCAACCCCCTGGAAACAACTCCTATCGCTCAGGAGTCCACCCTGATGGAATTATCTTCTGCTGTGGTATTGAGCGCTGTTCTGACAGCCTTCAGATTGGGATGCTCATTGCTCGGCTGGTATCTTACTACTTTTTTTGGAAGTAGTGTAAATCACTTTAAAATAAACCCTTATTCTTGTGGAGAAAGAGCGCAGAAGGATATGTGGAGGTTGCAGACAGCAGGCTGAATGGATGTGTTGCTCCCCAGACTCCATCCTGCATTGTCTGCCCACAAATTCCTGCTTTCTTTATACCATTTGTTATCTGGTCTCCTAGCAACTTATGTACAAATCTGCAGCAATATACAATGTTAATTGCGGATCAAACGCATCCATAAAGATGAATGGAGCTCATAAGTGTGGAATCAGCGGTAAAATAGAGCATGCTGCGATTGTTCTTCCGCTCGCGAATCCACAATTCCTACCCACAAGTGTGAGTGAAACGGCAAAAGTTGATGCATTTGATAGACCTCGTATGGATGGTGATTGCGGAATCCGCAATTCAAATCTGTTAGGGCTTCTAACCACTGGTGATATTTTCTCCACTGCGATGCGAGACTAAAGTTAAAGTCTCGCATCGCATTGCGAGAAAAAAATCGGCATGACAAGAGATGGAGAATGCCGGGGACTTGAACAGCTATATCTTAGCATGAATGAATAGCTAAAGGCTATGTGTGATTGGCTGAGCGCTCATCCAATAGCTTAGCAGTAGCTGCTATTGGCTGAGCCCTCAGCTAATCTGCACAGCCCTTTCAGGAGGCAGGGATTTTTAAATCCCCGACTGCTGAAAGAGCTTAATAGCAGTGCAGGGGAGCCAGCAGGAGGACGCGGCTGAGTGCAGGAGAGGTGAGTAATAATTTTTAAAAATTTTTTACACACTTATTGATAATTATCGGGGAAGAGCTTATATTTCAAGCCCTTCCCCGATAATCATTCTGCGGGGCTTGGCAGAAAGCATTGATTTCAATGGGATCGGCAGCAGTGTCGATTCCATTGAAAGCAATGGAATAGAATGCCGCGGACTTCTGCCACAGCTGTCACAGCTGTGACAGCTGTGGTAGAAGTCCGCGGCATTCTCCCTATGCTTTCATTTCTCCCTATTCTCCCTACGCTGCTGTCGCTGGCCCCATTGAAACCATTTGCGATATGCCGGATCTATACCGGCCTCTTTTGTTGCGCTGCGATGCGAGAGTTTTCTCGTGCTCTCACAGCGCAAGAAAGAAAATATAGCCAGTGGGTGGGAGCCCTTAATGTGAGACTGACCTTAATAGGGGAGAGATTTATGACAGACCTGGAGGTGTTCACAAGGACCTCGTGATCTTGTTCTGCAAGGCCGTTTGGGAAACAGGGAGCCGCCTCTCTCTGTCAGGCCATTTAAATGCTGCTGTTTGTATCAACAGCAGCATCTAAATAGGTAAATGGCTGGGATCAGAGTTATCTCTGATCCTGGGCATTAGGGTCAGGTGTTAGCTGTCAAACACATACAACACTTGCCACATATAGAGCAGGCTTGCCTCTGGAGCCCACTCTATGCACTGACACCCCGCATCTGCCATATATGAAAGGCAAATGTCAGTAAGCGCCTAAATTGAAGGGTGTGGTTATGTAAATATGGACTGCAAGGGCATTACATGATTTCTACGTTGTGTATTTGGGCCAGTCTAGCTCACTAGAACAAGGCATATACTTCAGGCCAGTTCTACTCATTATTAAAGGGACATAAGGAAAATTAAATACTTTTTTATTCATTGTTTATTAATTATAGTAATTCATTAATGGTTTGAAATTAGACGGAATGATACAAAATTGATGATATTTGTAAGGGTGCAGATGGATGGCATATGGCATGACAGTGAAAAAATGTTCGCTTATCAGCTGTCCATGTAAACAGGGAGATGAACAGCCAACCAATGGTTGCTATATGGAGGGGGGTGGGGGAGAGAATGACCATATTAACAACCATTCATCCCCATACAGGTGATCCTCAGTCATGTGTGAACAGTCGTGCTTGAAGGCGAACCAACATATTTTGTTGATTGGTGAGCATTGCATTGGGACGACCCTCAGGCTTTTTAAAAAGGATTTTGCAAAAAGAAATGTATTCACTTAACTGCATGTATTTTGGGCTGACAATCTTATTGAAATAGGGTTTTAATTAACAATTTTGCAGCATTTGCCTTCTGCAGCTTCTACATATCACTATATATAGACACTGCAGTCTGAGTTTCAGTAGGAGATCCATCAGTGAGGCTGGACTAAGGGCTTAGTTTCTCTCTGCTCTCTTGCAAGTTATTAACAGCTGATTTATGACCACAATAGAAAAGTGTATATTTTGGAGTGTGGGAGGACATCCATGCAAACATAGGCAGACCATACAAACTCCATGCAGATGTTGTCCTTGGTCAGCTTTGAACAGAGGACCACAACGCTGCAAGGCAACACTGCTAACCAGGGGCGTACCTAAAGCCTAAGGGGCCCGGGTGCAAAAGTTCAGCTGCCCCCCCCCCCCTCCATCTGTACCCGTACCTATACCTCAACCGTGCTAATTTACAAACATGATCTAGCCCCTTGGTGTAAGCCTTCTCATCAGGACTCCTTTCCTTGACTACGTAAAAACCTGTTGGGAATGTCTTAGGCTGCTTTCACACGGCCGCACAAATTGCGTGAGATTTGTGCGTTGCAAGATGTACAAATCGCACATGAATATGACTCCATTGTTTTGAATACAATCATACACAGGAGCGATGTTTTTTTTGCTTTTCTCTGCATCACACGAGAATATGATGATGTGATGCAAGCTGGTTTTAACACAACAACCGCTCACATCCGCGGGGACGACACACGTTGGTGAGTGTGATAGGGGGCAGAGTTTCACGGCCTGATATCAGACTCACACGTGTGAAATTAGCCTAAGGCCGGCTGTACACGGCTGGATCTGCATTGCGGAATATGGAGCGGGCATCCGCCTACGGATTCCGCAGCATGTACCGCCCATAGCATGTTATGGAAAAGCGTTTTTTTCCTCTACACGAGCGGAAAGCAATTGCGGTTTTCCACTCACGGAGGAAAAAGCATGGCGTGCTGTATTTTAATGCATGTATATACCCAGGTTATACCAGATATACATATATAATTATATACAGGAGAGGTATAACCTATACCAGCTGCACATATATAATTATATACAGGAGATACACAGGTTACACCAGCATGGTCCATATCACTATATATAGGATGTGTATCCCCCTGTATATAGTGGCATGTCCCATGCTGGTGTAACCTGTGTATCTCCTGTATATAATTATATATATACAGCTGATATAACGTATACCAGCTATACATATATAATTACAATTCCTTCTCTACTCACCTCTGCAGCAGTCTCTGGGCAGCCTGTAATGGAAAGTCCCCCGTCTTTTGATCACATGACCAGGCTGATCTGCAGCCACAGGTCCTCTCCCAGGTCCTGTGCATCCAGCGCTCTGGAGGTGAGTAGAGCCGCAGTAGCCCCTCCCCCTGGTAATCGCTGGCCGGCAGAGACTGATAGACTGCAGCTGTGACCACTCACAGCTGCAGTCTATCAGTGGGAGGGCCGCGCCGTGGGAGTCTGCAGCCTGTAATTGGCTGCCGGCTCCACGTGTAACAGCCCTCCCCTCTGCTCTTGCCGACCTGCGGCACTGCCTCCCGTCTCTCTCCTCTCCCTTCTCAGCCATCATGCGGCCGACAGCGCCGATCCCCTGGGCCCCCTCAGCTCAAGGGCCGGGTATATGCACTGAATGTGCATGTGGGTATGGCGGAGGGCGGCCCCGGGGCCCCCTGAGCGCAGGGGCCGGGTCGCCATGGCGACCCCAGCACCCCCTGACGCTACGCCTATGCTGCTAACCACTGAGCCACAGGAGAACCTTCTCTGGGTTAAGCTGAGATGAACCACCTGAGCTTTTTAGTTTGCTGCAAACCGAACTTTTAGCAAAACTCAACAGGGTTTGACCGGTTTGGTTCGCTCGAAGCTAGGGAACAGCACTGTGTATCTTTGTTGCGGTCATAGTTAGCTGATAAAAAGTGCAAGACAGGAGAGAGCAGAGCTGAAAACCAAGCAGTCAGTCCAGCCTCACTGACAGATCTACTGAGACTCAGACTGCAGTGTCTATATAGAGCAGGGATCCCCAACTCCAGTCCTCAGGGACCACCAACAGGTCATGTTTTCAGAGTATCCGATGGTAAGAACACCTGTGACAATGTCTGAGGCACCGAAAATAATTACATCACCTGTGCAATACAGAGGAAATCCTCAAAACATTACCTGCTGGCGGTCCCTGAGGACTAGAGTTGGAGAACAATACTATAGAGTGATATGTAGAAGCTGCAGAAGACAAAAGGTGCATTTTTTTAAAAATAATCCCTATTGCAAAAATGATTATCAGCCCAAAGTACATGCATTTAAGGCCTTGTTTACATGAGCGTGGTTTTAGGTCAGTATAGGTGTACAAAAAAAATTGTGTCTATACTGCGCTAAAAATCGCTTGAACCTGCAGCTGCTCCAGGAGTAGAGGGATAAGAAGCCCTGCAGGGCTTGGGGATTTCCCCCATAACAGGGAGAGAGAGCGGGGCTGTGGGGGATTAAAACATCGCTGTCTCTCCCTGCTATGGGTTAATCCCCTATAGCCCCGCTCTGTCTCTCCCTGCTATGGGTTAATCCCCCATAGCCCCACTCTGTCTCTCCCTGCTATGGGGATTCCCATGGCACAGAGAGAGCGGGGGTGTCTGGAGAGTGGGTGGGGCTATAGGTAGGGGCCATAGGGGGCGGAAGCATGGGGCTTCTTACAGTGATTCCCCATAGCAAAGAGAGAGGGGTGGGGCTAGCCCACCCTCTCCTCCCATGCTCTCGGGGAACCGTCCTCCTCTCTCTCCCTGCTATTGGGAAATCCCTTGGGGAGAGAGGTGGGGTGAGTCCCCTACTGCACCCTGCTGCTGGGGAATTGCCCCACTGCTTACAGCAGGACATTTAAAACGTGCTGCCCAGAAACACATTTTAAATGTCCCGTTGTAAATTCCTGTTAGCCCCCGTGAGGATTAAGGGAGCCCTCAGGGAATTCCTCATCCCCACAGGGACTAACAGGAATTTACAGTGGGACTTTTAAAATGTGCTACTGGCCAGCATGTTTTAAATGTCCCGCTGTAAGCAGCTGGGAATTCCTTCTGTCCACAAAAATCCTGCTAAAGAGATGTGTAATCTCATTTTCCTGCGCTGGAGTTTCCATAGACTCCTGCTCCCATAGGAGTCTATGGAACCTCCTGCACATCGCACACCAAAGATAGGTCAGGTCCTATCTTTTTTCGTACCACAGACCTTAGATGTGATCTTTGCAGTTGGATGTCCTATCTTTGATTGGTGCAAGTATTTTGCGCGTCTAAAATTCCTTCATGTGAAAGCTTCTATAGGAAACCATTGGTTGTTATAGAAGAACTCCTTTCACGCGTCTTCAATGCAGGAAAACAGTCTGTGTTAGCGAATCCTAAGTGATAAAAATTGCCCCAAAACGTGTCCATTGCCTTTAATCTCTGAACTGGCTGCACTGGAAATACGCTTTCATATGCAGGTAACATGATGAAAGATCATTCTTATTGAGGAAGGCATATAATAACTCACAAAGTAATAGAAAAAATAGAAGTTTGTCCTTTTGGCTTGACATTTAGCTTTTGGGGCATGTTAGAAGGTTGCACATTAGAAAACAGTTGTGCTTTTCATCTGAAATCCAGAGAAGAATGTGTTCTCATGATATCCAGATGGGTGATCTGAGGACAAATTCTGGGTACCAGGTGGTTTAATGATAGTTTAATGCAGCAGTGAATTACGCCTTCTACAGAGGTTGATGCCTCTGGCAGAACACTGAATGACTTCACAGCTGACATATTTGTTCTATTCCTCTCGGAGTCGCGTTCAGAAAATGCATCTTTTTCACTTGAAGAAACTGTATGAACCTCATAGATCCAAGTTATGGTTAAACAGAATATATATGAAGATTTACAGAGAAGAAGACAAAGGAGAATATATGGGAAAGAATTTGGAAGTAACTGGAATGGGAAGCGCAGTCTGGAATACAGTCCAATGTCATGCAGAGAGGGAACGTGGGGCGTGAAACGCCAAAGATGAAAGCGGTTAAACATAAAAACTGTGTAATTCAGAAACGAAATAAACAAAATGCAGCAGAGGCACAACAATTGTTTATTCTTCAGTCTAAATTTCATAGAATCATAGATTGGTAGAGTTGGAAGGGCCATCCACGGTCATCGGGTCCAACTGCCTGCTCAGTGCAGAATACACTAAATCATCACAGACAGATGTCTGTCCAGCCTCTGTTTGAACACTTCCATTGAAAGAGAACTCCCCACCTCCTGTGGCAACCTGTTCCACTCATTGATCACCCTCACTGTCTAATATCTAATCTGTGTCTCCTCCCTTTCAGTTTCATCCCATTGTTTCTGGTCTTCCCTTGTGCAGATGAGAATAGGGCTGATCCCTCTGTACTGTGACAGCCCTTCAGATATTTGTAGACCGCTTTTTGCAAGCTAAGAATTCCCAGATCCTTTAACTGTTCCTCATAGGACATGATTTGCAGACCGCTCACCATCTTGGTAACTCTTCTCTGAACTTGCTCCAGTTTGTCTATGTCTTTTTTAAATTGGGGGACCAAGAACTGTACACAGTATTCCAGATGAGGTTTGACTAAGAAACAGTAGAGGGGGATAATTACTTCACATGATCTAGACTCCATGCTTCTCTTAGGGCTCCCACACACTTGCACTTTTTTAATGCTGCTTTTTTTTCTTAAAGCAAATGCCAATGGGACGTTCTGATGTTAAAAATGCATCGCAAGTTTGTGCTTTGCGATTTTTGTGTAATGCGTTTTTAACATTAGAAAGTCCCACTGACATTCGCGTTAAACAAAAGCAGCGATATCACAGCGTTAAAAAAAAAGCGCAAGCGCATGGAAGCCCTTAATACATCCCAAAATTGTGTTTACCTTTTTGGCTGCTGCATCACACTGGTGACTCATGTTCAGTCTATGATCTATTAGTATACCCAAGTCTTTTTACATGTGCTGCTGCTTATCCCAGGTTCTCCCATTCTGTATGTCCTTTTTTACTTTTTCTTGCCCAGATGTAGGACTTTGCATTTCTCCTTGCTAAATACCATTCAGTCATCGCCCACTGTTCAAGCTTTTCTAGATCTTCTTGAATACCCTCTCTCTTCTCTAGTGTTAACTATCCGAAGCTCTGTAAGGGCTTTTTTGTACCATTTTGGGGTACATACGGCTTTTCTGATTACTTTTATTGTGTTATTTGGCAAAATGAACAAAATAAGCATTTTGCCTCAGTTTTTAGGGTTTTATTTTTAACTTTTTTTGCTGTCCAGAACAATTGATGATGATGACGACGATGATGTTTAACCACTCAGCCATTAACAAGTCTGGGTTACCCTATGAATCAACTCTTACCATTTTACTGTGACAAGTACAGCTTCTTTTAACTGGCAAATAGTCATGCCAGTGTCTGCCATGATTGTGTAACAAGCAAGTTTTTTGATGACCTTTTCTTTGTGATAAATAGAGTATTCAATTTATTGTAGAGGTCGTCGTTACAGATACAATGATAGCAAATATGTTGGATTTTAACAATTTTTTAAATAAATGGGGAAGTGCGTAAATTTGTTATTTTTTAATGTTTTTTTTACTCTATTTAAAATTTTTGATTGACATTTGTCATGTCCCTATAGGGGACTTTAACCATAAAAACTATGATCGCTATAATACATTGCTGTACTGGCAACCTATTAGCTCTCTGCAATTGTAGAGGGACGATGACATCCCATAAAGAGTGCGATCCCTCTTTGTTGCAATGTACATTGATCGCAGCATCTAGGGGGTTAACAATGGGGATCACTATTCTTATTGATCCCCATTGCTGTAGTGGGAGGTTAGCTGTCAGTCGCAGCTGGTTCCCGCTGCAGGATAGTGTGGGTTCACTTCTGAAATTCAAGAATTCTCGTAATGATATTTAACCCGTAAGGTGTTACAAAGTGTAAAAATTCTGTTAAGTCCTCCCAGCAGTTAGACCGGGCTGAACCAATAAAATGTCCCAGTCGCATCGACTCTTTACTCTTCCCAGAATGCACTGGGAATAAGCAAATTATCTTACTGGAGCTCCAATCCCTGGTGCCAGGGACAGATATAGATGTGTAGTAAATATGAAGAATATTTTACATTAAATGGCCCCTTTATTACAGCCCCCCATTTCGTTTGATCTTCAGAATGGCTACAATTCATCATGGAATATCGGCCCCTACGGACAGGAAACATTGTAGTTGAAGCAAATTATATGGAGGTGCTGACCTGTTCCGGCCAGCTGACAGGAAGGGGTCATCGATTCATGCTGCTTGCTTGACCCTCCCATCAACACGGTGCAACAGAAATACAGGTTCATCCGAACAGGTGATCTTTTTCCACTGTACAATGATCCAATTTTTACACTTTTTTGCCTGGTGGAGGCTCACCTTTCTGTTCCTCTTCGACACAATGGCATTAGAGTTGCTTGTCTGGTCATATGCTTATATATATCCCATCTGTGCAAGGAATGACGAAATATGCATTCCAACATGTTTTTTTAGAGCACCGGCATCTCCACATCGTTGCATGAGCAAACCCTACAAGGATGGCAGTGACATCTTGGCCCTGGCTAGTCTGGCTCCAATGATCGGGCCTCATTGGAAATTGCTCAGATCAATGGAGTTTTCCCATCTAATGTGGATTCACGCTGAAACTGATCAACTCAAAACTTGTCACATGATTTTATGCCGCACTCCGGTGTCACGGGGAGAATTTCCATACAGGAAATCTCCAATCATGAAAGGTCCAGCGTCTCTAATAAAGGGACCATTTAGTGCAGCTTGGCTTTTCTTTATTTGATCCCATCCTGACTCTTCTTACATTGTTTCAGCCCTAATAGATTGGCAAAAAAGAACATAAGATAAAAGCATCCTTCTGCTTTCATCTTGATCAAAGTCTAATTTACTCCTGTAACATACACTCAATGTTAAAAAAAAAAATCAAGCACCTTCAAGGAGTTGTCGGAGTGGAATGAAACTTTCTCTGTGTAATTGTAACGTTGATATTAGTAAGTGATTACATAGATCACAAAGATTAGAACAACCGGATCATTTATTGTGAAAAAATGACCCCTTGAAGGGAGGCTCTAGTACCCGGTTGTACTGCCTCTAGCTTGGATACAAGATTTAGCTCGGCTGGGCATGCAGGCTCTAGTATGAGGGTTAAAATTCTAAGTGCAACACCAATCCGGCCCACCCCACTTTCCCCGTTGCCGGCCGTAAGAAGAGACACCACACACAGGAGTCTGGTCTAGCTCCTCACACGGGAGAAAAAACTGCGCTCTTTATTACAGATTACATGAGATCTTATACCCTCTGCCCTCTCACCACTAGGGGGTGATGGGCTCATAACCATATATGGGCAGTCCGGATTTGCGGACTGAGACAGTGAAAATCATATAACAGTCATGTACATTTGAACATCTTGATATCTTGTTCCAGCGCTTCTGGGAAATCGGCCAAGTACATGCGGCCTTGTATCTGGTTCCGTATCTTCTCTGAATTTCTTAGAACATCTCTCTCAGCCTTGGGATATCTGATGTAAGGCGACATTTAAGTTTTTTCTCATTTGGAATTGAATAAAACTTGCATATAGGTATAAAAGTATAAAGAACATATGGCAATATATATATATACCCTCACACTAGTACCCGGTTGTACTGCCTCTAGCTTGGATACAAGATGTAGCTCGGCTGGGCATGGAGGCTCTAGTACCCTGTTGTACTGCCTCTAGCTTGGATGCAAGATGTAGCATGGCCGGGCATGGAGGCTGTAGTACCCTGTTGTTCCACTTCTAGCTTGGATACAAGATATGATATGGGAGGGCATGGAAGCTCTATTACCCTGTTGTACCACCTCTAGCTTGGATACAAGATGTGATACGGATGAGCTTAGAGGATATATATAGGTTCCGTATGGAATCCTGCGGCACATCGCTCCACATTTGCTGTAATTGAGCCTCTAGATCATGCAAACTTATAGGCTGTGGAATAGTAGTGTGTAGTGTGTAGAGGCTGTGGAAGCTGGCATCCCAGATGGTCCCATACATGTTCTATTGGCATGAAATCTGACAACTGGACAGCCACGTAAGTGTGACAATGTTGTGGGGACATTCCTGTGACCCCCTTGTGTGTGCAGCTGAGCATTACCCTGCTGGAAAATGCCTCTTGGAAGCCGCCATGAGAGGAACACATGTGGCAGCAAGATGTCCTGAACATATCGATAGGCTGTCACTGTCGCTCGTACCACTACTTGGGATGTCCGACTGTTGTATGCGATGGCCCCCCAGACCATCTCACCAGCAGTGGGGGCAGGATTGAGGCTCTCACCCGAAGGTCTCCAGACATAAACACGGCCGTCATCAGTGCTCAAACTGAACATGGTTTTTGACGCTGAAGACAATCCGGTTCCATGACACTACTGTGAGCAGAGGTGACAGTGGGTGGGTGTCACAGGTAGTACATGTAATGGAGACCAAATGTCCTTAAGCCAAACATCTGAAAATGGTTCTGACAGACACAGGGGTGTAACGGTGACGCCAGCTGTCTCTGGATGGTGGACAATGAAACAGTTGGAGCGTCTCATCCTTGTTGGATGATCAGATGATCCTCTATACTGGTTATTCGTTGAGGGCATCCTAAGCCTGGTTGTCTTATGTGTGTGCCCTCACACATCCACTGGTCCCAACACCTCCTAACAGACTGGTCAGAATGGCTCAGGTGGGGTGTTAGGGTTTGCTGCTGGGATCTGTTGTACTACATAGGTTTTCAGCAGCACAGCCTTACAAGTGGTGTTGATAGAGCTGGCTGGGTGTGAATTGCTCCTGCCAGCCAATCCCCAAGGTCTGTTGCTCATATATACCAGCTCCTTTGCTAGAGGCTGCTGGCCTTTTATCTATTTGTTTGGTGTGGGCAGTGTCATTCTCCTGCATGTCTGTGCATGTGGCTGGGCATGAAATGTCTGTGCAGCGTTCAGGATGTTCAGTGTTCATGTCTGCAGCTCTCGGTATGTGTAGTGTAAACTGTGTCTTGCTATGGGTTCTTTCTCATCTAGGTCTAGGTAGGTCCCTAGGTTCCAGCACGGGATCATCACTGTGGGCATGATCACCCAGCATTGCAGACAGATTTCCTGGGGTTAGTTGTCTTGTTAGTGTAGGGACCCACAATACAATGAAGACCCTTGAAGTTGGGCTTGCGGGCTTAAGTATCTTGGCCAAAATACAAACTAGATTCTATAGGTATTCCATCTGACTTTGTGTGCAGGTATGCAGGTGGATGTTTTAAGCGTTTGTCAGTCATTGCGTTATGTCTGTCCATGAGTTATGTCCGCTGGTTCTAAGTTCACTTTCCAGCAAGTTTCGTGTCCAGTTTGGAGTTCTGCAGTTCATGTGTTGGTAAGACCCTGCTGAGTGTTCCTATCCTAGTTTGACATTACATGGGGACAATCTGTCTATACGACCATCCAGCTTCTCACATCCCAATAATGTGCCCCTCTAAATCTCTTGTAATGGGGTGAAATCTCTTCTCTGCATCGTAGAGGCGTCAAGTGGTCAACAAGCTCTAGAAGCGGAAGAAGAGGTCACTACACACAAGGAGCCTTCGAAAGCCTTTATAGGTGAAGAATGGAATCACTTTTAGGGCTTCAGGTGGTAAGACTGTTCATCTAATCATCCAACAACTCTCATCATTTATATTTTTGCCTGAGATGGAATTGCAGGACGAGTTTTGCAGCAAAACGACAACTTGTAAGTACTTGATTTTTTTGGCAAAGCATATACATAATGGAATACAAGCATAGATAAAAGCCCTGGTAATGTGATGTAAATGTTGATATAATGTTAGAGGGAGACAGCGGTAATCCATCGGCTTGATTGAGGCCTTCACTGATTATTAATACAAGCGTCTTTTATGTACATATAAATTACCTGTATGTAGACATCTCCTGTAATTCCCCTAATTTACAGATATGGTTCTACAGAAGGTATCTCTGATCTTTCCAAGAATGGCTTTATGTTTGATCCAGGGCCTCTTTAATATTAGTAAATGTTTTTTTTTAGTTTCTATTTTCTCTGGTTCATCTCAGAACTTTCTAGAAGGAAAAGTACTTTGTTACTGCACACTGAATAGGCACATTATTAGAGACACTCATCTAGTAGGACATTGGACCTCCATTGATCTTCAGAACCGCAGAAATTCCTTATTGCATCTATTCACAGGTATCAGAGGACCCAGGGTATAAAAAGAAAGCATCCCCTCCACTATTACTTCTTCTCCTCCAGTCTGATGGGAAGGGATCATTGATTCATGCTGATTACGCCAAATTCTGACTTCCCATCAGCACGGGCCAACAGAAATCTGGATTCATCTGACCAGGCAATGTTTTTCCACTGCTCAGTGATACAATTTTGGCCTTTACACTTCTCTAAAGGCTCATTCACATGGGCAGAAATATGCTCCATATTATGTGCAACAGGCCAGACTGTGGAGAGTGCGATGGCAGCAAATGATGGTAGTCAGGGTGGTGCCACTGCTCGCCCTCTGACAAATGCAGCCTGACGCAGTATTATAAAGTGGTAAATTAGGGTTACACCTTGGCAGTGCTCCCTATAAGGTGCTACCTGTGGAGTCGGGTAGAGTAATATGGTGTTTTGTCGTGACGCCAGTCCCTATATGAGTAGGGGCCTGTTCCGGACAAAAATAATAATTATAAAAATGGGAGAAACCAAAATGGGGTTGCCAATCCTTTCCCCTGGAGAGTGTAGTGCAGTACCTCAGGGCAGATGTTGAGTTGGTTGAAAGGGACTCCAGGAGTCGGGATTGAAGGTGCAAACAGAAAAATATTTTATTACTTAAGAGGGTTCTTCCATAAAAGTTGTTACCATGCGGCGGTTGCTGGTCCTCCCGGGGCGGCGGTGTGTGGGGTCCTACGGTCGGAGCGTGTCCCCGCGGCTTTTTGTCCGGCTGCCGGGGGCGCGGGTGCCTGGCCGGCGTGGTGCTGGTGGCGTGCAGCGCCATGTGTGCACGCATCGGTGAGTGCAGCTGTCCTGCATGAGCTCCCTTTTGTTGTGCTCTGTTGGGAGTTGTAAAGAGGTGGACTAGCTAACACACTGAGGGAAACCAATAACTGGCAGTGATTGCAGTCACTGCCAAACTATTAAACCAAAGCCTCCACCCAGGGGCGGAGAGAGGGGGGACAGCCAACTCCCAACAACACATAAAAAGGGAGGTCATGCATTGCAGCTGCACTCACCGCTGCGTGTGCGCACAGCACCGCGAGCCACAAGCACACCGCCGACCAGGCACCCGCTCCCCCGGCAGCCAGACCACAAGCCGGGGGGATGTGCCCTGACCGCAGGACCCAGCAGCTCCACCCCAGGATGAGCTACAACCACCACATGGTAACAGTATATTTGTCTTCTAGAAATCTCAAATTGAAAGTTCCGTCCTTGAAACTGGCGCCATGTTACGTGGGTCCCTTTGTCATCAAGCGTATAGTAAAGCCAGTGTCCCTTTTTTGGTCCCTAGTGAGAGTAGCGCCTGCCGCCCAGTTGCCCGCCTGGGGTTGCCAGGAGTGGAGGCAAGCAGGCAGGGACAGGGGTTGTAGGTGAGATCTAGAGCACCCGGGCTCGCATATCAAGGGTAGTATACCGTAACAAATGCATTACATCACATTTGCATTTCTTTCTCTAGATATTACAGTTACACACTTTGATCATTTCATTGTGCTTAGTTTTAGGACTGTTTAAGATAGAGACAGGAACACTCCTCAGTACTCATTACTTGATTTATCTACTTTGCTTCATGATTTTTTTATGTCTCTTTTCTTTTACCCTGTGTTTCTACTTGTTGATCAATCTTTCTCTATTCTCCTCTTTACATCAACTGTCTCTCCTGCTTGCTTTCTGTCTTTCTCAACACATTTCTTGCTTTTTGTACTCACACTTTGCTTTTCTTCTCACCACACTAGCTGCTCAGATGTTTTTTGGCTCTACTCTCCTCGACTCCTCCCTAGACTCAACTGGCTTAAGCTCCACCCACTCTTCCTTTTATACTTGCTTGTGTGAATGAGCCCTTAGATATATACATTGACATTTAACACCTTACTGGGGCATGAGAAAACCCCACAAACTTGATAGTGGCCCCAGCCATCCTAGCACCAATGCATCGGTCAACACTCCAGAGACAAGTTGTGAAATAAAGCAATGAAGAGTTTGACTTTAGTCAATTAAAACCAGCAATAAAATGCGTTTCGGGGTGGGGATGTGGGTCATTACTGTTCTTGATGCAGACTTGGAATGTACCCAAAACATGGGACAGGGATGCTGATTGCAGGAAAGCTGACCGCAAACTAGGAAGAGGAGAAGGAGATCTCCGTTGGCTGTCCAGCAATCGGCATCCCTTTGCGGTGTTTTGGGTACATTTCATTCCTTCACCAAGACCAGTAATATACCCCCATCATGACTGATGAAGGGGTTCACCAAAAACTAAATGAATTAGAAGTCAAAGGCTTCATCCTATTCTCTCACAACTTGTCTCTGTAGTGTTGCGCCAATGCACCAGTTTTTTGGTTTTTTTATACATCATGAAACCCAAGCCTTTGTCACGGCTTTGCTTTGCTCTACTCCTACCTTTTCTGCCTTCGTCCACCCTAGTCTAGGACCGATGACCGGACCTCGCTGGAAGTCCCTCAGATTGCTGGATTTTCGCATCTACTGTGGATTCACACTGAAACTGATCTGCAGTAAACTTGTCAAGTGATTTTATTCTGCACTCCGGAGTTACGTCTCTAACTTTCTCCAAGCTTGAAAGTCTCTAATAATGTGTCTGCTCAGCGTATATCCCATAGTTCTAAAAAATCCGAAAATGACGTAAAAGAAACCCACAATCATAAACCTTCTGTCATCTAGAATAAGTGTGCACAGCACGTCCAGTACCAAACACAGTAATAGAACTCTTGCAGCCTATGAAGTTGTCCTCATCTGATGGGTACATTTCTCTGTGCCGCAGGTATTTTCGCAGTCTTTTATGAACTATGGCAGCATGTATAGCTGGGAGGTAAATTATATGAGTCACACAAAGTGCAGCTGAGGTGATCCACACATTCTATTTATTATTGCAATTAAAGTAATTATTCTTCACAAAGGATGCTTACAGCACAATGTGAATGCTGTCCTGCCTGACAGATGCTGAGATTTCCATGAATACATATGTGAGCAAATAAAAAATAACACAGTTTGAAGTACTGTTATTATGTGCTGGAAAAGCAATAGAAAATCTATTCCGTGAAAATTGTTAAGGTAGTACGATGTCCTCGCTGACCAGAGAACGTGTCACCTTGTTGTTGTGATCACTTACTTTCAGAGGATAGATAGATGTTTGTACATCATCTCACGTACAACTTTATCTCCCGTTTACGCAAATCAGCGCAGTGCAACACTGAATAAAGTGCCCCATCACTGTGTCAGGGTAATTTTGTGTACAGCACCAATCAGGCCCACCCCAATGCCCCGTTGCCGGCGTAAAGAAAAAACACCACACACGGAGGTCTGGTATAGTTTTTAACACGGGGAGTAACTGCGCACTTTATTACAGGTTACATGATGTTTTATACCCCTTATCACGTCATTAGAAGTGTGTACCTGTCTTATTGGCTCAAATCCACTGCATATCCATATATGTGATGTCCGCAGTTCCACCTGAGGCAGAGTTAGTTAAACAGTCGTTATCTAGATAAGGCGCTTCTGATTTCTAGCCTCTGTGCAAGTTCAGTTCTTCTTTATCTTTTCTTAGTCCCAGGATACATTTCTCTCTGCCTTGCAAGGCTTTGGCACAATATCTAGTCATTAAGGTCCATATTAAGTTTTTGCATTATAGCATTGCATAGAATTAGCATACATATTAAAAAAAGACATATAGCAATATATACACATATCTGTATTTTCTACTTACATACACATATATTTCCCTCTCAACAGAACTTCCTCTCTGAACATGGTATTGCTTCACTTTACACATCACATTATGTAATAACACTAAAGATCAAACAATCGCAATCCCTACATCGCTATCACCCCGTTGAGGAGATACTACCCTGGTTTATTTTCACCCTTCAAAGTGCCTGTAGTATGTGCAGTAAGTCATTGGACTGGTCTTACACAGATCCTGTAGCTGGTTCCATGCTCTTGGGTCCATATCACTGTCATATACTTAAGGGACCAAGTCCCCTGCAGGAAGTTAGATTCCCTCTACATCCACACAACTCTGTGTCATATTCAGCCCCTGGATCATCGAATCCCTTTGGCACTAGTCTTGACCCTCAAATCATCAGGGCTGTTCTGTGGCCTATCTCTAGTCTATTCCCCCAGCATGGGGAATAGCACTCTGGTAACTTCTAATTCAGGGGCAGACACAACATCCCCTTTGTTGTATCTGCGAGGCTTCTGGATGCCACTGAGCAACAGACCTTGCTGCTGCATCCAGTGCAGTGGCGCAGCTGCGATTTTTTTATGACCAAGGTGGCCACTGGCTGCATCCCGAAGTAGATGAAGATCATCCACATACCCTAGTAGCAATGCAGGGCCAGATATTCACAGCACTGACGCGCTAGTCATGTCAATACTACATCAAACAGGTGGAACCTACTAATATCTAATATGAGACATTTTGTGCACCATTTTGCGCTTCTTTTCCCCACTCCCTGCCCCTGCTGTCTGCAGGCGAGTGGGGACCTTTTTCCAAAGCACTGCACAACACTTTCCAGCGCAGCACTGACAATTACCTGTGCTTGGCCAGTCTACATCTCTATCCACAACCTCTAATTGCCATATTCCAGCTGCAAGCTGCTGCTGTGTAAGAAGAAGTATGGCAGCACCACCCCCTTACATTGTCAAAAATAGACAAAAGAGGTTCTCCCCAAATTCTATTTTATGGAAGTTCTCAATGGCAGCTTTGTATGTTACATTTATTTCAATAGAAAGTGCCTGTATATTCAAAGGCACCTCTTTGTTTGGACTGATGGGGGTCCCAGTGGTCAGACTATCTAATTAATTGATGCTCCATACAAGTAAGTTAGCAAAAATGTTCTTTAAATGAAGTCTGCTGCCTACTTTTTGTCATGTCCACCCAGGACGTGCTGGATCTGTAACCCGCAGATCTCACACAAAAACACACAAACTGTATCGAAGCAATAATAAACCAAACATGGGAACTCTTTCCCTATCTAAATGACCCCAGGGATGGGGACCTGCTTAAATGCTGGCAATTTGCCCTGACAAGGACATACCTGACCCCGTACCTCAGCCCTTAGTTAACCCTAAGGGGGACGGGGGAATTACATAAGAAACACAATAGAAAAGAAACACAGACTTAGCTTAGAGATGCAGAAGGCAAATGATAGATCCAGGACAAAGCAATGACCACAGTCAGAGCTAGATTGAAGATTCAACAACAATTTAATCCAGCATCAGCCAGGCTAAATAGCCCTGACAATCACCCACAGGTGTGGCTACACATATGTCACCTATTACCACACCCACCAGGGCCAGAGGATGGAGAACCACCTGCAAAACCTGCACCAGACTATCAGCACAGCAGCAATCCCAGAACAACAACAACAGTACCTCACCTTTTAGAAGGGGCCCCAGGACCCTTAGGCCCAGGTCAATTTGGATTCAGTCTGTGAAAATGTTTCACAAGCCGAACCATGTGGACATCAGCAGGCAGTACCCATGTCCTCTCCTCAGAACCATAACCATGGCAATGTATTAAATACTGTAGGAATATCCTAATTTGACGAGAGTCCTCTATTTCAAATTGAATATCTTCATCCAGTAGAACTGGGGCTTATGGAGATGAACCATTTCCTGAATCAACAAACTTCTTTAAGAGAGATTTGTGAAATACATTAGTTTTTCTTATACAACTAGGAATCTCCAAACGAAATTATATAGAATTAATTTTTTCAATGATTTTGAAATGGCCGATAAATCTGGGCCTAACTCGAAGGACTGTTGTTTTAGTTTTATGTTCTTAGTTGACAACCACACCAAGTCTCCCACCAAGAAATTAGTCCCCTCAGAACACCTATTATCCGCTACCCACTTGAAATTTTGAACCGTCCTCTGAAGGTTCTTTCGAATAACCTCCTACATCGCCTCGATATTAGAGGAAAACTCATTCTCCTCTGGAACATCTGACACCTTCTTGGAAAAGGGACCAAAACATGGATGAAACCCATAATTACAAAAGAAAGGTGACATCCCCATAGATTCCAACTATCTATTGTTAAGTGCAAATTCAGCCAAAGGCAAAAACCCCGACCAATCCTCTTGGTTCTCTGAGACATAATACCGGAAGTATTGTTGCAGACTCCAGTTACATCTCTCAATTTGTCCATTAGTCTCTGGCTGATATGCCGAGGAAAAAGAGAGCTGAATTCCCAGCCGAGAGCAGACAAAACGCCAGAACCTGAAAACAAACTGGACCCCACGGTCGGAGCCTATATTTGCTGGTAACCTGTGCAATCTCATAATACGAGTAATGAACAATCTGGACAAGGTTTTAGCATTGGGAAGACTGGGAAGAGCCACAAAATGACACATCATGCTAAAACAATCTACCACAACCCAGATGACAGTATTACCTTCAGAAAGCAGCAAATCTGTAACAAAGTCCATAGACAAATAAGTCTAAGGTCTTACTGGCATCGGCAAAGGCATCAACCTTGCGGCAGGGGCATTTTGAGGCAATTTTGTTCTGGCACAAACCTCACAAGGAGAAACAAAACTGAAAATATATCGTAATGATGGCCACCAAAAAGTTCTTGTGAGTAATCTTCAGGTATTAGTAATCCCTGGATGACCAGCTAACATAGAACGATGTACTTCAGACAGCACCTGCAGCCTCAAATGAACAGGGACAAAAAGCTTTCTCATTGGAAGGCTCGCTGGGGCTACGTGCCTTACGAATCCTTACGCCTGTCTTGGGTTAAGTCTTTTGGTTGACTCTAAGTAGATTAGGTTCTTGTGGTTCATTAAAACAGTTACTTTATGCCGAGCCCTCTCGAGCAGATGATGCCACTCCTTAAAATCCCACTTAATTGCCAACAGCTCTCTGCCACCAATATCGTAATTTTGCTCAGCAGTGGAAAATGTACGTGAGAAAAATGCACAAGGACGAAGAGCTTGTAACATACTAGTTCCCTGAGACAGCACCACCCCAACCCTAACTTCTGAGGCATCAACCTCCACCACGAAAGGTCTGGAGGTGTCTGGTTGCACCAAGACTGGAGCTGTAGCAAAGCATCTTTTCAAGGCATGAGATAATTGTAATGCCCTTGGGGGACCATTTAGAAGGAAAGCAACCTTTCTTTGTCATATCTGTCAAATGTTTGACCACCATCGAAAATCCCCTAATGAATTGTCCTTGCACACTGATGACTGATTAAGAGTATCTGTGGTTACGTCAGTCCAGCCCAGAAGCATTCAGGGAATGGGGCAGTTCTTAAGACAGTGGGCATCGACTGGTCGACTGCTAATTTGCATTAGATAAAGGCTACTTTGGATTCCTCATAGCAGCGCTCATTTAACAGTATATTTTGTTGATAGCACAAAAATTAGTTGACATACATCCTTTAAAGTTTTTCTCTAAAATAAGCAATTTACATGAAATATTTTTCAGTAATGAAAAGACTATTTAGAGAAACCACGGTTCTAAAGTGCAAAAATATACGGGCTCTTCAATTTCTCACTGATCAGATTCAGAAAGTATATGAATTGTAATATACACACATACATACATACACACACCTATAACTCTTGATGATCACCATAGTCTCAAGACTCTTTCATGTCTGTCACATGTACTCAAACTTACTTTCATCGATTAAGATAACGGGGCGCCAATGGTGGACCTGCAAATTCAGGTATCTCCTGGTGAATGTCAATCGAGCTTCACGGTGCTGGTCAAAAATATGCAGACCAGTAGCCAGCTGGAGGTCATATTGTAGGGCTCTGGCAGTGCTCCTCCTGTTCCTCCGGTCCTGATGTTGGGTTGATGTCCTTCTACGGCCTGATCCAGCTCTTCTCCTGTAACACCTGTGTTCTTATCTGCTCCGTGCTCTTTAGACTGCTCTGGGAGACACAGTAAACCTTGTGAAGGTACATATGGATGAGCAATCCTGGAGGTGCAGGACTACCTGTACAACCTGATTGAGCTGCAGGTAGCGCCTCATGTACCAGTAGTGACAAGGACACCAGCAAGATGCAGAACTAGAAAAGAATCAGTCATGAAGGATAGAGGATTTATCGTTGTAAAGGTCTCAGATGACCTCTCCTCAGGCCCATAACCCTTCCAATCCACGAGAAAATAGGTTTTATTCCTTATCCTCTTGAAATCAAGAATATTTTTTAAAGGATCAGTTAAAGGAACTGGGGATGTTTAGCTTGCAAAAAAGAAGGCTGAGAGGAGACTTAATAGCGGACTACAAATATCTGAAGGGTTGTCACAATGCAGCGGGATCAGCCCTATTCTCATCTGTACAAGGAAAGACTAGAAGCAATGGGATGAAACTGAAAAGGGATAGACACAAATTAGATATTAGAAAAAAACTTTATGACAGTGAGGGTGAAAACACAAGCCATCATACGACTATGTTAACTGAAAAAATAAGTTATGCCTTTAGGAAAGCAATGAAAAAAACCGGAAAAATTAGTTTGTAATGCTTTGCTACTAAGGGGTTAAGACTAGAGATGAGCGAACATACTCACTAAGGCAAACTACTCGAGCAAGTAGTGCCTAATGTGAGTACCTGCCCGCTCGTCTCAAAAGATTCGGGTGCCGGCGGGGGAGAGCGGTGGGTTGCGGGAGTGAGCAGGGGGGAGAGAGTGAGAGAGAGAGATCTCCCCCCCGCTCCCCGCCCCCTTGCGGCACCCGAATCTTTTGAGACAAGCGGGCAGGTACTCGCATAAGGCACTACTCACTCGAGTAGTTTGCCTTAGCGAGTACGCATGCTGATCTCTAGTTAAGACATTTCCTGTTGACATGTCATAAAACACTTTGATGGGAAAACGTCCATCCAGACAAGACCACGTGGATGCAATCTGATGCCGAAAGTTCAATTTCTTTTCGCTTTCCACTACTGTACTGTATATGCGGCATCTAAGGGTTTTTTCAGAACATTCATGACAGAGATTCACCTCAATCTGCTGAACGCTTCTGTAACAGCCATTTATCTCCTTACCTCCTTTGTTTGCATACATGTTGAGCCACTTGATTCATGGCCAGCCGAGCATCTGAGGGGACTCTCTTCGGCATTCCACCATCGTACGGATCCAAGAATGTGCTTTATCGTATTCAAGTACTTTCTGTTGCATTTACCTCGCAGCTGGAGAGAAAACGGTTGAGGTGTTTCTTTTATCAGAATTGTTTATATTGTGACTGTGTGATGTATGGTAATGTTCTGTTTTACAGTAGATGCTGCATTATTCCATAAGGGACTTTTCACACGGGACTGAATTACGCCGCAAGATGCAGCTACAGATTTCCATACCAAAATCTGCAGGATTTTGATATGGAATTGCAGGCAGGTTTTAAGCCATTACCAATTTCCCATCAAAATCCACAGTGTAAAGTAATAGAAGAAAAAATGGTGGAGCAACCCCAGTGGAGAAGTGACGGAATGAAGTAGAATTTGGAGCTTGGTCACTTGATGTGAAAAAGTCTTTTGATTTTGGAAGGTGCAACCCACCTTTAGCGAATTCAGGCACTAAGACAGAGCCTCAGGTGTAATAGCCGCAGGTCTGGAGGGTAATCTGGGACAAGCCAGGAGTCAGCAGTGGGAGGTCTTGGTTTGCAGTACAAATGGATGAGGCGGATAGCGTAGTCAGATGGAAAGCCAGAAGCCGGTATCAGGAGGTCTTGTCACAATAGCGGAGGAGCAGGCACAAGTGGAGCTATATCAATCAATGCTTAGGAACATAATAATCATGCACTGAGAAAGTGGCAGGGACAGGCTTTTATAGGAAGTGCAATCAAGGAAAGAGGGGAGGGGGCAATCAGGAACCAAGAGCAGAAGCTAGGGCCAAGTACAAGGTTATGCAGGAGAGCTTGTTTAGCAAGCTGGGTAGCTCACTGGGGAGATCCACTGACTGGAGTACAGGAGGTCGTGGGTTTGAGCCCTGACACCACCATATATAATGTTGCACTCAATGGGTAAACTTATTGAAAATCACAACTTTCTTTTGGAGGGATGAATGTGGTACGACCTTCAAACGTAATACAATTGACTGAAATTGGGTATTGCCAAAAAGTTCTCAGTTTACTATTAAAACCAACTTTTTTCAGCAAAAAAAAGCACTGGCAGCAAGTTAGACGTATATCACCAGCGAGTACTGAGGAAGAGGTTCACATACTCTGAAACACGTATACTAGCTGGTGTTAATAATAAACAGAGTTTGTTGGCAATACCCATTTTCCTGGATTATTTTAAGGAATTATGTCACAAATTATTTTAACCCCTTAGTGACGAAGCCTGTTTGCGCGTTAGTGACGGAGCCAAATTTTGGAAATCTGACATGCGTCGTTCAACGTAGCATAACTCCGTAAAGGCTTTACATATCCAAGTGATTCTGGCATTGTTTTTTCGCCACATGTTGTACTTCATTTAGATTGTAAAAAGAGACCGATATCATTTGTGTAAATTTATTAAAAGTGCCAATATTGGAAAAATTTGAAAAAACTGTCATTTTTTCTCATTTTCAACCGTAATATCTCAAATATGTTCAAACATACTGTACAAATTTTTGATAAGATATGTATTTCCATCTGTTTACTTTATTCTGAATGCACACTTGAAAAACGTTTGTGTTTTTTTAACCATTTAGAGGACGTACAAATTTAACATTACTTTTCAGCATTTTGAGGAGCACTTTGTTTTCCTGCACCAAGCCAAGTTTGCAAAGCCTCATGAGTGTCAGAATAATAAATACCCCCACAAATGACCCCATTTTAAAAACTACACCCCTTAATGTATTCACTGAGGGGTGTCATGAGTATTTTGAACCTACCATTTTTTTCAGGAATTAATTCAATTTAGAGGAGAAAAAATTTCCATTGCCTACTTGTAGAGCCCTTGAGCGGCCAAAACGACAGAGAACCCCCACAAATGACCCCATTTTCAAAACTAGACCCCCTAACGAATTTATCTAGGGGTGTACTGTGTATTTTTCCACTACAATTTTTGAATAAATCTAAGCAAAGCAGTAGGAAAAAAATTTTCATTGTTTTGGCAGTTGTATCAATTTAAAAACTGTTTTTTTTTGTACAGCACACATAGGAATGAAGACTTTCACCCCAAAATGGATACCCCTGTTTGTACCGTGTTCAGAACCATACTCCTAGTGGCCCTAATCTACTTAAAGGACACATGGCTAGGCCTATAATGGAAGGAGCACCCGTTGGATTTCAGGGTACAACGGAATAAATTCCAGGCCCCATTGCCCACTTATAGAGCCATTGAGCATCCAAAACGATAAAGAACCCCACAAGTGACCCCCATTTTAAAAACTAGACGCCTTAATGAATTCATCTAGGGGTGTACTGCGTATTTTGACCCCACAGTATTTGAATAAATCTAAGCAAAGAAGAAGGAAAAAATTACGATTTTCATTTTTTTGGCAATTTTATCAATTTAAAAACTGTTTTTTTTGTACAGTGTACATAGGAATGAAGACGTTCACCCCCAAATGGATACCCCCGTTTGTCCCGTGTTCAGAAACATACCTCTTGCGGCCCTAATCTACTTACAGGAAACATGGCAAGGCCTATAATGGAGGGAACACCCGTTGGATTGCAGGGTACAACTGAATAAATTCCAGGACCCATTGCCCACTTGTACGGAATAAAAATTGACACCTTAAAAAAATCCCCCCCCCCCCCCACACACACACTCCGGGCCCTTTTCGGCGTTCCCCAAATCTTAGATAAAAGTAATAATGTGAACTGTGTGGTATTTCCAAAGACAGGGGTAATTACGGAGGCTGGTTGGGATGGGTACATGGGGCAATAAAACTGGGTATCCCCCCTCCTGTCATGCTTTTTGGGGGGTATAAAGTGACCTCAGTAGCGGGTATGGGGTGTAAAAAGTGGCACTCTGTGAGTCTCTGTAATCTCGCTGAGGTGCGACGGTTTCACACAGAAGGTGCTCAACAAGGTGCTCCTGGAACTGCATGAAGGTGAGCGTTCCCGGGGCTTCTTGTAAATAACGTATTACAGGTAGCGGTCTGAATAACGCCGGGTTCATGCAGCCATAGGTGGAATCCGCTTGCGGAGGCCCGCAGCGGATCCCATCTGTGAGCCCGGCTGTGACCCTGCATACGGCCGCGTAATGTACTGCGCATAACTGCCTACTCACACAGGCGGTCATGCGCAGTATATATATTTTTTCTTTGTATTTCCCGCACACGGGTACCCGCAGCCCGTATACAACGTAGTTGCATATGGACTGCGGGTATATCCATGACCATGGAGCACAATGGGCTCTATGTTGCAGATATCCGCAGTAAAATAGAACCTGCTGCGTTCTCTTTTCTGCGAATGGATTACACAATTCTAACCCACTAATGTGAGCGGAATTGTGTAATCCAATGCGATTGATCTGCATATTACCGCATCGGTGAGGGGAGATGAACCTTCACCTTTTTTTTACTTTTACGTGAACGCCATTATCCATTGGAAAATGGCGAACACGTGATCAGGAACCGCTCATCGCGGCCCCACATGAAATCTCCAGGCTCTCAGCTAAGTTTTCTAGCCAGGAGCAGGGAGATCTTAAATTACCACAGCTTTTGCCCATGCGCCTGCCATTTTGGCGACATGCGCGTGCACAGAAGCTGAGGTAAGGTCCGCGGATAAATCCGTGGGCCTTAGGTACGTCATTTCATCCTCGCTCGCGGATATGATCCGTGGGGGGAGATGAAACGCAAGTTTTTAAAAATTTTTTTAAACATTTTTTTTTTTTTACTTTTTACACTTTTTTTTACTATACATGATCACTGTCATCCATGAATGACAGTGATCATGTCCCCAGTGACATCCCTCTGCTCCTGGCTACACATGGCAGCCAGGAGCAGAGGGACTTTAAATTTCCCGGGGCTCGAGCCCCTCTGTGCACGCGCCCGATGTCAATCATCGGGCGCACATGCGCAGAAGGGGACTCTGGTTCCAAAGGACTGGGACACCGCTGAGGACCGGGGGTGAGTATTTTCACCTCCCCTCATGGATCCGATCCATGAGGGGAGGTGAAACTTTACTTTTTTAAAAACTTTTTAAACTCACAGCGGTCCCCAGTAACACCTCCTGGTTCCCGGCTACCTTCAGGAGCCGGGAGCCAGGAGATTTTAAATTTGCCGGGGGCTCCCGGGCTTCTGCGCATGCGCCTGATGTCATCGTCTGGTGCGCATGCGCAGAAGGCCGGCGGGTCCGGGAGGTCCAGATCTCCAGGGGACACCGCCGACAAGCCGGGTGAGTATTTTCAGCTGCCCTGATGGATCCGATCCATCAGGGCAGCTGAATATCTTACTTTTTACACCTTTTTATTTACTTTTTTGCGATCGGCGCTATCCATTGGATAGCGCCGATCGCAATCCCAGGGGGACTGCCCGCATCCTGGGATGACAGCTCCATGCTCCGGGCACCGACAGAATGGAGCTGTCACGTCCTCAGACAAGTGGGCATTAATCCTAAGAGGACGCATAAAACTACGTCCTCTAGGATTAAAGCCCACTTGCTGCGAACGTAGTTTCCCGATGGGGCAGTCATTGAGAGGTTAATCATCTATGCATAGGAGGAGTGATAACTCTGCTCCGTGGGAGTTACCACTGAGACCCTCACTAACCCTGAGAATGGGTGTCACATATCCCCCTGTCTTCCTAAAAGTGATCTCACTGCACCTGCAGCATCCGAGGAGTGGGATAGTGCATAGGAGACAGCGGCGTAGAGTTTTGGGGCCTTGTCACAGTGGCTCTACCATCTCCCACCCAGAGGGTAACCGTGACACATCCAAGGGCCGCGGGTAGGTTAATAAATGGGGAACCCAATAATAGATTACCTGAGTCCTTTATATCACGCATGACGCCATGATTTCTTCTGCCGAATTCCTGGATGGCGGAGTAAACTCACCTTTGCGCGGCCTCCGTGGGGGAATTCTTGGTTGTTGGAGTAAACACACACAGGAATCTTTTAAGACACAGCCACCGGAAATGGACGGGCGACTGGTTGCTTTACTTGAAGTAACTTGATAACAACTTTAGAATACACGCCAGCAGGAAAACAGTCCAAAAAAAGTGGTGTGACAGGGATGAGTCTCCACTCAGAACTCTCCACATCCAGAACTAGACCCAAACTAATTGCACGCACCTTGCATTCACATATATATTACGAGGTCACATGACAAACGGATGCATTTTCCAGACAGTCAGCTCACATACCAGACAGTTAACTCTTTCAGTGCTGCAAATATGCAATACACATCAATCATGCAACACGGAAGACACTAACATTACATAGATAAATGCATGCATACAGTTATGGAGGGGCCCCGTTGTTCCTGGCCACTACACACCCCTTTCTGTGAGCAGGAGTTTGCATGTGTGGCACCCATTTTCAATGGGACTGCTGAATGTAGCCCCACTGAAATTGATGTAGCAGTGCTGCACATGCACAACCACAGCTTCGTTCATTCTCCAAGTCCCTGTTGGGGGCAGTTACACAATAACGAAAAGACACAGGACACAGGACCCCAAACAACCAGATTTTTATTACCTATTCTATCCTCCATGGACGTCTATATCACATCTTGTATCTAAGATAGAGACGGTACAACAGGGTAATAGAGCCTCAATGCTCACCCGTATAACATTTTGCATCAAAGCTAGAGACGGCCAAATAGGGTACTAGAGCCTCCATGCTTACTGGTATCACATCTTGTATCCAAGCTAGAGCTGGTAAAACAGGGTACTGCAGCCTTCAAGCCCACCCGTGTTACATCTTGTATCCAAGCTAGAGACAGTACAACAAGGTACTAGAGCCTCCATGCCCACCCGTATCACATCTTGTATCCCAGCTAGAGGCAGTACAACAGGGTACTAGAACCTCCATTTCCACCTATATCACATCTTGTATCCAAGCTGGAGGCGGTACAAAAGGCTACTAGAGCCTCCATGACCACCCATATCACATCTTGTATCCAAGCTAGAGGTGGTACAACAGGGTACTAGAGCCTCCATGACCACCCATATCACATCTTGTATCCAAGCTAGAGGTGGTAAAACAGGATACTGTAGCCTTCATGCCCGCGCATGTCGCATCTTGGATCCAAGCTAGAGATGATACAACAGGGTACTAGAGCCTCCAAGCCCACCCGTATCACAACTTGTATCCAAGCTAGAGGTGGTACAACAGGATACTAGAGCCTCCATGCCCCCTGTATCAAATCTTGTATCCAGGCTAGAGGTGGTACAACAGGGTACTAGAGCCTCCATGCCCCCTGTATCAAATCTTGTATCCAAGCTAGAGGCTGTACAACAGGGTACTAAAGCCTTCATGCCAGCCTGTGTCATATGTTATATCCAAGCTAGAGACAGTACAACAGGGTACTAGAACCTCCATACCCCCTGTATTACATCTTGTATCCAAGCTAGAGGCTGTACAACAGGGTGCTAGAGCCTCCATGCCCCTTCTATCACATAATGTATCCAAGCTACAGGTGTTACAACAGGGTCATAGAGCCTCCCTACAAGCGGTCGGTTCTTGATCCTTTTGCTCGGATATTGTAATCACTTATATCAATGTTACAATCACACAGAGAAAGTTTCATTCTATTCTGACAACTTTTAAGGGAGGGATTGGTTTTGACGAGGAGTGTATAAGAGTCATGTTGGAGATATCATGGAGCCTGAAATGTTTAACCTTGGGAGATGTCGTAGAGTACAAGGTTGACCCCACTATCCTGGCCACATGCATATTCAATGAGTACAATGTTTAGCATTGATAGAGTGCGGCATTCTACTTTCTATAGTTAACATCTGCAATGTTTACCGAGATCACCTTCCCACAGTGTGAATAATGGACTCAGCATTTGCATTGGCTTTTGACCTTAAAGAGAACATTTTAGAATTCCTGACACACAGAAAATTGCAGAATGTAGATAATTGCCTGATGTTTTACATTCATGGCTGATAACTGCGGACTTCACCGACCAAAACATACAACAGTTACAAAAATGTAAGGGGAAGGCGTAAGAACATGTTTGTATGTTACCAAATGTGTAATAGTCTGGGTTGTAGACTTACAATTTTCATAGTACAATTAGATTATTACGCTATTTTAATGGGGAAGAAGCAGGAATTACATTTTTGTCTCTATTAGAGATGAGCGAACACCAAAATGTTCGGGTGTTCGTTATTCGAAACGAACTTCCCGCGATGTTCGAGGGTTCGTTTCGAATAACGAACCCCATTGAAGTCAATGGGCGACCGGAGCATTTTTGTATTTCGCCGATGCTCGCTAAGGTTTTCATGTGTGAAAATCTGGGCAATTCAAGAAAGTGATGGGAACGACACAGCAACGGATAGGGCAGGCGAGGGGCTACATGTTGGGCTGCATCTCAAGTTCACAGGTCCCACTATTAAGCCAGAATACCGGCAAGAGCGCCCCCCCCCCCAACAACTTTTACTTCTGAAAAGCCATCATTAGCATGGCATACCTTTGCTAAGCACCACACTACCTCCAACAAAGCACAATCACCGCCTGCATGACACTCCACTGCCACTTCTCCTGGGTTACATGCTGCCAACGCCCCCCCCCCCACAGCGCACACCAAAGTGTCCCTGCGCAGCCTTCAGCTGCCCTCATGCCACACCACCCTCATGTCTATTTAGAAGTGCGTCTGCCATGACGAGGGACCGCAGGCACACACTGCACAGGGTTGGCACGGCTAGGCAGCGACCCTCTTTAAAAGGGGCGGGGCGATAGCCCACAATGCTGTACAGAAGCAATGAGAAATAGAATCCTGTGCCACCGCCATCAGGAGCTGCACACGTGGGCATAGCAATGGGGAACCTATGTGCCACACACTATTCATTCTGTCAAGGTGTCTGCATGCCCCAGTTAGACCGGGCTTTTTAATTCATAGACACAGGCAGGTACAACTCCCTATTGTGAAGTCCCTGTCGACCGACAGCATGGGTGGCTCCCTGGAACCCACCGGCGGTACACAAAAATATCCCATTGCATTGCCCAACACAGCTGAGGTAGTAATGTCGTGCGTAATACAGGTGGGCTTCGGCCCACACTGCATGCCCCAGTCAGACTGGGGTTCTTTACAAGTGGACACATGTAGGTTACACTCCGTGTGCACCTACAGCATGGGTGGCTCCCTGGAACCCACCGGCGGTACACAAAAATATCCCATTGCATTGCCCAACACAGCTGAGGTAGTAATGTCGTGCGTAATACAGGTGGGCTTCGGCCCACACTGCATGCCCCAGTCTGACTGGGGTTCTTTAGAAGTGGACACAGATGCATTTACAACTCCCTGTGGACCGACAGCATGGGTGGGTGCCAGGAAGCCACCGGCGGTACATAGAAATATCCCATTGCATTGCCCAACACAGCTGAGGTAGTAATGTCGTGCTTAATGCAGGTGGGCTAAAAATTTACTTGATTACACTGTAGGCGAGGGCCCCCAAAAATTGCTGTATCAACAGTACTAATGTACATCCCAAAAATTGGCCATGGCCAGCCAAGAGGGCAGGTGAAACCCATTAATCGCTTTGGTTAATGTGGCTTAAGTGGTAACTAGGCCTGGAGGCAGCCCAGTGTAACGAAAAATTGGTTCAAGTTAAAGTTCCAAGGCTTTTAAGCGCATTGAAACTTTTAAAAATTGTTTAGAAAAATTATGAGTGAGCCTTGTGGCCCTAAGAAAAATTGCCCGTTCAGCGTGATTACGTGAGGTTTCAGGAGGAGTAGCAGTAGGAGGAGGAGGAGGCATATTAGACACAGATTGATGAAGCAGAAATGTCCCCGTTTTGGATGGTGAGAGAGAACGTAGCTTCCATCCGCGGGTGCAGCCTACGTATTGCTTACGTATCGCTGCTGTCCGCTGGTGGAGAAGAGAAGTCTGGCGAAATCCAGCCTTTGTTCATCTTGATGAGTGTTAGCCTGTCGGCACTGTCGGTTGACAGGCGGGTACGCTTATCTGTGATGATTCCCCCAGCCGCACTAAACACCCTCTCCGACAAGACGCTAGCCGCAGGACAAGCAAGCACCTCCAGGGCATACAGCGCTAGTTCAGGCCATGTGTCCAGCTTCGACACCCAGTAGTTGTAGGGGGCAGAGGCGTCACCGAGGATGGTCGTGCGATCCGCTACGTACTCCCTCACCATCCTTTTACAGTGCTCCCGCCGACTCAGCCTTGACTGGGGAGCGGTGACACAGTCTTGGTGGGGAGCCATAAAGCTGGCCAGGCCCTTAAAGACTGTTGCACTGCCTGGGATGTACATGCTGCTCGATCTACGCACATCCCCTGCTACCTTGCCCTCGGTACTGCGCCTTCTGCCACTAGCGCTGTCGGCTGGGAATTTTACCATCAGCTTGTCCGCAAGGGTCCTGTGGTATAGCAACACTCTCGAACCCCTTTCCTCTTCGGGAATGAGAGTGGGCAGGTTCTCCTTATAGCGTGGATCGAGCAGTGTGTACACCCAGTAATCCGTTGTGGCCAGAATGCGTGCAACGCGAGGGTCACGAGAAAGGCATCCTAACATGAAGTCAGCCATGTGTGCCAGGGTACCAGTACGCAACACATGGCTGTCTTCACTAGGAAGATCACTTTCAGGATCCTCCTCCTCCTCCTCAGGCCATACACGCTGAAAGGATGACAGGCAATCAGCCGGTGTACCGTCAGCAGCGGGCCAAGCTGTCTCTTCCCCCTCCTCCTCATCCTCCTCATGCTCCTCCTCCTCCTCCTGTATGCGCTGAGAAATAGACAGGAGGGTGCCCTGACTATCCAGCGGCATACTGTCTTCCCCCGACTCTGTTTCCGAGCGCAAAGCAGCTGCCTTTATGGTTTGCAGGGAATTTCTCAAGATGCATAGCAGAGGAATGGTGACGCTAATGATTGTAGCATCGCCGCTCACCACCTGGGTAGACTGCTCAAAATTACCAAGGACATGGCAAATGTCTGCCAACCAGGCCCACTCTTCTGAAAGGAATTGAGGAGGCTGACTCCCACTGCGCCGCCCATGTTGGAGTTGGTATTCCACTATAGCTCTACGCTGTTCATAGAGCCTGGCCAACATGTGGAGCGTAGAGTTCCACCGTGTGGGCACGTCGCACAGCAGTCGGTGCACTGGCAGATTAAAGTGATGTTGCAGGGTGCGCAGGGTGGCAGCGTCCGTGTGGGACTTGCGGAAATGTGCGCAGAGCCGGCGCGCCTTACGAGCAGGTCTGACAAGCGTGGGTAGCTTTTCAGAAAGCGCTGAACCACCAAATTAAAGACATGGGCCAGGCATGGCACGTGCGTGAGGCTGCCGAGCTGCAGAGCCGCCACCAGGTTACGGCCGTTGTCACACACGACCATGCCCGGTTGGAGGCTCAGCGGCGCAAGCCAGCGGTCGGTCTGCTCTGTCAGACCCTGCAGCAGTTCGTGGGCCGTGTGCCTCTTATCGCCTAAGCTGAGTAGTTTCAGCACGGCCTGCTGACGCTTGCCCACCGCTGTGCTGCCAAACCGCGCGACACCGACTGCTGGCGACATGCTGCTGCTAACACATCTTGATTGCGAGACAGAGGAGGAGGAGGAGGAGGAGGCGGAGGAGGAGGGTGCTTTAGTGGAGGAAGCATACACCTCCACAGATTCAACCACCGAGCTGGTGCCCGCAATTCTGGGGGTGGGTAGGACGTGAGCGGTCCCAGGCTCTGACTCTGTCCCAGCCTCCACTAAATTCACCCAATGTGCCGTCAGGGAGATGTAGTGGCCCTGCCCGCCTGTGCTTGTCCACGTGTCCGTTGTTAAGTGGACCGTGGCAGTAACCGCGTTGGTGAGGGCGCGTACAATGTTGCGGGAGATGTGGTCGTGCAGGGCTGGGACGGCACATCGGGAAAAGTAGTGGCGACCGGGAACTGAGTAGCGCGGGGCCGCCGCCTCCATGATACTTTTGAAGGACTCCGTTTCCACAACTCTATACGGCAGCATCTCAAGGCTGATGAATTTTGCTATGCGGACGGTTAACGCTTGAGCGTGCGGGTGCGTGGCGGCGTACTTGCGCTTGCGCTCAAACACTTGCGCAAGCGACGGCTGGATGGTGCGCTGAACTACACTGGTGGATGGGGCCGAGGACAGCGGAGGTGAGGGTGTGGGTGCAGGCCATGAGGCGGTAGTGCCTGTGTCCTGAGAGGGGGGTTGGATAGAAGTGTCAGGTTGGGGCACAGGGGGAGAGGCAGCAGTGCAAACCGGAGGTGGTGAACGGCCTTCGTCCCACCTTGTGGGGTGCTTGGCCATCATATGTCTGCGCATGCTGGTGGTGGTCAGGCTGTTGGTGGTGGCTCCCCGGCTGATCTTGGCGCGACAAAGGTTGCACACCACTGCTCGTCGGTCGTCAGGCGTCTCTGTGAAAAACTCCCAGACCTTAGAGCACCTCGGCCTCTGCAGGGTGGCATGGCGCGAGGGTGCGCTTTGGGAAACAGTTGGTGGATTATTCGGTCTGGCCCTGCCTCTACCCCTGGACACCGCACTGCCTCTTGCAACCTGCCCTGCTGCTGCCCCTGCCTCCCCCTCTGAAGACCTGTCCTGAGTAGGCGTTGCAAACCAGGTGGGGTCAGTCACCTCATCGTCCTGCTGCTCTTCCTCCGAATCCTCTGTGCGCTGCTCCCTCGGACTTACTGCCCTCACTACTACCTGACTGCAAGACAACTGTGTCTCATCGTCATCGTCCTGCTCACCCACAGAAAGTTCTTGAGACAGTTTGCGGAAGTCCCCAGCCTCATCCCCCGGACCCCGGGAACTTTGCAATGGTTGGGCATCAGTGACGATAAACTCCTCTGGTGGGAGAGGAACCACTGCTGCCCAATCTGAGCAGGGGCCAGAGAACAGTTCCTGGGAGTCTTCACGCAGCTGAGCAGGTGTCATTGTAGTGGAGTGAGGAGGCTGGGAGGAAGGAGGAGCAGCAGACAGAGGATTCCGATTTGCAGCAGTGGACGGCGCAGAACTGCGGTTGGACGATAGGTTGCTCGAAGCACTTTCTGCCATCCAGGACAGGACCTGCTCACACTGCTCATTTTCTAATAACCGTCTCCCGCGTGGACCCATGAATTGTGCGATGACTGTCTGGACGCCAGAAACGTGCCTCTCTACTAATCGCGCCGCAGTCGGCTGCGATACACCTGGATCAGGAGTTTAGCCTGTGCCCACACCCTGACTTGGCCCTCCGCGTCCTCGGCCGCGTCCACGTCCTCTAGGCCTACCCCTACCCCTCAGCATGCTGTATTACCAGTGATTTGATTTCCCAGGCAGGAAATAAGTTGGCGCAAGACTGCAGGCCAAATATAATTTTTTCCCTTTTTTGAAAACGAAAGGCCCCACTGCCTCTAGTGAATGAATAATCTAAGTTTAATAACTGTGCTGTGGCCCTGCTAATGTGTCACAGAACTTGAGGGTAGCAGAGTTATTATAACTCTGGCAGAGCAGGTATTTTTTTCCCAATTAAGGAAAGCAAATGGCGAAGCCAGGAGTAAAACGTAGCTGGGTGCGTCTGATTTTTAAACGTTGCATACGCAGCCGACACGTGTCCACCGCTCTTAGGACGGACAGAGGCAGGACAAATAGAATTTTTTTCAGTTTTTTTCCACCAAAAGGCAGCACTGCGTATATTCAATGAACATGAGAAGTTTAATAACTGTGCTGTGGCCCTGCTAATGTGGCGCAGAACTTGAGGGTAGCAGAGTTATTATAACTCTGGCAGAGCAGGTATTTTTTTCCCAATTAAGGAAAGCAAATGGCGAAGCCAGGAGTAAAACGTAACTGGGTGCGTCTGATTTTTAAACGTTGCACACGCAGCCGACACGTGTCCACCGCCCTTAGGACGGACAGAGGCAGGACAAATAGAATTTTTTTCACTTGTTTTACAAGCAAAAGGCCGCACTGCGTATATTCAATGAATAATAACTGTGTTGTGGCCCTGCCTACACAATTCTTTCCCTGTAGTATCAATGGAGGGTGCAATGCTCTGCAGAGGCGATTTTGAGAAGAAAAAAAATATGCAGCACAGCTAACAGCAGCCAGCACAGTACTGCACACGGTTAAATATGGCCCTAGAAAGGACCGTTGAGGTTCTTGAAGGCTACACTCACTCCTAACACTCTCCCTGCCTATGCAACACTTCTGTCCCTAATGCCGGGTGCAACGCTCTGCAGAGCCGATTTTGGGGAAAAAAAATTGCCACTGCTAACAGCAGCCAACACACAGCTATCAGTGGCCCTAATAAGGACCTTTGGGGGTCTTGAAGCCTACACTAACTACCAATTCTTTCCCTACAGCAGCTCCGGTACAAACAGCACTGTCCCTCATCTAACTCACACGGCATCTGAGGCGAGCCGCGGGAGGGGCCGACTTTTATATTAGGCGGACACCTGATCTCGCCAGCCACTCACAGCAGGGGGGTGGTATAGGGCTTGAACGTCACAGGGGGGAGTTGTAATGCCTTCCCTGTCTTTCAATTGGCCAGAAAAGCGCGCTAACGTCTCAGGGAAGGAAGTGAAAGTAACCCGAACACCGCATGGTGTTCGTTACGAATAACGAACATCCCGAACACCCTAATATTCGCACGAATATCAAGCTCGGAAGAACACGTTCGCTCATCTCTAGTCTCTATTATTTTACTTAATGAATATTAGAGGGGTTGTCTCGAGGCAAGGGTGGAATTTTTTTATTGCCCAGTCCCCCATCTTAAGCATACATTACTATGCACACGTGGAAATGGGTTTTAAAGCCGGTTTCTACTCACAGTTCTTGTGTTTCAGCAACTTAAAAAACGTTTCCCAAAGATGCCAGCCAGTTCTTTTCCCAAGGTGCACCGCGGGTTTCTCCCATGGTGCACCGCGCTTGCTGTAGCCCGACATGCACGCTCCCGAGACGCTACCAGCTGTGTCTCCCTGACAACCAGACACCCCGCAGCCGCCGACCAGACCCACCGTTGCCGCCGACCGGACCCCACAGCCACCAACCGGGGCTCGGGATTGAACGCGGCTGACCACGGCACACGCTCTTGGGCCACAGTCACCCACTGCCAGGCAGCAGGTAACCGGCGCTAGGCCACGGCTCCCCCGCGCTAGGCCCCGGCGGCCCCGCGCTAGGCCCCGGCTCCCCCGCGCTAGGCCCCGGCTCCCCAGCGGCAGTCCCCTCGCTACAGATGTAGGCTCCGGGGCCCAGCGCTAGGCTCCGGGGCCCAGGCCAGTTAGTCACACATCACCCCCGACCCATCACTTAACTGGGCGGCTTCTTGGCACGGCTGGGCGGCTTCTAGGCACGGCTGGGCGGCTTCTAGGCACTGCTGGGCAGCTCAAGTTTCTGCACCTTCCTCTAAGAGAGGATGGTACAGAATGGCCGCTCCAGCGCACTCCCGAGCAGTGACAGCTCGTCTGCGCATGCGCAGAAGAGCTGTAGCGGCGAGCACGCTGAAGCGGCTCGTGCTCAGAGCAGAAGAATGGACTGCACAAGCACGTCTAAAAAAGCAAGCCGTCAGCGAAATTAGACGGAACCATGGAGACGAGGACGCCAGCAACGGAGCAGGTAAGTGAATAACTTCTGTATGGCTCATAATTAATGCACAATGTACATTACAAAGTGCATTAATATGGCCATACAGAAGTGTATAGACCCACTTGCTGCCGCGAGACAACCCCTTTAAGTGGTTGGATCTATTCGGCGTTATACTGTACACTGACTGACCACCTATATAAGGATCCCAGCTCTTTATTCGAGCCCCCAGTCCTCTCATGATTGGAGCTTCCCTGTATGGAAATTATGACCCCGGAGTGCAGCATAAAATCACCTGACAGGTTTTCCATGGATCAGTTTCAGTGCAAATCCACATTAGATGGAAAATCCTTTGATCTGAGCGACTTCAAACGAGGCCTCAGTGCTAGACTAGCCGGGGCTTGGGTTTCACGGCCAACCCTGTGGGTTTTTCTCATATAATGGTGTGGATAGCATACAGAGAATGGTGTGATTGAGACAAACATCCAGTGAAAGGGGATCCTGTGGATGGTAACAACTCATTGCCGAAAGGAGTCAGAAGAGGATGTCAAGAATTATTCTAAACAACGGGGGCTTCACAGTTAAGTGCAGCCAAATACAACAGTGGTGCTCCAACTAATGTGTCTGGGTGACCAATTCCAGCACCACTGTGTATATAAGAAACAGAACAATGGGTAAATGAGTGAAAGAAGATAGCTTGTAGCTGCAGCAATGAAAGATGGAGGCAGGTTTTTACTTAACAAGAATCATGACTTCTCTTGACCCAATTGAAGGGCACATAAATGTTTTTGGTTTTAACAGAAATTCATACTTACAAAATATCTGCATATCAGAGCAGCAATGCACTCGGTATTTCAGACGTCACTTGTTACCGGCGATCTCCTTCACCCAACTTTTTATATTTGACTAGCTTACCCGTCGCGCGTTGCTGCGAAGACAGACAGACATACATACATACATTCATTTTTATATATCTAGATAACAACCAATCACAGCGCAACTTTCATGTTACCTCAGCAGTAAGAGAAATAACAACCAATCACAGCGCAACTTTTATTCTGCCTCAGCAATATAAAAAATAGCAACCAATCACAGCGCAGCTTTCATGTTACCTCAGTGGTATAATATATAACAACGAATTGCAGCACAGCTTTCAATGCAACCTCAGTAGTATAAGAAGTAGCCACCAATCACAGCACAGCTTTCATGTTACCTCAGCAGTATAAGAAATAGCAACCAATCACAGCGCAACTTTCATGTAACCTCAGTATAATATATAACAACTAGAGATGAGCGAGCACCAAAATGCTCGGGTGCTCGTTACTCGGAACGAAATTTTCGCAATGCTCGAGGGTTCGTTTCGAGTAACGAACCCCATTGAAGTCAATGGGCGACCGGAGCATTTTTGTATTTCGCCGATGCTCACTAAGGTTTTCATGTGTGAAAATCTGGGCAATTCTACAAAGTGATGGGAACGACACAGCAACGGATAGGGCAGGCGAGGGGCTACATGTTGGGCTGCATCTCAAGTTCACAGGTCCCACTATTAAGCCACAATAGCGGCAAGAGTGCCCCCCCCCCCACTGTCAGCATAAAGATCGTTCTCCTCTGCCATAGCTGTAACAGCTGTAGCAGAGAAGAACGATGTTTGTCCATTGAATTCAATGGAGACGGCAATACAGCCGCTTCATTGAAAGCAATGGGCAGCCAGCGATCGCAGGATGAATTGTCGGGAAGGGGTTAAATATATAACCCCTTCCCAGCAATTCATCCAGAAATGTGTTACAATAAAAATATATACCGGCGTATAAGGCGACGGGGCGTATAAGACGACCCCCCAACTGTCACCTTATACGCCGGCAATACAGTGGAGCAAAGAATAAAAATCATTACTTACTTCTTCAGACGATCTGCGCCGCTCCTGCAGGCTGTCACTCCCTCCTGGTGTTTGCAGGCTGTCGCTCCCTCCTGGTCCACGGCAGAGTATTGCTTTCTCTACGAAAGGCTTAAAATCCCCGCCTCCAGAAACACAGCCAATCACAGCCATTCAATGACATCATTGTCATTGGCTGTGATTGGCTGAAGGCACATGTGTTTCTGGAGGCGGGGATTTAAAGCCTTTCGTAGAGAAAGCAATAGTCTGCCGGGAACCAGGAGGGAGCAAGAGCCTGCAAACACCAGGAGGGAGTGACAGCCTGCAGGAGCGCCGCAGAACGTCAGAAGAAGTAAGTAATGATTTTTATTCTTTGCTCCACTGTATTACCGGCGTATAAGGTGACAGTTGGGGGGTCGTCTTATACGCCCCTTCGCCTTATACGCCGGTATATATTTTTATTGTAACACATTTCTGGATGAATTGCAGGGAAGGGCTTATATATTTAACCCCTTCCCGACCATTCATCCTGCGATCGCCAGCAGCCCATTGCATTCAGTGGAACCTGCTGTATTGCCGGTTCCATTGAATTCAATGGGCAAACATCGTTCTTCTCTGCCACAGCTGTTACAGCTGTGGCAGAGAAGAAGGATTTGTCTTCTATATGTTCCCAATGGGGTCGGCGCTGCTGCCGCCGGCCCCATTGAGCGCATATAGAGAAGATTTATGGCCTTAAGAAGGACCGTTGGGGTTCTTGAAACCTAAAATACTCCTAACACTCTCCCTATAGCAGCTCCAACACGATAGCGCTTTCCCTGAACTAATGTCAGAATGCATCCATAGCGAGCCGCGGGAGGGGCAGATTTCAATACTCGGGTGACACCTAATCTCCCCAGCCACTCACAGCAGGGGGGTGGTATAGGGCTTGAACGTTGCAGGGGGAAGTTGTAATGCCTTCCCTGTCTTTCTATTGGCCAGAAAAGCGCGCAAATTTCTCAGGGAAGAAAGTTAAAGTAACCCGAACATCGCGTGGTACTCGTTACGAATAACGAGCATCCCGAGCACCGTAATATTCGCCCGAGCATCAAGCTCGGACGAGTACGTTCGCTCATCTCTAATAACAACCAATCACAGCGCAGCTTTCATGTTACCTCAGCTGTATAATATATAACAACCAATCACAGCACAGCTTTCATTTTACCTCAGCATTCTCAATATCCAGCAATTGTCTTGCGAAACGTTCGGCGGATGCATCATTTTGTAGTTGAACACGTATCCCGTTGGTCGTAATGCCTTTTGCTTTCGTGCTTGAGATGGAAATCAAACGATCTTTGTCTGGGGGGCATAACTGTCGACGACGCTCGCACGCACGCCACCTATCGTAGGATAGATGTACTATGCCAGTAATCTTCCCAGGAGTGTACTCAGCAACTTCCCAAAGTCTCATGGCAATTGGATGAATGGTGTAGTAATGCATAAAGGACAGACAGACATTCATTTATATATATCAGGAAGTGAGAGAATTAGATTCCGTACGTAAAATTTGGACGCTAATTGTTTTGCACTTAGAATTGAATAATCGAGTTGGGACCCATTAGCTTTTCCTATTTATGGCATAATCAATGCTCGTGCCCAATTTCAAGTTTCTATGTGAGAAAATGACATTCCGTACGTAAAATTTGGATGCTAATTCTTTGGCGCATAGAATTGAATAATCGAGTTGGGACCCATTAGCGTTTCCTATTTATGACATAATCAATGCTCGTGCCAAATTTCAAGTTTCTATGGCATTGGGAAGCGAGAAAATTAGATTCCGTACATACAATTTGGACGCTAATTCTTTGGCGCTTAGAATTGATAATTGAGTTGGGACCTATTAACTTTTCATGACATAATCAATGCTCGTGCCAAATTCAAGTTTCTACAATATCGGGAAGTGAGAGAATTAGTGGCAGTGATGGAAATCGAACGATCTACGTGGGGGGGGGGGGGGGCGGGGCGTAACTGTCGACGACGCTCGCACGCGCGCCATTTATCGTAAGATAGTTGTACTATGCCTATAATCTTCCCAGGAGTGTACTCAACAACGTCCCAAAGTTTCATGGCGATCGGATGAATGGTGTAGTAGCGCATAAAGGACAAACACACAGACACGCAGACACACAGACACGCATACATTCAATTTTATATATATAGAAGAGTTCCGCGGCATCACAGACTCAACGCACTATAGGTGCAAAAGTACATCTCCAATGTTCATCCAAAGCTCCATATTACTGCAGTCCCTTTGGGGAGATACTCCCGTATTTCATACTCTTCTATCATTGTCTGTATAGTGTGCACACTACATTGTCCATTGGAGGGCAGTCTCATGTGTCTAGCAGCTTGGTCCTCTTCTAGGTTCTTGCTGCCTTCAGCTTCTTCTGGGACGAAGTCCTATGGGGCAAGAGAGCCTCACTCTCCTTCTCCAAGGTTTGTCATAGAATCATAGACTGGTAGATTTGGAAGGGACCTCCAGGGTCATCGGGTCCAACCCCCTGCTCAGTGCAGGATCACTAAATCATCCCAGACAGATATTTGTCCAGCCTTTGTTTGAATACTTCCATTGAAGGAGAATTACCATCATAACCTGTTCCACTCATTGATCCCCCTCACTGTCAGAAAGATTTTTCCAATATCTAATTTGTGTATCCTCCCTTTCAGCTGCTGTTATCTTTCGTCCCTTGGTCACCAGAGCCCTCTGCTAGTGGACACTTGGCCTCCTGGGGATACAGCCTGCAGTGCTCCCCCTCCAAATGGTCTCCACTGCTCTAAAAGTGTCTCCTGCGTCTCTAACACTGTGCTGCTGCTCTCTGGTGTGGCATAGTACTACACTTTTATAGTGCGCCTTTTAGCACCAAGAACCTTCTCTGTTTCGGAGAAGGTGGAATTTTCAGGGGGCCCCCTTAACCCGATTCCGTACAAGCACTTTTTCTCTCTCTCTCTCCTCCCAGCTGTATCATTAGCCAGAGGGTGCAGGGTTAATGCTGCCGAAGCAGCCGCTTGTCAAAGTGGCTGAGCCGCTAGTGTAGGAGAGGAGCAGGGCACTGCTCACCCCTCTTACAGAGTGCAAACGTTGGATCACTGAGTAGCTCAAAACATCTCCTGGTCAGATAAATCCAGATTTCTGTAGCACCATGCTGATGGACTAGCGACAAATAACCTTGCCTATATGCTCGCTTACTTATCTAAAATAACCATCAGACTTTCTGCTGGGTAAAATTGTGGGGTAGGCCACAGCTTTATTAAACCAAACGCTTATCTAAAACTTTATTTAATTATGAAAAAACCTTTATGAGAAAAAACCTTTTCCATGCCGTAAACGTCCAACTTTTGAGTCCACAATAGTCCCGAGGAAATTCGTGAGCCCAGGTCCTTGGCTGCTAACCTTCCTCGACTCTCCTTCTCCAGCATGGAAAAAACTCCAGGCCACGCGGAATGCGTCGTTTACTGCCACGCATGACGCCCCACCCCACCAACTCGTGCCAAAGCCATCTCCACACCATCTTGCAGACCAGACAGAAAAGTATCCAGACCGACATCGCTCAGGTGGACTCCATCATCTCTGAGTGCTCCTCTCTCCTTCTCTTCCAACTCCCAATGTCTGATAGCGATGCCGCCTAGTGACTGCACGAACTTTGAAATCTTTAAATTAATTAACCTCCTGACCCTGTCTATCGCTTCCGGATCGCGTACTCCTCTCCAACTCCTTCTAGCCACTATATCTGACCACACCAAAATTTCTTCTTGGAAGCAATCCCGGAACCTTAGCATGTCCTGCTTCATGATGACTAGTAAATCTCTCATCTTCATCCTTCCTAGGTCATTCCCCCTGGCATGAATGACCAGTACGACTCTTCGGGGGGTCCACCTGCTGATGTCCATAACAATCCGTAACAAAACTAGGCCATTGAAGCCCTCGGACTCCATGCCAGTTTACGGCAGTTCCGGTCAAATTCAAACTCCGACCTGATGGCCGTACGGCTGCCCTCTTTTCAGCCCATTAAATGTAGGAGTGTCCTATGATCCACACCTTCCACGGCTCCGCAGCTGGAAGTAAGCACAGAAAAAACACAAGAAAAACCCCGAAATGGCTAAGAAAAAACGTAACAAGAAAAGGAAAAATCACAGCCGACGAAAATATCATATAACCATCAAATCTGGCCTCACATACGATTTATATGCCTGAGACCTCCATCTTCCCAACCTTTAAACTTCTTCTTCATTCATCCCGCCTAACTCAGCCGTCGTTGCCGCACCTATTCTGAACGAATGAGTGCCAAACTCCGAAGCCTCTAGACCTGCCGCATGCAATGACGTTCGTAAACACCGACGAAAATTGAAAACGTGTAAGCGGCAGTCCTGATGAATGAACCAAAAACTGCCCGCTTGTGACTCTTGAAGCCAAATAACGCTTAACCGTGTCCACCGGACACCAACGTGCACCCAGGCTGCCAATTGACAGCCATTCGCCTCTGCCATAAATGTCCGTTTTTGACCGACTGACGCGCACGCGTAACGTATCATTCAACAGTAACACGTCGTTAAAAAGGAGGCCTCCCTCTTTTTTCTTACTTGCGGGGACTAACTCGCTGATCCTTAAAGCTGCGAAAAACGCTAACATAAATGCTGCTCTAAATAACATCGTCTCCTCTGTACTAACGCACGTGGTTTCCAAAACGTCCAGCAATTTGCACAATAAATTGTAAGTAATAGGCCGGCGGGAATCTACCCGCCCCCTGTCCTTTCTCCACCCGCGCAATATTTGCCGGATGGCAAAGTCCTTGGTAATGTCCTCTAACCTGTGCAACTTTAACAAAAAGGCGACACCCGCCAAATGTTTCTTACCGACGTCAAAAGACACTCGTCGCGATCGTAGCGCGGTTAACATATCCATTACTGCCCCGCGCGCGACGGAGCCCCCCGCAACGCGGCCACCTGTGAATGCCAACCATGCAGACCAGACCGTATTATAACTTCTCCACGTTCCCTTTGAAACCGAGGCTTCCACCAGCTTCAACAACTCCTCTCGGCTAGGTTCCATAAGAAAAGCGGGCAACGTACCCCCTCGGTCTCCGCCCGCGGGTGCCGTTCCCTGAACAAGTCCATCTGAAAACGAGAGAGTGCGTCAGCCGCTCCGTTCAAAAAACCCGGCACGTGCTTAGCACGTAAGTATATATTCCGTTGCAAGCAAGTGAGTACCACGTGCCTCAGTAAAGCCAACACCGGCTGAGACCCTGAAGACTGTTTGTTGATAGTCTGCACAACTGCCGCGTTGTCTGACCAAAAGCAAATCTTGCGGTCCTGGAGCTCCGCTCCCCATAGCTCTAGGGCCACCACAACTGGGAAGAATTCCAATAATGTAATATTCTTAACCAACTGATTCTGTATCCACGACCTTGGCCAGGACTCCCTGCACCAATGGTTTCTGAATATCACTCCGAAACCCTCCGAACCGGCTGCATCCGCAAACAGGTTGATGTCGTCGCCCGAGCACTCCTCCTTTTGACACAAAACTTGCCCGTTGGAGGTTTCCAAGAAGACTCGCTACATATGCAAATCAGCTCTAATCCCGCGCGTGACCCGGATAAAATGATGGGGCTCGCTGACCCCCACCGTTGCTACCGACAACCGTCTAGAAAACGCGCGGTCCATGGGGATGACTTTGCATGCAAAGTTGAGTAGCCCCATGAGAACCTGAAACTGGCGCAAAGTGGCTTTTTTACACCGTTCCACGTCCGATACCGCTTGGCGTAGCCGCGCTATTTTTTCCGTTGGTAACCGAAAAACCATTTCTTCCGTGTCAATCTCAATGCCCAAAAAGGTTAAACGGGTCACGGGGCCCATTGTCTTTTCCTCCGACAACGGGACCCCCACCCGCTGCATGAGATTCTGGAAAGTATCCAACAAAAACCCGCAAGCACCGGACGTTTCTGTACCGATAAACAAAAAATCGTCTAAATAATGCGTCACCGACGTGATGCCCGTTTCGTACCTGAGGATCCATTCCAGGAAGGAACTAAACAGCTCGAAATAATAACACGAAATCGAGCAACCAATGGGCAGGCACATGTCATAAAAGAAAAAATTATCGATCATGCAACCCAAAAGGTGAAAACACTCTGGGTGAACTGGCAATAAGCGAAAAGCGGATTCAATATCCGTCTTTGCCAATTGCGCCCGCTTGCCTGCCTTGCTAACTAAACGAACCGCGTGATCAAAGGAGGTATAAACCACTGAGGTTTGCTCCTTTGAAATACCATCATTTACCGACTCCCCTTTCGGGAAGGACAAATGATGGATTAGACGGAACTTGCCAGTCTCTTTTTTGGGTACCAGTCCCAGCGGTGACACACGTAAATTGGAAAATGGAGGTTCAGAGAAAGGGCCAGCCATGCGTCCCAGTTCTACTTCTTTTAACAATTTTTCTATTACGAGCTCCCGATTTTCCACGGCGGACTTTAAGTTACGAGATAAAGTGGCGGCTGGCTGCTCAAAAAAAAAGGAATAACAAAACCAATAGAAAAACCTTGCTTAAGGATTTTTGTCTAACCACGGAAGCAGGCACTTGCTTCTCACCGGTGTTCGGTGCTCCGCTGGCACCCACCGCTGCTGACGTTCTCTGCTTACGGAAGCAGCGAATCGCCGCGTGTTGCCCCCCGCAGACAGAGCACTCGTGCCTGTATCTGCAGGAGGTATGAAATCTACAGTGGCCCTCGTTGAAAAGCCAACAGGAGCCGTTAGGTCGGGTTGAGGCCGCAGCGGGCTGTTGATTTCCCCCCGCGGCTCCCCCCTGAAAAGGCACTTTTTGCGGACGCTGCGACAAGATCAGCTGGATCCACACGTCAGTCGCTTTTGACGCCCAGCTAATATGACTCACTCCCGATACACGGCGCCGAAAGTCCTCATCATACCGCCACCATGCGGTGCCGCCGTGTAATTTATAAGCGCTAAAAATCGTATTTAAGTAAACCAATAGTTCAGGGCCTTTATTCGGCTGATGCTGACAAGCAACGTAAGCCAACACGGAAAAGGCCTGTAACCAATTACCAAACATTTTTGCAACCTTCTGCTTCTTTCCCGTGTTGCGTTCGGATAATCTTTCCTTATCCACTGTAACGTGGTCCGCAGACAGCAAGGACCAAATATCAACGTATAAACCTTTGCGGATTTTTTCCAACACATCCTCAGCTAAACCGACCCCTAATGGGGCAACACCACAAAATAACGCATCCGCATATCTCAACCCATCCAACGGATCCGTTTAGGAAACCATCTCAATCGCAGCCGGGCCCTCGCCCCCTGCTGCGCTTGAATCAACCTTGCTCAATAACGACTTCAAAACTGTAACCAAATCATTTTTGTCCGCTGCTCTCGCGGGATCCATCACATTAAACCAAGCTTTTTTATAGTCACACTCACCGGCTCGACCGACCTCCGGCATCGCCAAGGGCGTGGTCCCCGCCAGTCGTCTCGTGGTCCTGCTGTCCTGTCTGTATGATGGCTGCCGATCCCTCGAAGGTGTAGCCCTTTGCGCCATTTCTGCTTGTGTAGCTCCGAGATGGCCCCCATATGGCCGCTCCTGCACGTCCTCATGCCTCCTGCGGCGTATGTAATCCCCGCTCGGGATGGTTGATGACGTCGCCAGTGGCTGGCGTTGGCTCTCTTGCTGGTAAACCGCCTGTTGCGCCCTACGCCTGTCGCCTCTGCGCGCCTCTCGCTCTCTGAAAGCTTCTCTACCGCGCTCCGGACCTACCCTGCCTTGCTCGCTTTCGCTGTTGCGCACGTAACCCTCTCTCCCACTCCTTTCCCTCTGCCTGCGCCTAGCACCTCTCCCCTGGCGTCTGTTACCGGTATGGCTAGCGGGGCTATGGGAAGAGTACCCCGAAGGGTCAGCAGCCGTGAACACGTATTTGGGGTTCACATAACAAATTCTATGGGTCCTAATGGCGTCGGGATCATTTCTCAGTGCCCGGAGGTTACCTTGCCTATGGCGTTGTGAAACCTCGTGGGTAAGGTCATGGGATGCTGGCCGTGGACAGGTATGCTGAGCATAAACGGACCCCTCAGAACTAGAGGTATACAAAGGGTTAATGACCCTATGGCCCGATGCCTGAAAGGGGCTGCGCCGATAACGCGGACTCTCGCTGCACTCCCGTGGGCTGACCCCCCCCTCTGCTTTCCACTAACGCACTGCGTGCTGTGCTGCTTGCGCTGCTGATCCCACTGTGTGATGGGCTACTTGCCTCCCCCCCCTTGTGCCCCCCCTGCCGACTAACCCCTTAAGCCTTGTCTCCCTACGGACTGATGTGCCCCCTCCCCCTTGCGCTCCTACCTGCTCTGCTCTACACGCGGCGCCGCCATCTTGCCTGAGCCTGCGGCTATACCGCGCGCTCCCCGATGCTTCCTCCGTTGTTTTTTGCTCCTCACCTCCTCCGGTTCGCGTCATTCTGCGCCTGACTGCGAGCTGCTCCATCGCTCCGGATCCCATTGCCACCGGCAGACCCATCCTTCGCTCCGCACCTCCAACAGACGGCGACCGCTGGCTCCTTGCACGCGCTACTTCCGGTGCGCGATTTGAAATTGGCGCCTTCTTCCTTCCACCCGTTCCAGTGTCTTTCGCTCCCTCGTCGCCCCGGCTCGTTCTATTACTGTGCCGTTTCGCCGCCGGACTCGGACTGAGCCTCGCAGGGGGATTTCTTCGCCTCTTCGGACGGCCACGCTCCTCTTCGCGCTCTTGGGCTGCGCTCCTCTCGGCTTCCTTCTCCGGTGCCTCTGTCGCCGCGGGGATCCCGGACTCCGACTCGGATCTGCAGGTACGTAGTAAATCCTTCAGCCATGCTGTGCCATCTTCCCGAACCGCCCGCTGTATCTGCATCCTAAGCTCCTCCATCTTCTGCGATTCACCCGCTGCCGCTCTCGCTGTCTCCGACCACCGATTTCGTTTTCTTCCACCCGACTGGTCCTCTCTTCCGACCTCTTCCTCAGCTTGATTTTAAACAGTCTTTTTCGTCTTTGTAAAGCTTCTTCTTTCTTTATCTGGCTGCTCGCTCCTTCTGCTTCTCTTTGTGCGTCCTTCCTCTTCGTTGTTCGCCGCTGCACTGAGCTCCACTTCCTTCTTCCCCCCCTTTCCCTTTCCTGTCCTAGCTCCACCCACCTCCTTGCTCGCTTTTTTCCTTTAACCCTTCCCTATCCCCCTTGTCGCTAGTCCCATGCCGTATCATTACCACATTTCACGGCATAAGAGGAGGGCAGAATTTTGCACAAGCAACATGAATCGGTGACCCCTTCCTGTCAGCTGGTCAGAACATGTCAGCACAGTTCTCTAATCTAAGCAACTGCAGGAAGCTTTCTGTCCGCAGGGCCCATTCCTGCACAATGATTTAATCACCTAGTGGAATCTACACCAGACCGAATTGCTGCAATTCTGAGGGTCAAAATAGGTCCAACGCGCTACTAGATGGGGTCATTAATAAAATGGCCATTCAGTGTATAATATGCTTTAAAATACATTTACTTCACTCCTTGATAAGTTTAGATTTAACCCTTTCCAATCCACTAGCTGTACAGCTCCAATGTTGGAAGACGTCCGTTGGGGTTCTCTTACTGTATATTGCCAGCCTCTCTGCTGTTGGAACCTATCCAATGTGTCACCTTATGTCATACTGGCTTTAGCCAGCAGATAGCGCCGTTGTATAACGGCAGAAAAAGAGTCAGCTGCCCCCTCCTAGGAAAACCAGGATACAAATTGGATTGGAAAGTGTTAAGAATAAACAATGGTGTCTTTTACACATTTATTTAAAGGGGTTGTCCTGCGCCGAAACGGGTTTTTTTTTTTCAATACCCCCCCCCCTCCCGTTCGGCGTGAGACAAACCCGATGCAGGGGTTAAACAAGAAAACCGCACAGTGCTTACCTGAATCCCCGCGCTCTGGTGACTTCTTACTTACCTGCTGAAGATGGCCGCCGGGATCTTCACCCTCGGTGGACCGCAGGGCTTCTGTGCGGTCCATTGCCGATTCCAGCCTCCTGATTGGCTGGAATCAGCACGTGACGGGGTGGAGCTACACGGAGCCGCTCTCCGGCACGAGCGGCCCCATTCAGAAAAGAAGAAGACCGGACTGCGCAAGTGCGTCTAATCTGGAGATTAGACGCTGAAAATTAGACGGCTCCATGGAAACGAGGACGCCAGCAATGGAACAGGTAAGTGAATAACTTCTGTATGGCTCATAATTAATGCACAATGTACATTACAAAGTGCATTAATATGGCCATACAGAAGTGTATAGACCCACTTGCTTTCGCGGGACAACCCCTTTAATTTCTGAATTACCGTATATACCCGAGTATTAGCCGACCCAAGTATAAGCAGAGTCAATAAGTTTTACCACAAAAAACTGGTAAAACTTACTGACTCGAGTATAAGCCTAGCTGCCATAGGTTCGCCACCACTGGTATATCGGCTGAAAACCGAGCCGATATACGGTCGTCTGAATCCACCCTTAGGCCGTATTTACACGGGTGCAAATACGGGTTTGTTTACGCCAGTGTTTTTTCACTTGCATTTATAGTGTGAAACAGAAAAACTGAAGCATATCCTATTTTTCTACGATTCTGCTCAAAACTCGCCCATTATTCCAGAGGGGGGGGGGGGGTTAGAAATCGTAATGTACTCGCATTGCACTTGCATGTACATGTGAGTGTGATGGGGTTTTTAAATTTTTCATATGGAAACAATATGCGCTTTTCACACCTGTGAAAAACGCACGTGAAAGGTCGTATTTAGGGTGCATTCACATGAAAGCAGAAAACTCGAATAAATATGTGATCGTTGCTGCGAGGTAAAAAAAAAAAAAATCTGTTCCCTCAGAGCGCCTTGCCTATTGTTTTCAATGAGATCTCTAGGACTCTTTCACATAGGGACGAGAGTAAAAAAACTCGCAGCTATTAAAAGTGTTTTTTTAATGGAAATGCCTCGCATTGCGTTAAAAACACACATTGGCAAACGCAATATCGAGCCACGCTCCAACCAATTGCGATATGAACGGTACCTGCGTGCTAAAAGGACCTATTATTTTCAATTAATTTATTCACATAGACAATTTTTTATTTTTTAAACTATAGTCCGAGATTAAAAAAAAACAAAACAAAAAAAACACTGCATGTCTTATTTAGTGCGATTCCTCGCAAAATATCACCCATTATTTTCTATGGGATCTTTAAAAAAAAAAAAAATTAAAATTGTATTACACTTGCATATAATGCAATTCACATGTGAGTGCAATGCGTTGTATCCCAATTTAACTATAGTAACAACATGCGACTTTTTTCACATGCATGAAAAACACACATGAAAATCGTAACATATAGTGACCCAATAAATCGCACTCGCTGATAAATCTTTGAGAGTGCGATATCAGTCTTCGCACAGCCTTACGCAAAAGATTCTTATTGGTATTTCCAATGAAATTCAGCCTAAAACAGAAGCAGGTACATTTGGTTAATACTTTTTAAAGGGTTAAAGTAAAGGTCGGTTCTGGTGATTTGCCGTTTCGCCGTTGGCTGTCGCTGGGAGCACTCAGCCCGGGGTTACAGCTGTAGTAAATGCCCTATAAAGCACACGTCGGACAACAATAAAACTGCGGTCGTGTCACATGGCTTTTTAAAATGCAAATTAAATTGTTTCACAGCAGCATCATAAAAATTACATGGCACATAAACTGTGAGCGTTGCAGTAAATCACCGGGCGCCATTAAAGTCACTCGTCTTGTTCACTGGATAAATTCTTGACCTACCTGGATAATGAATGGTGACCGCAGTATGTTGTAATAAATATCCCGCACATCGGCTTATAGGTTCATCCTGTAAAAAACATGTAGAAAACCCGGCGCCGCTACATAGTAATACATTTGTCGCGGTTAGAGGGAGAACATTTTGCTCAGACTTTTCTTAGACTAAATAAAGTCTGAGCAAAAAAAATAGCCACAATCTGCAAAAACACACCAGAATTGGGGAAAAATACAAAAAAAACCCTGCACTGGTGCAGAATTAGGGCTCAATAACACAAGGGACCTAATGGCGCAAATATTTGGCAAGAAAAAAAAATTGTGAATGGACGACTTTTCTGCGCTGAAGTCCTGAGCTGTATCAGCATTGAAACAACGCTGATGAGTGATGGAAAAGATGTGCTGCTGTTTGGGGATACGAGAGATCGCGGCACCAGCCCTGAAGTCCCTCGGAAAGACAAGTTTTCACTATTTAAATTTCCCACTTTAAGCTCCTGTTAGTCCCCAGCTGGGATGAAGAGAGACCCAGGCAGTGATGAAGGGAACCCCTGCCAGGGGCTCCCTTCATCCCTACCGGGGCGTCCCTTAATTTCCCCAGGGGTTCCCTTCATTGCAGTGATGTGGGGACTCTCTGGGGCTTCCCTTCATCTCACACCAGTTTGAGGTTTTTCTAGAGTTCCGGTTTGGTTTAAACTAATTTGGCCCAAACCAAACTTTTTGTCCAAATTCAGGAAACATGCCACACCAAACTTTCGTAAGGTTTGCTCATCACAGCTTATTACCATATCACTAAGTGTCCTTTAACCACATCTACAGCTCTTCTAATACATCCTTTGGGGACGTTGTGGTTAAACAAATGGGAATAAATCAGCTCCTCCTCCTTATGGTTGGTGTCTTATCTTATTATTAGTCTACTGTCTGCTTCCTTGTAGGACACAAGAGCCAAAATCCATATTCATTTATCTTTATGATGAAGAAGCACATAAATAAACAATGTATATAGTCTGAAGAATGGGAAGCAATTAATGAGGCAATGAATATTGAAAGTCGCGATGGAAGCGCTGCATACTGATATCAGACGTCTCTGCATTGCTCAGGCAGGTAATGTGTGAATTGTTCAGGCCAATACAAGGTGTTTAGTCTTCTGTACATGAGATGACATGGAAATACGATTAGGCGATGTTCACATCTGCTTTGGAGGCTCCGTTGCAGATATTTTTATAGGTAAATTGTACTTTAAGCAGAACTTATCCTCCTGTCAGAATGACACACAACTAGGCAGAAGCCAATGCACTCCATTACAAATGCCATTAGTTATAATGGAAACCATGATGCAAGTGTCAACGGAGCCTAGGAGGATTGTATTGCTGCTGTGTTAGTAGGCCTCCACCAAAAAAAAAAAAAATATATATATGTGACTGCTGGGATACAAAAAGTGAAACGATTTACTGGTTCTTAAGACTGGAATTCATTATGTCACTAGGAGGTTAAACCATAATCCCGGACCCTCCCCTTCTGTATTACAGGCAACCCCCAAATCTGAGGAACTTTATAATCAAGCGTGCATCACCCTCTGACACACAAAAAGGAGCTTATCCCTGCGAGGTAAGGAGCTACAAGACCTGCTGAAATGTACAGACAGGATACGGATCCATAACACACAATAGGACTATAAGATCCTGGGGACATTCACATGTCATTGCCATACAATGTTGTGTACCTGATCCTGTGCAGTAAATGTCCTGCTGGGGACCTTTATGTTGAAGAAACGGGACAAAAACTGAAAGCAAGGATGAGGTCCCACTGCCACACAATTAAAGAAAAAAAAAGACAGAATTACTTGTGGCCGAGCACTTTTCTAGTCATAGACACAACAAAGAACATATGAAAGTTATTATACTTAAAAGCAATTTCAAATCACAAAGACATAGAAGAATTTGGATGTACAAATTTATAAGAACTTTTGACACTTTCAACAGAGGCCTAAATTCTTCAAGAGAATTCATGCTTGAGTGGGAAGTATGAGAAATCTATAGCACAGATAACACTCTGGCCTGGTGACCCCCTAACACTAATTCAGGGACCATAAGACCTTCACATCTTTATCAGCGAACTATTTAAGTATTTATTTATTTCTCTACTCATCCTGTTGTAGTATTCTTTTAAGTGCAAATTAAAGGAGATGTCCCGAGGCAGCAAGTGGGGTTATACACTTCTGTATGGCCATAATAATGCACTTTGTAATATACATTGTGCATTAATTATGAGCCATACAGAAGTTATAAAAAGTTTTATACTTACCTGCTCCGTTGCTAGCGTCCTCGTCTCCATGGTGCCGACTAATTTTCGGCCTCCGATGGCCAAATTAGCCGCGCTTGCGCAGTCCGGGTCTTCTGTAGTCTTCTATGGAGCCGCTCGTGCCAGAGAGCGGCTCCGTGTAGCTCCGCCCCGTCACGTGCCGATTCCAGCCAATCAGGAGGCTGGAATCGGCAGTGGACCGCACAGAAGAGCTGCGGTCCACGAAGGCAGAGGATCCCGGCGGCCATCTTCAGCAGGTGAGTATGAAGACGCCGGACCGCCGGGATTCAGGTAAGCGCTGTGCGGGTGGGTTTTTTAACCCCTGCATCGGGGTTGTCTCGCGCCGAACGGGGGGGGGGTTTAAAAAAAAAAAAACCCCGTTTCGGCGCGGGACATCTCCTTTAATCCCACCATGTCTGTGCCTTGTCATAAGTATGTGTGTATATGCATGCCTCTTCGGATCTATTTGATTAAGCTTGAGGAAAACCCCGAGTACGTTTGAAAGCTCGCTATAACATCATGTATTTTTGTTAGCCATTAAAATGTATCATATCTACAAGATTACTTGGTTTCTCTTGCTGGGAACAATCACATTTTGCTCTACTGGCCAACACGGTACCACATTTTTTTTTATTAAGAGGTTAAAAAATTCAAAAGCCACACTAAAAAAAATGGCAATTTAAGGAGGGTTTTTCCAATTTCATTCTGCTTGTTAGGGGATTAGATATGTTATTATAGACATCTGTATAGAGAAGATGGCTAGACCAAAGTGGCCCCATCTCCCTCTCCGATGGCTGGGCTCCTTCTCTCCCCATCTGATATAAGAAAAAAAAAACGGGAGTAACATTACCATTTCATCCTAGAAGTATTGGGATGGGTATAGTTTCTCCTTGTGAAGACCACCAAGTAGGCTTGCGGAAACCTAAAGGCCATGCAATGCACCTCTGGGAAACTTGGTATGCAAATGGGAGATAGAAAAATGTTTCTGCAGCTTTGCTTTCTGTTGGTCTCTCCACCAAGAAACTTTAACCCTCCCACCCAAAAATTACAAGCCTCTCACTCAGCCAATCAGAAATCTACTCCATACTAGAGAAGGGCGAAACTCCCAAACAGCTCTGTGCATGGTTGTCTTCTCCTTCAGAAGAATACTCTGGTTTTGAGCTGTATCCTTAGTCATGTAGAAAGACCTGTCAGAAGATCAGACATTGACTTCTAGGAAAGCTACCTTCCAAGACCTGGCACTGCAGAGGTGAAAGGTACAGCAGGCAGTGGATTCTGGACTCTCTCCTTCAGTTCGGTGATAGCCCAATGGGCAAAGAGTCAGCCTGCTTTTGTAGCAGGGAGGTCCAGACCGAACTCCGGTAGAAGATTCATGGTCCCCTTTACTTCAAGAGTGGACAGCTGGGACATAAGAGGCTCATAAACTAGTTCAGGTTAGGCTGGGTCTTAAAGTAGGCCTTATTGCCCACCTGGAAGCTTTGGGGATAGCTTACATAGCTCCCAGGAATCATTGATGAACGAACAACAGCTTTATGAACTGCAAAAATCGGAAAAAGGCAACTTGTGACATGTAATCCGGGTATTTCAGTCTATAACTAAAGTTCGAATCCATGTGAGTGGCTATTAAACAGAGTTGGGGCCTGGTTAACTGGGATGGGCCATTAACAGTAATTGCCTTACTAAACAGTCCTTAGACCCATTGGCACAGAGCACCTGTATCAGTTACATGTCCAACTGACCAAAGTTATATTTCTTTCAGGCCCACTGGCGAGGATTCAGAGTTGTAAGAGGGGAGGTAACGGAGGAACCGCTTACTTCTGCCTTCATTATTCCTCTCCCCACTCATCTGAGGATACTGTCCAGAGGACTATTTTCTACAACCCTGTAGCACAAATCAGGAGAGACTCCGGAATTTCCATCTGCAGTTTAGCTGCACTTCCTGTTCCTTCCCACTCAGCTCTGTTCTGCCATTCCCACCCCCTCTTAAAGAGACAGCACCATGAACAGTATTGTATTTAACACTAAACAATATAAGCCTGCACCCCTTTCAGATGCATTATACCATGTCCTATTTGTATCCTAGAGGAAACAACAAGCATTGCACCTCCTACACCAACAATTAGCTCTAGGAGGGGTGAACCCCTTTAGTTTTTTTTCCATGGGGTTCCCTCTACTGTATATATAGCCTGGGTTCATGATTCGGTTTGTCATAAATGCCAAAAGCCCTGGATGGAACTGGACAAAATCTATTATAGTAAATGGGTTCCGTCAGGCGCCATCAGGATCCATCATTCTGACCGATCTGGCAGCTGTTTTATTTTTGTTCTGTGCCATAATTGAACACATTAAAATGTATACAAAGCCATAGGCTGTATTTACACGTCTGAGAGCAAGTTGCATCTGAAAATATGAAATATGCAGTGTTTTCATGGACCAAAACTGTGCATATTCACTGCGTATTACATTTTCATTTGGTTGCATATTCATTGCCTTTATCAGGTGTGCAAAAAAAAAAAAGCAAGAAGGCCCCAATGATTTCTCCTGCCTTCATGTGTAAATTCGCAGTATGTATGAGTGCACAATGTGTATTCACTACATATGACCTCTTTGACTTTAAGGGTTTATTTCCACTGCGGTAGGCACAACTACGCTCTGCAGTAAAGAGTGTAAAGGGTGCTGGAACAAGGGGAGTCCAGAGCGCAGGAGTTTGAAAAAAGAAGCGGGAAGATAGCAGCTAACCGATCTTTCCTGCACATGGTTTAACTACATGCCACGTTGATTTCAATAAGAGCTGTGTCTGCAGTTACAAGCGTCAGCCACTACACAGAGGTCATCACTGACCCTGCCCCCCGTAATCACCCATAAATAGTCATCATGGCGGTGTGACGCTCTCCTGCGGGGCTTCTGTTACTTTCTTGTGAGAGAGTAGCTGAGGTTGAAGACACCTTCTGATGACGAAGATGTTCTTTTGCGTTGGTCGCTGTCGTGCAGATTTGGGCGTTACGTCAGAAGCCGGAGGATGTTCCTAGAAGGAGGAGTTGGCGATTCAGGGTTCATCCTCTGCTGAGCAACTAAACTGTCTTCATGTCTACTCAGTTGAGCTTCCAAAATGAGATAATCCTAAACCATTTGCAAAAATGACTCTCCGCGCCTTCTCTGCACTTAGCTGCAAACTTTATATCGTCCTCACAGGTGACTGCGCGATTACGCCGTTTTCCATGCATGTTCGTGCGCATTTGTGCACCCCCATGGACTCCTATTGAGATGTTTCGTGCGCAAATACACACAGGCATGTCATGTATTTTTTGGTCCAGGGATAATGCACGCTTAAAAAACGAGTAATGTGAGTGAACCCATGGGTTCTATTTTATGCCTATGCCTAAGGGCGGCATCAGGTGGCAGTGTTTTAGCGCATTTTGCACATAGGAAAATCCTGCCTGCAAGATACAGAGAATACAACCCATTGATTTCAAGGTGTTCATTCTCGCTGTTGTAGCGGGCGCAAAAAAAGTACCTGCTCTATCTTGTGCATATTGGCGCACCAAAGAGCCCTACAGAGGTCTATGAGAGGTGCGCAAACACGCATATCTACCCGCGTGGGTATGCGCTAAACACTGTGTATACTCATAATCACCAGCACCTCGTTAGGCTAATTAGCAATTTAAATCAATATTTGTGCAGATGCACGCGCAAAACACACTCATTCACCTAACAAAGAAATGTGCAAGAGCGAGCGCACAAAAATAAAGCATGTTGTGTATATTTTTGTGCACATGAAAATATAGTGCAAAAACTGTTTATGTAGGTGATTTTGTGCGAATGAATATGTGCGCCATTTCTTTTCGACCGTAAGAAGATCAAAAATGGCATTTGAAAAGAACCTATTCATTTCAATGTGCAAATACTGTTCGCCGGCACAGAACATATTTTCACGTAAACAAAGTTAGGAGATAGCGAGGTGCAGGACGATACCGCCATGCTAGCCGATCAAATTTTTTTTTACACTTGAAATGCCCGTTTTTCACGCTTGCGCGTTACACCCTTCCCGTGGATTAGAGTGCCAATTAAATGCCTAATTAGGACCAACTATCTTCTTTTCCCTCCATTGTACACAGGGTAACTCCCTCCCCCTCCCTTTTTTTAAGCTGCCATAGAAGACTATGAGAGCTTGCTGCGTATCATGGCAAAAGATAGGGCAAGTCCTATCTATCTCATATGAACATTTTGTGCAGCAAAACCACGTCAGTCTGAACAAATCTATTGTAATCAAAGGCAATAAACTAAAAAAAAAAAAACGCATCGCGCATGCCTCAAAATCAATGGAAAAATGGTGAGATAAATGACCAACATCTCTAGCGCCCGTGTAATACCACCGTACTGCCGACATCTTCAGCGCCCGTGTAATACCACCGTACTGCCGACATCTCTAGCGCCCGTGTAATACCGCCGTACTGCCAACATCTCTAGCGCCCGTGTAATACCGCCGTACTGCCAACATCTCTAGCGCTCGTGTAATACCGCCGTACTGCCAACATCTCTAGCGCCTGTGTAATACCGCCGTACTGCCGACATCTCTAGCGCCCGTGTAATACCGCCATATTGCCAACACCTCCAGCGCCTGTGTAATACCGCCGTACTGCCGACATCTCTAGCGCCCGTGTAATACCGCCATATTGCCAACACCTCCAGCGCCTGTGTAATACCGCCGTATTGCCAACATCTCTAGCACCTGTTTAATACCGCCATATTGCCAACACCTCCAGCGCCTGTGTAATACCGCCGTATTGCCAACATCTCTAGCGCCTGTTTAATACCGCTGTATTGTCAACATCTCTAGCGCCCGTGTAATACCGCCGTATTGCCAACATCTCTAGCGCCTGTTTAATACTGCTGTATTTCCAACATCTCTAGCACCTGTTTAATACCGCCGTACTGCGCTCTCCCGGGTTGCAGCCCCCACACTGATGCATTCAGTAGTTTCTTTTCTGCCTGATACATTGTGACTGATATACGCCACAAATAAAGAACCTCAGGATAACGACGCGCTCCGAAGCCAAAACATCAAGTATTTGTACCGTCATAATTCTACATCATTGATCAAATAAACGATTAAACCAACTTGGAAGTACAGAAGACGTGTCATTGGGTTACAAACAACTTAATAAGCGCCGCGCTCCCCGGAATACAAAAGTGATCCCGCGCCTGATGCCGAGATTTACAATCACAATATGTTCTGTACAAACAGAATAATCAATACTTTTAATAGCTGCTGCCGAGTTGAGAGGCCGTAAACCAGGATATATCCTCCGATGGCGGCGCTGACTTCTTGGATGAGAGTTTCACATTGCGCTTTAACAGATTACCAATGACGGGAAATACGATCACGCTGCAGCTTCGCCCCGTAAAATTAGGATTTAATGTACTATTGGATCACTTCCACTTTTCCTGTGTTCGCTCCGACTGGCGAGTTTTATTAACCGGTATTAGTTTCCATATATCCAGTTGCCACCAGTGCGGCACCCTGCTATACAGTCTACAAATAGGGGGGGCAATTATAAACCCCTTAAGGACGCTTATTTTTTATTTTCCGTTTTTCCTTTTCACTTTCAAAAAATCGTAACTTTTTTATTTTTCCGGCTATCTGAGGGCTTGTTTTTTGCGGGACCAGTTGTATTTTTTAATGGTGCCATTTAATGTACTGGAAAGCATAAAAAAAATTCTAAGTGGAGTGAATGGAGAGGAGGCTGGAAGAGCCGGTAGCAGTACACCGAGCTCCCGCCCCCTCTCCGCCCCTTGCCACTATTTGCAATGGGATGGGCGGAGCTAAGTTCCGCGACATAGCTCTGCCCCGTCCCGCACCCTCCCATTGCAAATAGTGGCGAGTGGCGGAGAGGGGGTGAAGAGGAGGCAGAGAGAGGGCGGGAGCTCAGAGCACTGCTCCCAGCTCTTCCAGCCTCCTCCCCCTGCAGAGATGGACGCCGTATATCGGCACCCGGCCGATATACGGTCATCTGAAGGCTCCCTAAAACGGGGGTGCGTTTTATCGTCCGTTGCATCTTAGAGAGCGAAAAATATGGTAGTTTTACTCTTGCTGTACTGCTTTTAATAAAATAAAATATTTTTGGAAAAAAATGTAATTATTTTCTGTTCCTGACTACCTGTGTGACAGCAACCGTGGTAGAGTGAGTCCCTTTGAGAAGATAGAGAGAGAGCGTAAGTAGGGGAAGGTGCAAACGGCCCGGCCTAGTACAGAAGTACTCAGTGATTATTTTTCCTATGCGGCTGTCCTGAAGTCTGGGATCACCACGTAGAGGTACTCCCATTTATTTTCACATCCCGTTGTCCTGAAGTCTGTGATCACCGGGAGAAGGTACTCTCAATTCTGCTTCTATACCTGCACTGCCAATTTGCGTAAATTGCACCATCTTCTGGAACTTATGTTAGGTAAAGTTTTGTCAGGCCCTGACCATTCTCAGGGACCTGAGGTACGTTACTTTTGTCTGCGGCTCCTTTATTTACCGCCAAGGGTCATACGAGTGGGTAACGGAACAGTGGCATCACATCTGTTATCCCTGTCCTCCAGTTTATTGGGCATCCTTATCCTAGAGGTGTCTGGAAGAAGTCCAGCACTGCTCTAGCCAAGGCTACATGTGTCCCTCTGGTAGGCAGCCTGGTCAGTGCCACCATGACAATGACCACTCTACCCTCCCAGCTTCTCAACGTGTGCCATGTGTCTGGGATCACCCTACTGGACACTGCACGTGTGCATTTGAGCACCTCCCATAGACTTCTATGGGGCACTATGGTGTGCAAATAGAACAGATTCCACATTTTTGCGTGCACAAAAAAGGAAATGTATTTTTCTGTGTACTGCACATGCAAATACACTTCCATTCTTCCTGCAGGAGCTTGAAAGTGCATCACCATAGCAGACTGTAGGGGAGCTATCTCTGCCCCTGTCTCTTCCAGTGTCTCTCCTGCACCCCCATCCAGCACAGTCTCTACAGCCCCCCCCAATCTTCTGCACCCCTTTACAGCACAATCTCTCTAGCCCCCCAATCCTCCGCACCCCCATCCAGCACTGTCTCTCCAGCCCCACAATCCTCCGCACCCCCATCCAGTGCAGTGTCTCCAGACCTCAATCCTCTGCACCCCCATCCAGCACTGTCTCTCCCACCCCCAATCCTCCGCACCCACATCCAGCACTGTCTCTCAAGCCCTCAATCCTCCTCACCCCCATCCAGCACTGTCTCTCCAGCCCCAACCCTCCTTACCCCCATCTAGCATGGTCTCTCCAGCTCCCCAATCCTTTGCACCCTCATCCAGTGCAGTCTCTCCAGTCCTCAATCCTCCACACCCCCATCCAGTGCAGTCTCTCCAGCCTGCAATCCTCCCCATCCAGCACTGTCTCTCCAGCCCCTAATTCTCCACATCCCCATCCAGCACTGTCTCTTCAGCCCCCCCGCACCTTCAGTCCAGCAGAAGCCAGTGTCCCTTCTTCACTAAATCTATCTTGACGCAGCTCCCCCCAGTTGGGCCATGGGACTTCAACACAGCATAGCCCGACTGCTTTCGTCATTTACTCATGCTTTACCATCGGAGGCCGGTGGAGGAGTCGGGCTATGTTGTGCAGGAAGTTGCACGACTAGCAGCTGGTTGCATCAGGACAGATTTAGTGGTGTGAGAATGACTTCCGCTTAATGAAATGTGCGCACGCGCTAGGGGTGAGTGGAGGGGGGCTGGAGAGGAACGACTTTTATGCATAGGAGAGGGAATCAATGTGTAAGAGCCTGTGTCGGTGCTCTACTGTTGCGGTAGTGAAAGTAATGCAGCAAGCGGGGCCTCTGGGCCCCCCTGGCTTAGAGGCCGGGTCGCAATTGCGACCCTTGGACCCCTATAGCTACGCCACTAATCTAGGTATTAGAAAGAGGGAGGGAACACTTGTTGTTCCCATCGACCCCTCACAAATGCTATAGCAGGATGCTGATGGGTAACTATGGCAGCCAAAGTCCTAAGAAAGACCCCTAGGCACACCAGAGCTGTATGACTTTTAGGCTGATCCTTCTGCACAACCTAATAGATTGCATTTCAGTTTTAGACACCCATGGAACAATCCTTTGCTATACTGAGTACCAAACATCACATTGCGATGCCTCTAGTGAGTCTAAATAAATATTGGAATAAATGTTAATAAAGTTTGTAAAAAAAAAAAAAACATTTTTACAAAGGTAAAGATTTAAAGAAAGATTTTTTTTTATGTTGTAGAAGTGAAAAAATATAAATCACACACACAGTATCACTGTAATGATCTGGTCCCGTATAATTACCTCCATACTGTCACTGTTTAAATCCCACTATACCAGAACTAACATTACCAATGATAACAGTATACGAGGGGCAAATAATCCCCCAACACCCTGATCACATATTACCACCACATAGTGATTAATAACACAATACTGTTACTGAAAAAAAGACCGCTACAGAGATCAGTGTTACCAATAATAACACTATATGAGGACCAAATAATACTCAGACCATGACCACATAATATGACTAGAGATGAGCGAGCACCAAAATGCTCGGGTGCTCGTTACTCGGGATGAACTTTTCGCAATGCTCGAGGGTTCGTTTCGAATAACGAACCCCATTGAAGTCAATGACCGACCCGAGCATTTTTGTATATCGCCGATGCTCACTAAGGTTTTCGTTTGTGAAAACCTGGGCAATTCAACAAAGTGATGGGAACGACACAGCAACGGATAGGGCAGGCGAGGGGCTACATGGTGGGCTGCATCTCAAGTTCACAAGTCCCACTATTAAGCCACAATAGCGGCAAGAGTGGGCCCCCCCCCCCCGCACTGTCAGCATAAAGATCGTTCTCCTCTGCCACAGCTGTAACAGCTGTGGCAGAGAAGAACGATGTTTGCCCATTGAATTCAATGGAGCCGGCAATACAGTAGGTTCCACTGAAAGCAATGGGCTGCCGGCGTGTGCGGGATGAATTGTTGGGAAGGGCCTAAATATATAAGCCCTTCCCTGCAATTCATCCAGAAATGTGTTACAATAAAAATATATACCGGCGTATAAGGCGACGGGGCGTATAAGACGACCCCCCAACTGTCACCTTATACGCCGGCAATACAGTGGAGCAAAGAATAAAAATCATTACTCACTTCTTCTGACGTTCTGCGGCGCTCCTGCAGGCTGTCGCTCCCTCCTGGTCCATGGCAGAGCATTGCTTTCTGGACGCAGGGCTTGAACAGGCCCCATTGAGCGCATATAGAGAAGAGAACAGAAATCACAGATCGCACATAGGTGCGATCTGCGATTTCTATGGCCTTAAGAAGGACCATTGGGGTTCTTGAAACCTAAAATACTCCTAACACTCTCCCTATAGCAGCTCCACCAAGATACCACTTTCCCTGAACTAATGTCAGAATGCATCTGTGGCAAGCCGCGGGAGGGGCAGATTTTAATACTCGGGTGACACCTAATCTCGCCAGCCACTCACTGCAGGGGGGTGGTATAGGGCTTGAACGTTGCAGGGGGAAGTTGTAATGCCTTCCCTGTCTTTCTATTGGCCAGAAAAGCGCGCAAATTTCTCAGGGAAGAAAATGAAAGTAACTCGAACATCGCGTGGTACTCGTTACTCGTAACGAGCATCTCGAACACCCTACTACTCGAACGAGTATCAAGCTCGGACGAGTATGCTCGCTCATCTCTAAATATGACCACAGTGTTGCATGGCCGTATAAGTCTCCTCACTCACCTCGCAGGTGTCTTCTCACACCCCTTCTGTGTGCTCTCCTTGGGAAGTGACTATACCATCCCCACTCACCCCTTAGGTGTCATTACACACTTTGTAGGTGCTCTCGATAGAGAAGAAGATGGAGGGGAAGAAAACACAAAGAGAACATACAAACACCATACAGTTGTTGTCCTTGGTAAGATGTGAGTATAGGATCTCAGCACTGTAAGGCAACAGTGCAAACCATTCAGCCACCATGCTTCTTTTTTCTTCTTCCTCCTCCTCTTCTTTCCTTTTTATTCTTCTTCCTCCTTTCTCAGAGGAGAAGGAGATGAAAATGGGAAGGAGGAGAAGAAAAGGATCTTCTCTCTCTTCCAGAGGAAGAAAATGCATGGTGGCTCAGTGTCGCCTTGCAGTGCTAAGGTTCTAGGTTCAAATCTGACCAAGGACAAGCTCTGCATGGAGTTTGTATGTTCTCTTTGTGTTTCTTCTTCTCTGAAGAAGAGGCATGGTGGTTTAGTGGTTAATACTGTTGCCTCGCAATGCCAGAGTTCTAGGTTCAAACCTCACCAGGGACAATATAAACATAGAGGTTTACAAAGTCTCTGCAGATGTTGTCTGCAGTCACATTTGAACTTAGAACCCCATTAGTAAGCTACATCCATTGAAGGACTGGCAGTGTTCAGTCCTTGTTTTAGAGGTTTCTATGAACTTTGGCATAAAGGAACCTCCTGAGCTTCGGGTTGCCGGCAAACCAAATTTTTTTTAGCAAAGTTCATCCCAAATTTGTGTTTTACAAGTTTGGTTCGCTCATCTCTACTCTGTACATCAGCGCAGTTTGCACATGAGATGAAATCCTCATTAATGCACATAGAAGGTAAACTTGCTGATGACTGTAAATGAATGCTCAGGGGACAAAAGGAATACTAATCACTAGAGATGAGCGAGCATACTCGCTAAGGGCAATTACTTGAGCGAGCATTGCCCTTAGCAAGTACCTGCCTGCTCGAGAGAAACGGTTCGGCTGCCGGCACGGGTGACAGGTGAGTTGCGGCAGGGAGGGGGGGGGGGGAGAAAGGGAGAGAGAGATCTCCCCTCCGTTCCTCCCCACTCTCCTCCGCAGCTCCCTGCCCGCTGACGGCAGCCGAACCTTTTCTCTCGAGCGGGCAGGTACTCGCTAAGGGCAATGCTCGCTCGAGCAATTGCCCTTAGCGAGTATGCTCGCTCATCACTTCTAATCCCTTATTCATAGATAGATTGTGCTAGAAATGTGACCTTCCTGTACAGGATTTTCGTAGCGAGACGTTTTCTTTCTTGCTTTCTTCGTATATAAAATAGTCATTGCTATTTATTCAGTATAAATCAGGGGAGCATTAACGGCAGTTTATCTATCTCTTTATTAGATTCTCAGTGTCACTCGCACCATGATGGCTAATAAAGCGCGTTTTGTTGGCCTCCAATCTCAGTTCGTTGAATAGATGAGATATTAGGCGAAGGATAGCTGTCATAGCGGCGGAGGGTTTACTGCGTGCAGACGAAGAAATGATTCCACGTGGGACACCTCAGCTCTGCGCTGAGAGCTCCAAGCTTTAATATCTTTTTAAAGTGTCATTTCAAATGGTCTGTAAGGAAAATGTGTCATTTGGTAGATGACATGATGAGATGCAGCAAGGTTGGCACTTGAGAGGAGGTAAACAAAATGATTAATGCCTTAAACTGGGATATAAATGACAACAGGATGAGGGAAGATGCAGCAGGAAATATGCTTTCACGGAAACCTGCAATGTGTATGAATCGTACAGGGGTTGTTGGTTGTAATTGTAACAGGAGTAGAATATGACGCCATTTATGGAGAGGTAGACAAAAACCAATGAAGGTTATGAAAATGGGAAGATGGAACAATACATTGGAAGTAATATTGATACAATTTCCCAGAACCATCAGTGCAATTATGTAGCAACTTGTTAACAAAGTACCTTAGTCAAATACTCTGCTTCCTGGATCAAATGTGTCCCAATCTATCTAGGATGATGAGGGGTAACGATACTCAAGAATAGGCACCACCAAAGCTAAGCTGGTCGGACACTTCCTCAGCCGATGACCTTTGCCTTGCTCCAGTCTTTTCCAGTCTGAACTTGAAGGGATGCTGCTGATCTGCCTCTAGCTTGGATACAAGATGTAATATGGGGGTCATAGATGCTCTAGTGCACACCTGTACCACCTCTACTTTGGATACAAAATGTGATACGGCCAGGCATGAAGGCTCTAGTACCATGTTTTACCACCTCTAGCTTGGATACAAGATGTGATACGGGCGGGCATGGAGGCTCTAGTACCATGTTTTACCACCTCTAGCTTGGATACAAGATGTGATACGGGCGGGCATGGAGGCTCTAGTACCCTGTTGTACTGACTCTAGCTTGGATACAAGACATGATATGGTGGACATGGAGGCTCTAGTACACTGTTGTATCGCCTCTAGCTTGGATACAAGATATGATACAGGCAGCATAGAGGCTCTGGTACCCTGTTGTGCCATCTCTAGCTTGGATACAAGATATGATACAGGCAGCATGGAGGCTCTAGTATCCTGTTGTACAACCTCTAGCTTGGGTACAGGATATGATACAGGCAGCATAGAGGCTCTGGTACCCTGTTGTACCATCTCTAGCTTGGATACAAGGTATGATACAGGCAGCATGGAGGCTCTAGTATCCTGTTGTACAGCCTCTAGCTTGGATACAAGATGTGATATGGATGGGCATGGAGGCTCTAGTACCCTGTTGTAGACCTCTAGCTTGGATACAAGGTGTGATACAGGTGGGCATGGAAACTCTAGTATCCTGTTGTACCACCCCTAACTTGGATGCAAGATGTGATATGGATGGGCAAGGAAGCTCTAGCATTCTGTTGTACCTCCTCTAGCTTGGATACAGATGTGATACAGGCAGCATGGAGGCTCTAGTACCATTTTGTACTGCCTCTAGCTTGGATATAAGACGTGATATGGGAGGCATACAGCTTTCATATAGTATCCTGCATCATATCGCTCCACATTTGCTTTAACTTTACATTATGCAATCTCGTAGGCTGTCAAGAGGTTGAGCGCAGTTCCAGCAATCCCCAGCTGCTCATACAACATCTCTTCCTGGTTACGGGATTCATAAATCCCATCTCTAGAAAGTGATGGCTGTGATTGGTTCTTCGACCACTGCTCAGCCAATCAATGCAGCTCTGGATGAACCAATGTGATTGGCCCTGGCTCAGCCAATTAATAAATCCTGCCTCTGCAATGCAATGGCAGTTGATTGGTTCTTCCACTGCTGCCCAGCCAATCAATGCAGTGCTGGATAAACCAATCACAGCCATCATATTAGTTCATCCAGCACTGCATTGAATAGCTGGGAAGCGGTCAAAGAACCACAAACAGCCGTCGCTTTCTGAGGGTGGGATTTATGAATCCCGTAACCAGGAAGTGATGTTGTATGAGTGATCGAAGACTGCTGGAAGCACATCAGAACTGTGGAGAGTGGCGGGAGGGACCTGGAATGAGCCTGCTAAGTTAATCATAATAAGACAACCCCTTACCCCTGCCCCTCAAAAATAAGACCTAGCACCTCTTTTGGTGCAAAATATAATATGACAGGGTCTTATTTTTGGGGATACATGGTACAGGGCAATCTATGAGGGCAGTATGCCCTTACACAGCAAAGGTAGGATCAAGGCACTCACCCCAAGGTCTCCAGACATGAACACGGCCGTCGTCACTGCCCAAACTACATCTAGATGCTTTCCTTAAGACAATTGATTCCATTCCATAGCAGTCCAGTTTCATTGTTCATGACACCAGTGCAATCTGAGGTGATGGTGGGTCAGTGTCATAGGCAGTACATGTAATGGGCACCGTGAGACCAAATGTCCTTCAGCCAAGCATCTAGAAATGGTTCCGACAGAAACAGGGGCTTGTCATAATGGTGTCACCCGTCTCTGGATTGCGGATAACAAAACATTTGGAGCTGTTCATGCTTGTCAGATGATTGGACAATCCTCTCTACTGGTGGTCTGTTGAGGAGGTCCCAACACCTCCTAACAATCTGGGCAGAAGGAACAATGTGATGACCAAATTGTCAATGTGATCATCTAACATCTTGCATCCCAATAATGCGCCCCCTCCCAAACTCTGTTAATTGTGACAAAATCGCTTGGATTTCATTTTAGAGGCGTCTTGTGGTCAACAAGCTCTACACAAGCGGAAAAAGAGGTCACTGGCCAAAGGTGGAACCACTTTTATGGCCTCTGGTGGCAAGACCGTTCATCTAATCACACCACAACTCACATTTGCATATCTGCCTGAGATGGAACCACATGCCAAGTTTGAAGCAAAACCACAACTCCTTCTAGAGGCTAGATTTTTTTTGCATAGACTGTATTTAATGATATGATGGCATTGAGACACGGCGTTACCTTTGTGAACTGTAATACCTTTATCCTTGTCACAAATTTAGCAATTAATAATGACATACCAAATGTCATGCGGGAGGCAGGGTAAAATTAGAAATGATGTAGCTAGGAAACGGCTTCTTGGAGTTGAGGTGGTCATGACATTCCTGAATCATGGTCATAGTTATAAATGGATAATACCTCTGCAATGGAAGTCTTTTATCTCTCAAGCTCCAGAGACATTGGCTTACAATATCTTTTTCCAGCACGGGCAGAGACAAAGAGCAATGGCAGCAGAAACCCCAGGGCCCTCTTGCCTTCAGCGCTGCACATTTGATAGATGAACATCTCATAGTCTGACATGGACATAGTGAGCAAAAAAGAAGCCTTAAAACGAAGAGTTCCCGAGGGGCTCCGACACATGCACAGAGATTTATCACACTTACTTTGATTGCTCAGCAAAGCAGAGAATTTTTCTTACTCTGGAAAGGACATAGGACTGAAGAATGAATAAGTCCGATTTCATAAGGAGTCTATATACTTCTATATACAGTAAGCGTGCATTTTGCAAACGCTAAACAAAACCGGTGAAGGATAACACCGTACATGAACACTGTCAACATTTGATGTATTCTTTAGTGGTGTATAACGAAAACCAAAACCCCGAGATATCTACCGGCAAGAGAAGTCTTCACGGATTGGGCGCAGTATTCACACATGCAAATGGATTCCAAAACTTCTCACTATTTCTATATTTTTGTTTCGTTTGGCCCTACATTATTGGGTAGATGCCATCATTTTATGGATTACGGCCTTATTTATACTGATATCATTATTGTGTTACACCTTCCCGGACATAGAATCAGAAGGACAACAATATCTATAAGGGTACATGCTGAGAAAATGGGCATTTGCTTTTAAAGCGATGGACGCAGTTATGTGTTAGTACTTAGTATGCATCCTTTGTGTAAAGTGTGATTGTTCTCAGTAGGAGAAACCAAGTAATAGGATACCTTTTAACTAGAGATGAGCGAGCATACTCGCTAAGGACAATTACTCGATCGAGCATTGTCTTTAGTGAGTATCTCCCCGCTCGGCAGAGAAGGCTGCCGGCGCGGGTGACAGGTGAGTTGTGGCCCTAAGCAGGGGGAGCGGGGGGAAGAGAGGGAGAGAGAGATCTCTCCTCCGTTCCTCACCACTCTCCCCCGCCGCTCCCCGCCCGCCGCCGGCAGCCAAATCTTTGTTCCCGATAGGGCAGGTACTCGTTAAGGGCAATGCTCGATCGAGCTATTGCCCTTAGCAAGTATGCTCGCTCATCTCTACTTTTAACCCCTTAATGACGTGGCCCTTTTTTTTTCGTTTTTCCCCCCCTCCCCTTTTGAAAAATCGTAACTCCTGTATTTATCCGTCGACGTAGCTGTATGAGCTCATGTGGGGTAAATAATGCATTATTTTGATTGATCAGACTTTTACAGGCGCAGCGATACCAAACATGTATTTTTGTCTTATAATTTAATTATTTTATTGTAAATATAGCAATAGTTTGTTTTTTTACTTTTATTCTTTTTTTTTCAACAATTAGTAAAACTTTATCGTTCTTATTTTAACTGTTTTTTAGCCCCCAGAGGGGACAACAACTTGCAATGCTTTGATCGCTCCGGGGTTAATGGGGCCCCTCCATAATGTTGGCATGCATTTGTCTTGTGCCTATGTGTTGTCAGTGTCTTATATGTTGTATGAATATGATGTGTATTGCATAGCTACAGCACTAAATGGGTTAACTGTCTGGTATGCGAGATGTCTGAAAAATGTATCTTGTTGTTTGTCATGTGATTGTGCTTCACCTTGTGATTGCAAGGCGTTTTGCAAGGAGTTCTGTTCTGGTCTTGCAAGGGAGAGGAAAATCTAGAGTTCTGTAAGTGTGCCACACAGCCACCATCAGTTCTGTGTGGGCTGAAATAGAAGAGGCTGAGAGGTATCCACCAACCTCCTCTAGGCCCGTTTCACCCATGAGATGCCAGTGTTACCCCTTGACATTGAGAGAGAGAGGTACCGGCATGCAGAGTGTAGTGCCTGTCTGCCAAATGTGAATGCTGACCGGTAGAGAGCTGGCGAGAGTAAAGGAGTTGGTACTGGGACCAGAATGCTGCAGATAACTTGGACTGTGGATTCTTCTGATATCCTGTGATTTCCTCCCTGTTGCACCACTTTGTATTTTGCATAATTTCCTGCTAGCGTGAGTTTGTACTACTGTTGGACTGTAAATAATTCTCCAAGTAAAGGAGCACTGCCGACTGTACCCGGCTTTACTTCAAATGTTTCCCTGTGTGTGGACTACGTATTTTTCTACCATCTGGATTCACCGCAGAGAAAAGGAACGGCGGCATCACATGTGACAGGACTTTAAGGTAAATCGCCACAAAGGTTTTTCCCATGTGAAACTCCCCCAGTGGTTACTTGGACAGGTCCTGTGCTACCCCCAGGGGAGGAGATGGTAGAGCCCTGTGACAAGGCCCAACTCTACCCTGCTATCTCGGCTGTAGGCCTGCTCCTCGAACGCTGCAGGGCAGAGCTAAGTGGCGTCACGAACAGGATGATTCCTGCGTGTCTGTTCAAGAAGACAGAGAGAAAACATTTTCCCAGACTGGAGAGAGAAGTTAATGCCCGCGTCTGTGTGTCTACAGAGTTTTCCTGTTATTCCAGCCCTCTGAAGAATCTACCAGAGAGACAAGGCCATGCGCCTGCAAAAGATGCAGAGAAAAGAAGAAAATTTCCCCCCTTAGGGCGAGCACCCACTGGCGATTGCGTTTTCCGCGGGAAAAAAAACGCAGCGTTTTCGCCACGTTTCCCGCGATTTTTCCACGCGTTTTTTGCGGCGTTTTCGCGGCTTTTCCGTTAATTTCCATTGACATTCATGGGTGCATTAGGAGAAAAATAAGGACACATATGCAACTGACAGTTCCTATGTTAAAAACGCAAACGCAACGCAAAAAAAACGCCAGTGGACAGGAACACATGTTATCTCTATGCCTGTGCAGGAAAAACGCAAAACGCAAAACGCAGGTAAAAAAACGCCAGTGGGTGCTCGCCCTAAGGGCTCCTTTCCACTTGTAATGTTAAAAACGCAACGCAATGCACCAAAAACGCAGTTGCGTTTTTTACAATAGAAAGTCCCATTGACAATCGCGTTAACAAAAAACGCAATCGCAAGTGGAAAGGAGCCCTAAGTCTTATTTATACTTTGCTAAGATACGGTACAAGTTACAGAGGAACTGTGTCATGTTATTGGACAAAGTGGAATGCCCGCACTTCAAGGTGAGCAGCAAGTTGCGGATGTGGACTCAGATTGACGCCCTTGTGTCGGCTGTAATAAACAGCTAGCACCCACGCTGAATGAAGGGAGGTTGCCCTGCGATCTCCCTTCATACATATCTTGTCCCTGCAGGACGTAATTGTATGTCCTATAGCGGGAAGGGGTTAATGACTAACAAAAATACATGAGCTTTCGAACCTCTCAGGATTCGTCCTCCTTCGGGTAACACACTACACCTGCTTTGTAACCATTGCGGTCCACATGAGCGGCACCGGCCAGTCAGAGCAGCACATATTTAGGACGGCTTCACACGCACAATACGCAGAGAATAGAAACCATTTATTTCGATGGATTCATTCCCATTTCTGTACTTTGAGCGCTCATTTCAGCCGTGCAAAAAAATAGAACATGCTCTATCTTTCTGCATATTTGCGCACTGAAGGTCCCCCAATAAAAGCCAATAAGGGGCGTGCAAATACACGCACAATATCCAATGAGATGCGTGAAACACTGCGTAATTCTGCTGGAAAAAGAACACATCTGGAACTAATCAGCCATTTCAATTGGTTCGTTTATAGGCCGCACACAAATGAACATGTCTTATAGGGGCAAAAAGTACAGTAGCATATGCCAACGCACACGTAAAAAAGCAATGCTTATTACGCAAAAATGCAGTGCTCAGGCGTGCACAAATGCGCATACGTTCATGTAAAGACAGCCTTGGGGCTTCTGCAGACGAGCATAGGCGCAGATACGCTCATGATAGCGTGAAATATTTGTGATGTGGAGGGAGCGCTATCACACATGTATCGGCACATGTTACTGTACTTTTCTGCGCCGCGGGGACCATTTACATCGGCATGGGACCCATCCGTGAAGTGATTTAATGGGGTATGTAGCTTAATTAGTTATTAATTTCCTAGTGAAATCGTGCAGTTCAGTGTGTGATTTCACGTGGATTGGGTGCGCAATCTCATTTGAAATCAATGGCTTCTATTCTCTGCGTTGTGCAGAGCCCTGAGGGCCCTTTTACATGCGTTGGGGAATTTCCTGTCCCTGAATTCTGCACCAAAATCCGCACTGGTAGCTACAAGTTTCTACTATTTTCAATTTAGCACCAAAAGCCGCACGTTAGCAGTGCAGATTTTGGGGATGAATATTCTGCAGAAGCACATATTCTGAAACGCAAATACGTTGCTCTGAGGCGTGCGCAGCCCGTGGATGTGAGAAGAAGCTCTGCATGCAGCACTTTTTATTCCAATATTTTCAGCTGGATCTGTGACAGAACCTCCGTCCAGAGGCTCCGACGCAGATGTGAAACCGAACTAACTGATAAAGGTCCATATAAGCCTTAAATGGCAAAAAGTTTTTTCCCCATCTAGAAAACCCTTTTGCCTTGTAAGCCATGTTTCCATAGGTGAATTGGGCCACCTTGCACCACCTATTCAAAGCGCTGACCATTGCATTTCCATTTCCAAAAACTGATCCATACTGAAGACATGCTCTATCTAGAGAGTCTTCAGGCATCTTCTAAAGAGTATTACTAACACTAGAATGTGGTTGACTGACACAGCTCTCAGCTACCCTAGTCATTACTTACACGTCCTGCCGAGGTAAAGAGTAAAGTGGACCTGGAATTCTTAGTAATATAATTGATTTGATCTACTTTGTAGATAGTGTGATTGATGTCTTGGTTTGGCAGAAGTTAATCAAGCCTCTACTGATGGTGCTGAGATGCAGAAGAAGACTCGGGGACGTCAGTACAGAGAACTCAGTAATACATTTACTGGATGCCCTAGTTATTAGAGAAGTATGAACCAAAGTACAGGATTGGCAAAGCTGGTTTTCAAGATAGAGGAAGGCAACAAGGATATGATAGGAACCCATGCATGCAGAGCGCAACAGATTAGCAGTCCATCGCCTAACCACTTGGCCATCTCATTCACTCCTGCAATACCAAGTTTAGACAGTTGTTTAATGTTTTTTTTAAGGTTTCTTTTTGTGTTACTGCATTGCAAAAGCTACAATGTTTTTATTTTTCCACCGATTGAGCTCTGCAGCGGCCGGGATCATGCCTTTGGCCAGGGAGACAGCGGGGTACTAGATGGTATGGGTAATGATGCTTCTACAGTCTCCACCTGATACATCCAAAATGCAGCCTGGCCGGGCTGTGCGCAGGAGATAAAGTTAGCAACGGTGCTATGAACTTTCAGCACTTATCCTCCCATGTGACGCCAGTGCCTCTTCTGAGTGACAAATTACCCGAGCCGAATTAGCAGAGTGAGTCCTGTTCCTCGATCATGTACTTAAGCAGGGGAGTGTGTGACCATATCCGCCAACTACTTCTACAGGATTCGACTTTTGAGCTCTAGTCTCCGGGGTAATACATCCCATGAAAGATGAAATAGGATCGGTCTCTGCCCCGGCGGGAGCGTCAGAGTCTCTGCATCCTGCTCACATGTCCTCCTTCACCGACTACATCTCTACTCTCTCTACCCACTACTAACTGCACCCCCAACCTCTCTAAAGACCAATCATGGCACACAGAGCAGGTTAGGCAGACAGACACACCGACACCACCAAGAATTGTGACACCAACGCAAACACAAGACATAGACTAACATACGTACACACACCAAGGCACAAAGACAATCCACCAGGGGCAAACAAACACCAACCTAGAGATACCCTAACTCTGGGCCACTACAGTGCTTGTTTTTTCCAGTATAAGCTCTTGTCTTCATTTATCCCATTTTTTGGTAACTTATAACATTTTGACCACTTTTCATTCAGATTTTTACTAGAAGCAAGATTAATGAAGTCTTTAATTCCGCAGTGATTTTTAATTATTTTTTTTATGGCATCCTTCATGCGGTATAAATAATATGTTAAGGCCGGCTTCACACGAGCGTGACGGGCTTCCCAGCGGAATATTCCGCAGTGAAGCCCGTCACGGCGCCCCCCAGAGACCCCATACTTACCAGCGGAAGATAGCGCGAAGACGCTTCCCCGCCCACCGCCGTCGCATCATGTGATACGCCCACCGCGTCACATGACGCGGCCGGCCGTGTCACGTGACGCGCCGACCGCGTCGGCGGTAGGCGGGAAAGCGTTTTTTCACGCTATCTTCCGCTGTGTTACAGCGGGAGATAGCGTGAACGGACGACTTCCATTGACTGCAATGGAAGCCGTCAGCGCGTGCACCCGCGGCAAATAGAGCATGCTGCGGGTGAGGACGGGAGATTTCATGGTGCGAAATTCCGCGGTGGAATTCCGCATCGTGAGCATTGTGCTATTAGGTTCAATAGAACCTAATAGCAGGGGGCAACGCAGCGGATTTTTGCCGCGAATTTACGCGGCGTAAATCCGTTCGCGGGAAGGAGGCCTTATTCTACAAATTTATATAGCTCTTTTTACAATCATTTGCTACTTTTTCAAACTTAAAAAAGCGATATTTTCTTGTATCGCTGCATTCAAAGACACTAAACATTTTTTTCCTGCAGTGGTGCTGTTTAAGGCTTTTTTATTTTTTAATGGTACCACTTGCTGTTGTATATGACTTTTTGATCACTTTTTATTCTGTTTGTCTGTGAGGCGCACATTTATTGGTCATAGTTACAGGATAAAAAAAAAACAGAAAAGGGCATAAAGGTATAAAATCAAGAGCGTTCATTAATTCATGCTGCTTGTGCTAAAATCCTGACCATCTCTTCAGCACACTGCAACAGAAATCTGGATCCATCTGACCAAGTGATGTTTTTCCACTGCTCAGTGATACCCACTCTTTTATGCTCTTTTACCCGTTGGAGTCTCGCCTTTTTGTTCCTGTTAGACACAATGGTGCTGGAACTGGTTTGCGATTGCAGCTAATCCATGCTAAGGAATGATGGGTTGTGCATTTGGACATGTTAGTTGGAGCACCAGCATTGTGTTCGGTTGCTTTTGACTACGCAGGGTCTGTTGATCAGAGCGATTCCTGACATCCTCCTCTGACCCCTTAAGGTGATGAGTTGTTTCCGTCCACAGGATCCCCTTCCACTGGATATTTTTCCCCAATCGCACTATTCTACCCTCCATAGTTATACAAGGAACCACCATGTGGTTGGCAGTAAAATCCTGACTAGTCTAGCACCGATGACCCGGCCTCGTTGGAAATCACTCAGATTGCTGGACTTTTCCATCTAATGTGGATTCACACTGGAACTGATCCACCGAAAACTTGTCATGTGATTTTGTGCTGCACTCCGAGGTCACGGCTTTGATTTCCATAAAGGGCAGCTGGAATAAAGGGTCTACTCAGTGTATATGTCTCATAAATCATGCAAATGTTGATGTTGATGTTGTCAATGTTGACAAAAGTATTGGGACCCTCACCAATGCTGTGCTGTCAGACGAAGGGAATATGCAAATTGGATGTGTGAGCAGTAGGTATAAAGGAGAGGGTCACATAGACACATCCAAGTACGGAAACCATCAGATGCCACCAGGTGTAGAGCTGACAATGGGGTCTGGTGGTGGGATGTTACCAACCAGTCAGTACGGGACATTGCAGCTCTTTTGGACCTTCCAAAGTCCATAGTTGACAATATTATTGGGAAATGGAATTCTTCTGAAGTGTGGGGTGCAGCCACATTTGGGAAGACCTTGTAAATTGACAGAACGTGAATAATGAAGCCTTGTACCAGCTGTTTTATCTGCCCTCACTCAGGAGGTCTGACAGGCCATTGGAACATCCATTATCACCAAAACCATCCATAGGGAACTGCATGTGAAGGGTTATCTTGGGTAAACAGCAGCTGCACACAAGCCCCACATCACTGGTGCTTGGATGGTTTTGACATGATTGTATCATCCCAACAGTGAGGTTTGGAGGAGGTTCTGTTATGGTGTATGGATGTTTCTGCTAGAAAGTACTAGGGCCATTGGTTGTAGTGATGTCCCCCCTCAATATCAATGGGTACAGAGACATTCCCAACCTTGTGGTCATAGTCTGGAACAGCTCCATGTCTGTACCAATATGATCGAGCACCATGTCATACAGCACACACTGTTGAGGCTTGGTCTGAGGAGCAGAACGTTTGCAAACTTCAATGGCAGGCCCAATGTCCGGATCTCAATCTCATCGAGCATCTTTAGAATGAAGTAGAGTTTTTTATCCATGCCCACACCCATCACTAACTGAAGCTTTCCTCAAGGAATGGAAGCAAATCCTTTTACACAACTATGAGAATTTGGTGTAAAGCAGCCTCGGACGGTTACTGTAGTCACAGAGGCCAAAGGTGGCCCAACATCGGATTGAAAAATGTGAATAAAATCAAATTTCAATTTCATCACCTTCTATGTGCGTCCCAATACTTTTGTCAACATAGTGTATATTACTTTTTAGGCAGCAATAGATATACCTCTGACTGCATAGATTATGATCCTTTGTCGCCTCTCAAGCTCCCTGTTAATAAACTGATATAAACTCTTTCTTAATGACTTTCCAAATGAGTAACAATTTGATTGCACACAGTACTTGAAAGCTGCGGTGATGAGCTCTGATTGTACAGTGCCAGCATGGCTGATGGGGAGACCTCATTCACCGTACAAGAGATGTTATCTGCTATTATCTGGAGACTCATTTCCAGAACTTAAAAAAAAAGCCAGATTGAGATTTGAAATTTTAATTACAGGCATTAAAACGATTAACATTTATCGTTGCAAGACCTGTCCAGGTCTCTGGTTGCTCTCATGATTGACTTATGTTATCGTTATTGCAAAATTATAACTAGAAGTATTTTCTCTACAAATTTTTCTAGTAATTCCAAATGGCACATCTCTTTATTATAGTCCTGTGTATGTGACACATACCAGCTACCTAAACCAGCGGTACTCTCTAATAGTAGTGCTCTTCTTCAGCAGAAACTGTTCAGGAATGGATGAGGAATAGAGATGAGCGAACACCAAAATGTTCGGGTGTTCGTTATTCGGAACGAACTTCCCGTGATGCTCGAGGGTTCGTTTCGAACAACGAACCCCATTGAAGTCAATGGGCGACCAGAACATTTTTGTATTTCGCCGATGCTCGCTAAGGTTTTCATGTGTGAAAATCTGAGCAATTCAGGAAAGTGATGGGAATGACACAGAAACGGATAGGGCAGGCGAGGGGCTACATGTTGGGCTGCATCTCAAGTTCACAGGTCCCACTATTAAGCCACAATACCGGCAAGAGTGGCCCCCCCCCCTCCCAACAACTTTTACTTCTGAAAAGCCCTCATTAGCATGGCATACCTTAGCTAAGCACCACACTACCTCCAACAAAGCACAATCACTGCCTGCATGACACTCCACTGACACTTCTCCTGGGTTACATGCTGCCCAACCGCCCCCCCTCCCCCCCACAGCGCACACCAAAGTGTCCCTGCGCAGCCTTCAGCTGCCCTCATGCCACACCACGCTCATGTCTATTTAGAATTGCGTCTGCCATGACGAGGGACCGCAGGCACACACTGCAGAGGTTGGCACGGCTAGGCAGCGACCCTCTTTAAAAGTAGCGGAGCGATAGCCCACAATGCTGTACAGAAGCAATGAGAAATAGAATCCTGTGCCACCGCCATCAGGAGCTGCACACGTGGGCATAGCAATGGGGAACCTATGTGCCACACACTATTCATTCTGTCAAGGTGTCTGCATGCCCCAGTCAGACCGGGCTTTTTAATTCATAGACACAGGCAGGTACAACTCCCTATTGTGAAGTCCCTGTCGACCCACAGCATGGGTGGCTCCCTGGAACCCACCGGCGGTACACAGAAATATCCCATTGCATTGCCCAACACAGCTGAGGTAGTAATGTCGTGCTTAATGCAGGTGGGCTTCGGCCCACACTGCATGCCCCAGTCTGACTGGGGTTCTTTATAAGTGTACAGATGTAGTAAAAACTCCGTGTGCACCTACAGCATGGGTGGGTGCCAGGAAGCCACCGGCGGTACATAGAAATATCCCATTGCATTGCCCAACACAGCTGAGGTAGTAATGTTGTGCTTAACCCTTTCCAATCCAATTTGTATATGGTTTTCCTAGGGGGCTTACTCTTTTTCTGCTGTTATACAACGGCGCTATATGCTGGCTAAAGCCAGTACTGCATGAGCTGACACGTAGGATAGGCTCCGACAGCAGAGAGGCTGGCAATATACAGTAAGAGAACCCCGACGGACGTCTACCAACAACGGAGCTGTACAGCCTTAAACCCTAATGTCTTCACAGGTCACACAGTGGACTGGAAAGGGTTAATGCAGGTGGGTTTCGGCCCACACTGCATGCCCCAGTCAGACTGGGGTTCTTTACAAGTGGACACATGTAGGTTAAACTCCCTGTGGACCCACTGCCTGGGTGGGTGCCAGGAAGCCACCGGCGGTACATAGAAATATCCCATTGCATTGCCCAACACAGCTGAGGTAGTAATGTCGTGCGTAATACAGGTGGGCTTCGGCCCACACTGCATGCCCCAGTCAGACGGGTTCTTTAGAAGTGTACAGATGTATTAAAAACTCAGTGTGCACCTACAGCATGGGTGGCTCCCTGGAACCCACCGGCGGTACACAAAAATATCCCATTGCATTGCCCAACACAGCTGAGGCAGTAATGTCGTGCTTAATGCAGGTAGGCTTCGGCCCACACTGCATGCCCCAGTCAGACTGGGGTTCTTTACAAGTGGACACATGTAGGTTAAACTCCCTGTGGACCCACTGCCTGGGTGGGTGCCAGGAAGCCACCGGCGTTACATAGAAATATCCCATTGCATTGCCCAACACAGCTGAGGTAGTAATGTTGTGCGTAATACAGGTGGGCTTCGGCCCACACTGCATGCCCCAGTCAGACGGGTTCTTTAGAAGTGTACAGATGTATTAAAAACTCAGTGTGCACCTACAGCATGGGTGGCTCCCTGGAACCCACCGGCGGTACATAAAAATATCCCATTGCATTGCCCAACACAGCTGAGGTAACGTCAGCTGTAATGCAGGTGGGCTAAAAATTAATTTGATTACACTGTAGGCGAGGGCCCACAAAAATTGCTGTATCAACAGTACTAATGTACATCCCAAAAATTGGCCATGGCCAGCCAAGAGGGCAGGTGAAACCCATTAATCGCTTTGGTTAATGTGGCTTAAGTGGTAACTAGGCCTGGAGGCAGCCCAGTGTAACGAAAAATTGGTTCAAGTTAAAGTTCCAATGCTTTTAAGCGCATTGAAACTTATAAAAATTGTTCTGAAAAATTATTTGAGTGAGCCTTGTGGCCCTAAGAAAAATTGCCCGTTCAGCGTGATTACGTGAGGTTTCAGGAGGAGGAGGAGCAGGAGGAGGAGGAGGAGGAATATTAGACACAGATTGATGAAGCAGAAATGTCCCCGTTTTGGATGGTGAGAGAGAACGTAGCTTCCATCCGCGGGTGCAGCCTACGTATTGCTTACGTATCGCTGCTGTCCGCTGGTGGAGAACAGAAGTCTGGGGAAATCCAGCCTTTGTTCATCTTGATGAGTGTTAGCCTGTCGGCACTGTCGGTTGACAAGCGGCTACGCTTATCTGTGATGATTCCCCCAGCCGCACTAAACACCCTCTCCGACAAGACGCTAGCCGCAGGACAAGCAAGCACCTCCAGGGCATACAGCGCTAGTTCAGGCCACATGTCCAGCTTCGACACCCAGTAGTTGTAGGGGGCAGAGGCATCACCAAGGATGGTCGTGCGATCCGCTACGTACTCCCTCACCATCCTTTTACAGTGCTCCCGCCGACTCAGCCGTGACTGGGGAGCGGTGACACAGTCTTGGTGGGGAGCCATAAAGCTGGCCAGGCCCTTAAAGACTGTTGCACTGCCTGGGATGTACATGCTGCTCGATCTACGCACATCCCCTGCTACCTTGCCCTCGGTACTGCGCCTTCTGCCACTAGCGCTGTCGGCTGGGAATTTTACCATCAGCTTGTCCGCAAGGGTCCTGTGGTATAGCAACACTCTCGAACCCCTTTCCTCTTCGGGAATCAGAGTGGGCAGGTTCTCCTTATACCGTGGATCGAGCAGTGTGTACACCCAGTAATCCGTAGTGGCCAGAATGCGTGCAACGCGAGGGTCACGAGAAAGGCATCCTAACATGAAGTCAGCCATGTGTGCCAGGGTACCTGTACGCAACACATGGCTGTCTTCACTAGGAAGATCACTTTCAGGATCCTCCTCCTCCTCCTCCTCCTCCTCCTCAGGCCATACACGCTGAAAGGATGACAGGCAATCAGCCGGTGTACCGTCAGCAGCGGCCCAAGCTGTTTCTTCCCCCTCCTCCTCATCCTCCTCATGCTCCTCCTCCTCCTCCTGTACGCGCTGAGAAATAGACAGGAGGGTGCCCTGACTATCCAGCGGCATACTGTCTTCCCCCGCCCCCGTTTCCGAGCGCAAAGCAGCTGCCTTTATGGTTTGCAGGGAATTTCTCAAGATGCATAGCAGAGGAATGGTGACGCTAATGATTGTAGCATCGCCGCTCACCACCTGGGTAGACTCCTCAAAATTACCAAGGACATGGCAGATGTCTGCCAACCAGGCCCACTCTTCTGAAAGGAATTGAGGAGGCTGACTCCCACTGCGCCGCCCATGTTGGAGTTGGTATTCCACTATTGCTCTACGCTGCTCATAGAGCCTAGCCAACATGTGGAGCGTAGAGTTCCACCGTGTGGGCACGTCGCACAGCAGCCGGTGCACTGGCAGCTTAAAGTGATGTTGCAGGGTGCACAGGGTGGCAGCGTCCGTGTGGGACTTGCGGAAATGTGCGCAGAGCCGGCGCGCCTTTACGAGCAGGTCTGACAAGCGTGGGTAGCTTTTCAGAAACCGCTGAACCACCAAATTAAAGACGTGGGCCAGGCATGGCACGTGCGTGAGGCTGCCAAGCTGCAGAGCCGCCACCAGGTTACGCCCGTTGTCACACACGACCATGCCCGGTTGGAGGCTCAGCGGCGCAAACCAGCGGTCGGTCTGCTGTGTCAGACCCTGCAGCAGTTCGTGGGCCGTGTGCCTCTTATCGCCTAAGCTGAGTAGTTTCAGCACGGCCTGCTGACGCTTGCCCACCGCTGTGCTGCCACACCGCACGACACCGACTGCTGGCGACATGCTGCTGCTAACACATCTTGATTGCGAGACAGAGGAGGAGGAGGAGGAGGAGGAGGGTGCTTTAGTGGAGAAAGCATACACCTCCGCAGATACCACCACCGAGCTGGGGCCCGCAATTCTGGGGGTGGGTAGGACGTGAGCGGTCCCAGGCTCTGACTCTGTCCCAGCCTCCACTAAATTCACCCAATGTGCCGTCAGGGAGATGTAGTGGCCCTGCCCGCCTGTGCTTGTCCACGTGTCCGTAGTTAAGTGGACCATGGCAGTAACCGCGTTGGTGAGGGCGCGCACAATGTTGCGGGAGACGTGATCGTGCAGGGCTGGGACGGCACATCGGGAAAAGTAGTGGCGACTGGGAACTGAGTAGCGCGGGGCCGCCGCCTCCATGATACTTTTGAAGGACTCAGTTTCCACAACCCTATACGGCAGCATCTCAAGGCTGATGAATTTTGCTATGCGGACGGTTAACGTTTGAGCGTGCGGGTGCGTGGCGGCGTACTTGCGCTTGCGCTCGAACACTTGCGCAAGCGACGGCTGAACGGTGCGCTGAACTACACTGCTGGATGGGGCCGAGGACAGCGGAGATGAGGGTGTGGGTGCAGGCCATGAGGCGGTAGTGCCTGTGTCCTGAGAGGGGGGTTGCATCTCAGTGGCAGGTTGGGGCACAGGGGGAGAGGCAGGGGTGCAAACCGGAGGCGGTGAACGGCCTTCGTCCCACCTTGTGGGGTGCTTGGCCATCATATGTCTGCGCATGGTGGTGGTGGTGAGGCTGTTGGTGTTGGCTCCCCGGCTGAGCTTTGCGCAACAAAGGTTGCACACCACTGTTCGTCGGTCGTCAGGCGTCTCTGTGAAAAACTGCCAGACCTTAGAGCACCTCGGCCTCTGCAGGGTGGCATGGCGCGAGGGGGCGCTTTGGGAAACACTTGGTGGATTATTCGGTCTGGCCCTGCCTCTACCCCTGGACACCGCACTGCCTCTTGCAACCTGCCCTGCTGATGCCCTTGACTCCCCCTCTGAAGACCTGTCCTCCTGAGTAAGCGTTGCACACCAGGTGGGGTCAGTCACCTCATCGTCCTGCTGCTCTTCCTCCGAATCCTCTGTGCGCTGCTCCCTTGGACTTACTGCCCTTACTACTACCTCACTGCAAGACAACTGTGTCTGATCGTCATCATCCTCCTCACCCACAGAAAGTTGTTGAGACAGTTGGCGGAAGTCCCCAGCCTCTTCCCTCGGACCCCGGGAACTTTCGAATGGTTGGGCATCAGTGACGATAAACTCCTCTGGTGGGAGAGGAACCGCTGCTGCCCAATCTAAGCAGGGGCCCGAGAACAGTTCCTGGGAGTGTTCCCGCTCCTGAGCAGGTGTCATTGTAGTGGAGTGAGGAGGCTGGGAGGAAGGAGGAGCAGCAGACAGAGGATTCGGATTGGCAGCAGTGGACGGCGCAGAACTGCGTGTTGACGATAGGTTGCTCGAAGCACTTTCTGCCATCCAGGACAGGACCTGCTCACACTGCTCATTTTCTAATAACCGTCTCCCGCGTGGACCCATTAATTGGGCGATGAATGTGGGGACGCCAGAAACGTGCCTCTCTCCTAATCGCGCAGCAGTCGGCTGCGACACACCGGGATCAGGAGCTCGGGCTGTGCCCACACCCTGACTTGGCCCTCCGCGTCCTCGGCCGCGTCCACGTCCTCTAGGCCTACCCCTACCCCTCAGCATGCTGTATTACCAGTGATTTGATTTAACAGGCAGGAAATAAATTGGCGCAAGACTGCAGGCCAAATATAATTTTTGCCCTTTTGGGAAAACGAAAGGCCCCACTGCCTCTAGTGAATGAATTATCTAAGTTTAATAACTGTGCTGTGTCCCTGCTTATGTGTCACAGAACGTGAGGGTAGCAGAGTTATTATAACTCTGGCAGAGCAGGTATTTTTTTTCCCAATTAAGGAAAGCAAATGGCGAAGCCAGCAGTAAAGCGTAGCTGGGTGCGTATGATTTAGCAATGTTTTTCACGCAGCTCACACGTGTCCACAGGCGTTAGGACGGACAGAGGCTGGACAAATAGATTTGTTTTCAGTTTTTTCCCACCAAAAGGCAGCACTGCGTATATTCAATGAACATGAGAAGTTTAATAACTGTGCTGTGTCCCTGCTTATGTGTCACAGAACGTGAGGGTAGCAGAGTTATTATAACTCTGGCAGAGCAGGTATTTTTTTTCCCAATTAAGGAAAGCAAATGGCGAAGCCAGCAGTAAAGCGTAGCTGGGTGCGTATGATTTAGCAAAGTTTTTCACGCAGCTCACACGTGTCCACAGGCGTTAGGACGGACAGAGGCTGGACAAATAGATTTGTTTTCAGTTTTTTCCCACCAAAAGGCAGCACTGCGTATATTCAATGAACATGAGAAGTGTAATAACTGTGCTGTGTCCCTGCTTATGTGTCACAGAACGTGAGGGTAGCAGAGTTATTATAACTCTGGCAGAGCAGGTATTTTTTTTCCCAATTAAGGAAAGCAAATGGCGAAGCCAGCAGTAAAGCGTAGCTGGGTGCGTATGATTTAGCAATGTTTTTCACGCAGCTCACACGTGTCCACAGGCGTAAGGACGGACAGAGGCTGGACAAATAGATTTGTTTTCAGTTTTTTTCCACCAAAAGGCAGCACTGCGTATATTCAATGAACATGAGAAGTGTAATAACTGTGCTGTGTCCCTGCTTATGTGTCACAGAACGTGAGGGTAGCAGAGTTATTATAACTCTGGCAGAGCAGGTATTTTTTTTCCCAATGAAGGAAAGCAAATGGCGAAGCTAGCAGTAAAGCGTAGCTGGGTGCGTATGATTTAGCAATGTTTTTCACGCAGCTCACACGTGTCCACCGCCCGTAAGGACGGACAGAGGCTGGACAAATAGATTTGTTTTCACTTGTTTTTCCACCAAAAGGCAGCACTGCGTATATTCTATGAATAATAACTGTGTTGTGGCCCTGCCTATACAATTCTTTCCCTGCAGTATCAATGGAGGGTGGAATGCTCTGCAGAGGCGATTTTGAGAAGCCCAAAAAAAATGCAGCACAGCTAACAGCAGCCTGGACAGTACTGCACACGGATAAATATGGCCCTAGAAAGGACCGTTGAGGTTCTTGAAGGCTACACTCACTCCTAACACTCTCCCTGCCTATGCAGCACTTCTGTCCCTAATGCCGGGTGCAACGCTCTGCAGAGCCGATTTTGAGAAAAAAAAAAATCCCACTGCTAACAGCAGCCAACACACAGCTATCAGTGGCCCTAATAAGGACCTTTGGGGGGTCTTGAAGCCTACACTAACTACCAATTCTTTCCCTACAGCAGCTCCGGTATAAACAGCACTGTCCCTCATCTAACTCACACCGCATCTGAGGCGAGCCGCGGGAGGGGCCGACTTTTATATTAGGCGAACACCTGATCTCGCCAGCCACTCACAGCAGGGGGGTGGTATAGGGCTTAAACGTTGCAGGGGGAAGTTGTAATGCCTTCCCTGTCTTTCAATTGGCCAGAAAAGCGCGCTAACGTCTCAGGGAAGGAAGTGAAAGTAACCAGAACACCGCATGGTGTTCGTTACGAATAACGAACATCCCGAACACCCTAATATTCGCACGAATATCAAGCTCGGACGAACGCGTTCGCTCATCTCTAATGAGGAACATGGCAAAGATGTGAGTCCCTCAAGTGCAGGTGGATCGAAGGGGTTGTCTCACTATAGAGCTACTTTAGCAGAGTTACTGAAGATACAGCCTATAATGCTTTTGGGAAGGTCTCCTACTTGGTTGGTAACAGGAATATATTTGCTAACAGTTATTGATTCAATTCTAAACGTGTGCGGTCGAATTTAGATTATCCTCTGCTGTGGGCTCCACTTAAATTGCATTACAATTTTCACTTGTTACTCACGATTCAGTTCCATCACGCGGTACCTGGAAGGATGCATGCGGGGACGATTCATCAACATGGTAGCTGACTGTCACTGTTCCTACCGGAGGTTACAGATCAGTGTACGTAGAGGGGTCCTTCTTCAGCGCTATCCCCTCTGTCTGGCTCCAGCTCTGTTCCTTTTCCTCAGAGCCCACAACACAATAGTTACCTTCACAGTGTGGACTGGCACAAAAATCATCAAAGGAACAAATGACATGGGGAGTAAAAATTCCGGGGGCTCTTTCTGGTCTTCTCATTGGGCTGTTAGGTTGCTCTTCTCTCCTTACCATCCAAGAAACAACTTAACTATGATTGCCTGTCTGTTGTCTGCCCCTCCCACATTCCCAGGAACCGCGCTGCCTTGAAAACCTGCTAAAGTTTGGCATTACAATAACTGATGCAACTCTGCAAACTCTGCTGATGGTGTGTCTGATAACCAAAATCACATTTCATCTGTACAATTTAACCCCTATATCTCTGCATAGCCTGAACTTATGCAAGGTTTTGCAAGTATAAGGCAATGCAATGCAAGGTACGGACAATATATAATATTATGCATGTGAGAAATATGCTTTATGCAACCACATGGCAACTTTGCACTGGAGTTTAACAGTGACTGGTTCTTGGACACTACACCTGCACACAGCTGAGTAACTCCTGTGGCTCTAGCTCCCAGTATGACCGTCAGAAATCAGGTGACCTCTGCAGCCAATCAGAGGCTCCATATTTGGACAGCGAGGCTGCAGTCTCTGATTGAATTTAGCGATCTCCTGACCTCCACCAGACTTACATACAGGGTGCTATAGCTTCTAGAGACATTCAGTTGTGTCTTGAAGGGCTGAAGAGAGGGGAGTAGTGTCTCTTTTATTGTTTTACGTCATCCCCAGCTGTAATTTTTTTTTTTTTAAATAGTGGGACAGCCCCTTTAAAAGATGAAGCAGACATTGCGATAAACAATAACAGTCTTTATTTGGCAGCTGAATTAGTGGTCCAGTCACTTGTATCAGCGGTACAATCACTTTAACTTACCCCACAGTTTCAGAATGTTGCAACATTGTTTCAAATATTTTGACAATACAGCCTGTAGTACTCTACAATACTAACTCTAGAATCTTGGCAATAGTGTCTCGGCTTGCCGACCCTTACAGGATGAAGTCTTGGTCTTTATATATTCATAGGCTCTTTGACTACTCACAGTCATTTAGTTACTCAGCAGGACTGGTGGGACTACATGGACACTGCATCTCTCAATGGTACACACTCACAAGATATATGGTGCAAGACTCTCTCTGACTTAGCAATTCAGGATGTCAATGGCTGGAGCCACCGGCTCTACAAAGACCTGGCTGTCTGGGCAAACAGGAGGCTCCAGTTATTCTCTTGCAGCTCACACGTTCAAGCTACACCCAACCTCTCAACAGGCTTCAGGGGTCTTCTTGTGGCGCATGACCCAGGCCACATCTAACTTTGCCCAGATCTCATGCTTGCTTATGCACTTCACCACTGCGGCCAACACAAGATTAACTTGCATGTCACACTCCATCTTTTTTAAAGGGGTTCTACAACAATTACAAGCTATCCCCTTTCCACAGGATAGGGGATGACTTGCATATCAGTGAAGGTCTTACTACTGACACCCCCATCGATCGGTCCCATGTCCCCCATTTTCTCTGTGAGGTTACTGCACCCCTATAGTGAGAAGGAGACTGAATGGAATACTGCTCGGGAAGCGCACTAGCACTCCATTCACTTTCAAAGGGACTGCAGAGATACTCGGTAGCACCTGCTTAGGCATATCCGTCAGTCCCAATAAAATGAATGGAACGTTGACCACACATGCTCGCCCTGCGCTCTATTCACAGTGACGCTATTGTACTGGCCCTGCTGACATGAGGACATGGCAGGTCCTCTTTAACCCCTTAACATCACAGGGCGTACATTTACACCTTTGGTGTGCATTGTTTATATGGATCCTGTGCCATACAAAGTGGGTGCAGGCTGTGATAGTGGACACCCGCCCCAACAACCGCGATCAGCACTAACGCTGATTGTGGCTGTTAAAAACTTCTAAATGCAGCTGTCAATTCTTACAGAAGCATTTAAAAGCCCCGATCCTAAATTCCGCTATGTAAACATATCATGAGGGTTGTTTAACACATGGCTGAATATTCTGCAACAGGCAGCTGAGTATTTCATCGCGTGTCTAACATGCAGATTTTGATGTGGATTTACAAATGCCTAAATTTCACCAGAAATCGTATAGAATACAGACAATGGAAAAATCCCAGCGCTCCGGAACGCCTTGGGATCAATAGTAGACTCTCCGGTCCGTACTAATACTTTTATTATGCAACGCGTTTCTGCTCTTTTGGATGAGCTCTGTTTACTTTGCAGGTAAAGGACATAACAGTTTTGGACAAACAGAGCTTGTCCCACATTAAATAGCTGTATCTCTGCTTCTGCCAGGGCTACTGACATGCTTTTGGTGTAATTGTTAAGCTAAGATTCTTGATAGAATCAAAACCAAAGCACAGCTGTTTGAAGTGGATCCTGAATACTGAACTTATAGCTGTCATTTCAGTCAGTGTCTGCAGCAAAGAAAAGCTGTGATTCTCCTGTATATCTCTTTCTCCCACGAGAGGAGCAACATGATTTTTTTTTCATGTTATTATCCCACATCACTCAGAGAGTATATTTGCTCGCTGATTGTCACATATGGGTTTTTTCTAAGAAAAGGAGTGACATGATAAGGACTTGTGCTTTTAATCAATCCTCTACATTGTTTAACCTTGCAGATGCTGCAGTCATTACTGACCATGACAGCTAAATGTTTTTACAAAAAAAAAATTAAAACGTAATCTTACACAAGGATTTAACTATGGAAAAAAATAAAAAGAACCAAAAAACTACATATAATTGGTATCATCACATCCTGTACTATAAAATATTACATTCTTTATCCTGAACAGTAAATTCCTTAAACAAAACAAAATAGCCATTTTCTGATCATCTCGATTACCCAAAAATTAAAAATAGTTTACAAACTCATGGTACCCCAAAATGGTACCAATTACAACTGAAAATCATCGCCCAAAAAGACAGGCCTGATATATCTCTGCCGACTGCAAAATAAAAATGCTCCGATCCTGGAATGTTGCGCCACGTAAAAAATAAATTAAAAAATTATGTGTGCTGGAACACAAAAGGGGAAATGATTTACTGGTTCTTAGGGCTAAAATAAGTTGTCACTGAGGGGTCAAAATTGTACCTAAGGTGAGTGAGTTCTGCACCAATTATATTTATAAGGGACATAAATTCAACATCTACAATGAAAAGTTACATTTTTGCGAGGGTTTTTTCAAAGGTAACATGACTGTTGGGGGCTCAATGGGTCTGTCTGCTGTCCATATTCCGTCAGTAAAAAATACAGACTGAATACGAATAGAAAATATGTCCGTGTGAATGAGCCCTAACACAACAGAGAGCAACAATGCACAATGCCAAAAATACTGCACAGTAAAAATCATAATAAAACCGAAAATTGAGGTTTGCAGCTGCGGAGCACATCTGGATAATTTCCTCAAGTCTCAATATACAATGTATAGAAAAGTCTACACACCCCTGTTAAAATGCCAGGTTTTGTCATGTTAAAAAATTCAACGAAGATTTTAAAACAAAACTAAAATAATGTGGTTGTATAAATATTTACACCCTAAGGCTGCATTCACACGAACGTATATCGGCTCGGTTTTCACGCCGAGCCGATATACGCCATCCTCATCTGCAGGAGCAGGAGCCAGGAGCAGGAACTGAGCTCCCGCCCCATCTCTGCCTCCTCTCCGCCCCTCTGCACTATTTGCAATGAAAGTAGGTGGGATGGGGGTGGGGCTAAGTTCTGAGAATTAGCCCCGCCCCCGTCCCGCTTTTCTCCCCATTGCAAATAGTGCAGAGGGGTTGAGAGGAGGCAGAGAGGGGGCAGGAGCTCAGTTCCTTCTCCTGGCTCTTCCATCCTCCCCCCCCCTCCTCTGCAGATGAGGACGACGTATATCCGCTCGGCGTGAAAACCGAGCCGATATACGTTCGTGTGAATGCAGCCTAAAACTAATACTTTGTTGCTGAACCCTTTGACTTTATGATAGCATTCAGTCTTTTTGGGTCTGTGTCTATCAGCATGGCATATCTTGACTTGGCAATCTTTGCCCACTCTGCCTTGCAAAAGCGTTCCAAATCTGTGAGATTGTGAGGGCATCTGGTGTAGCTCCCTCTTCAGGCCAACTGACAGATCTTCATTGGAATTCAGACCTGGGTTCTGGCTGGGCCATTTCAAAACTTTGATTTTCTTCTACTGAAGCCATTCTTTTGGTGATTTGGAGGTCGGCTTTTGGTTGTTGTTGTGCTGAAAAGTGAAATTTCTCTTTGTCTTCACCTTTTTAGCCGAGGCCTGATGGTTTTGTGCCAAAATGGACTGATATTTCGAACTGTTCATAATTCCCTCCACCCTGACTAAAGTCCCAGTTCCATCAGCAAAAAACAGCCCCCCACATAATGCTGCCCCCACCATCTTCACTGCGGGTCCGGGGGTCTTCTGATTATGGCAGTGTTGGCTTTGCGCCAAACATACCTTTAGAAATTATGGCCAAAAGGTTCCCCCTCGGTCTCATCAGACATAACACCTTCTCCCACAGACTTCTGGCTGATCTGATGTATGTTTTGACAAAACATAGCTGGGCTTCGATGTTTTTCTTTGTCAGATAAGGCTTCCATCTTGCCCCCCACTACCCCACAACCCAGACAGATGAAGAATATAAGAGATGGTTGTCACACCCACTACACAACCAGTACTTGCCATAAACTCCTGCAGCTCCTTTACTGTTGCTGTGGGCCTCTTGGCCTCCCGGACCAATTTTTTTTCTGGTCTTTTCATACATTTTTCAGGGACGTGTAGTTCTTGGTAATTTCACTGTGGGGCCAAATCTATTCCACTTCTTGATGACGTCTTCGCAGTGTTCCCTGGTAGATGGAATGCCTTCTACATTTTTCACCCCCTTCTCCTGACTGACACCTTCCAACAGTCAGATCCCTTCGATGTGCTGGAAGATCTTTATGGACCAACTAAGACAATGTCAGGAAAATCCTCCTAGAAGAGCCGAACTTTACATGGGGGAACCCATAATAACGGCAGCGGAGTACTGACTACTATCAAACAGGAGTTAGATAGTAAAAAGTGATTGGCTAATTCTGAACACAACCACATCCCCAAATATAAGAGGGTGTGAACACTTGTGCAACCACAGGATTTTAGTCTTGCTTTTTTTTAATTTTTCCACCCTAAATGATTTCAGTTTGTTTTCCAATGGGATTGCACAGAAAATGGGTCACACCAAGAGGGACATAAAAGGATTCATCTTTTTTTTTACAAAATCACCAGATCTTACCAGGGGTGTGTAGACTTTTACATCCACTGCATAGTCTGGCTTTGTATGAAATGTACATGCATGTGAATGCTTACAAAATGCATATGCCGTGGGCTGCGGCTTTCTGTTTCCAAGTCGGATTTGCAAGTATCTTTTATTCCATTTTATCCCGCTGCCGGTAATTTGGCGGCACACTTTCACAAGATGATATGCTGTCAGTATCTTTCTTTGTTCAGTTTCTGCTGACTTTTATTGGCGTTAATGGAATAGTGTTAGCTGTAGTCTATATCTCTGAAAAGACTGCTACGGGCCCGTAAAGTAAAGGGACGCTCGGCGGGTTTTTGTCAATAGTGCTTTTCTTGAGTTGATGGCGGTCTCTAAAGAACAGTTTATATCCAGAACTGAGAGTGTAAGCAAAGTGAAACCATCGAGACGAAATGTTAGATAAACAGAATACAAAAGACGTTAAGAGCTTTTCTTTGCAACCGTGAAATCACCTTTTCATGAATGACTGTTTTGTGTCGAGAGACCCTTCGATACATAGAGCCCCGGTGCTGAATCAACTGAACAACCTTTGGTTAAATTGCCATGAAGACTCAGTCTGAAGGTTATCTGTTGGTCAAGCAACTCCAAAAATGCCATTCACAAGACGTCGATTACACGGGTACAGTTACAACTAAGTACATCTTTCCTCTGACTCTCTAGCTGTAATTAGGAAACTGAGACTAATGGAGGTGGAGAAAGAATCGCTATGGATACAAGACACTTGAAAACAAGTTTAAGACGTTACGTGTGACCAGAAGTTCTGCAATTGAAAATATTTTAATGTCTACAAGGAAAAAAATGGATTTGCAATTACTAAAATTTGGCTACAAAAGTTGAAGAAATTGTTAATTGTATATCTGCAAGTGTGCATCTTGGGATGTTTCGTTCCTAATGAGCCGGGCACTTTTTAGGGGTTTTACCCATGTGGTGGTTTTAATGCCCTATTTTTTTCTGTCAGCTAAAAAAACAATTTTTGCTGCATTTTTTGATAGCTTTTTTTTACAGCTTTGATTTTCAATTTTTTTGTTCAATTACATGTCAAAATTTAGAAAAAAATATATTTTTTTAATTTATAGTTTATTTTTAAAATTAGTATACTTACACTAAAGAAAGTACAGGAATCTGTGGCCCCATTTTGTTTCGGACATTTTGATTTATAATTTGTATAGTCTCTTGATTGGCATCGGCCGTGGGTCATTTTCCTTTTATATAGATGTTTCTTTTGTTCTGTAATTTTCTTTTACTTCTTTTTTTAACTATCTTTTTAACACCCATGTCCCCCGTGATGTCATAAAAGACCCCTGGGGGTCATTCACATTGTCATTTTTTTTTTATTTCACAGTTTTCCATTGCAACTGCAGCATCCATAGGAGCCCCAGTTACAGGTGAAAACATCCCCCGCAGTGACAGTAGTCACTGGCAGAACTGATCTAGGACTGCCAAGACGCCGCAGCTCTGCCATGCCAGGAGGCACCCCATGATCACAGAGCACTATGTAGCTCTAAAAACGCACCTCTTCAGGGAGGCATACCGCATTTTCTAAACAAACCCCTCTATACGCTGCCTGATAACATGCTCCCCGACCTACTGACTGCAATCCCTGCTAGCCGTCATAAACTGCTCCTGTAGTCATACTGATCCTGCCGTCGCATAGCTAAATGTCTGACTATTGTCTGTATATAGCATCGCTCACTCTCCACCTCACCATACCGTGCACCTCTCCAGCCCCTTTACCTTCTGTATCACCCCATTACTTGTAGTATGTAAGCTCGTTGGAGCAGGACCCGCCCCCTATTGTTTCCATCAACTGATTACTATGTAACCGTGGTTCTGTAATGTTTGTACTTTTGTCTTTCTGTATTCCCCCTGTCTATGTAAGCGCTGCGGAATATGTTGGCGCTCTACAAATAAAGATTATTATTAGTCTGTAATTGTAAAAGAGAAGGCAGAAGTGGTTTTCCACACATATAGTTTTCCACATATATATCTGCTATATAAGGGCTTAGTCACATGGGCGGATCGGCACCCGTACACGGGCACCGATGCGCCCGTGTGACTGAGCCCTTACTGCAGAAAGAAGACGGCCGTACTTCAAGACGGACGACTTCCCGCAGCGCTGAAGAAAAAACACATGACCGGCAATGAAGCCAGTCACATGTTCTTTCTCCCAGCGCTGCAGAGAGACGTCCGTCCTGAAGTGCGGCCGTCCTCTCCCTGCAGTAACACGGGCGCCGATGCGCCCGTGTGACTAAGCCCTAACTTCTGAATGTTCTTTATATATTCTTGTTCTGCAGTTGATCATATATATGATCTTTAATCACTTATCTGAGGTATCTACACATATATCATTACACAGGTCTGCAATGAAAAAATTGTAGCATATTTAATTAGTGGGTTTAACAGTATTTTTTGTGCTGATTACGGTAAAAACAGTGAAAAAATTCCATCACCCCTAGATAAGTCACAAATTTCATCTGAAATTTTCTTATGTTCAGGGTTTTTCAGGTTCGGTACGCGTACGACAACGAATCTAAACTGTCTGCTAGGCGTGACCTTGACTGCAGTCAGTGATTCAGTGTGGAGCCAGCCACTGTGGTGGACGCATCAAACAGTTTTGTGATACGGTATTTAGAAGAAATGGCTACTAGTAGATGTGTCAACTCTCCTAACTGTTTGTTATATTTGTGGGTCTTATACCGTCAAGAAGCAACAAAGGAACATTTCTAATTTTGTTCAGAAGGTGTATTTTGCATACTTTGGTATGATATTAGGGGACCAAGATAAATCTTGGGCTCCCCTTATAGTGTGTTCTGTGTGTGTTGAAGAACTGAGACAATGGTTTCAAGGTAAGAAGAAATCATTTCGTTTTGGAGTACCCATGGTTTGGAGAGAGCCTAAAAATCACAGTGATGACTGCTATCTTTGTTCTTGTTCAGTGCAAGGTTTCAATTTAAAAAACAGGAAGGACATTTCATACCCAACCAACATACGTTCGGCTATTCGCCCTGTTCCTCATGGACCTGACTTGCCTATTCCTTCACCTCCAGATACCCTGGACAATATTTTAGACGATTTAGACCAAATGTCACATAGTAGCAGCGATAATGATGACAGCTATGATCCAGGTACCAATGACCCTGAACTTTTCTCTCAATCAGACTTGAACGACTTAGTACGAGATCTGGGCCTACCAAAGGATTCAGCGAAAGTGTTAGGGTCTAGACTTAAAGAAAGACATATGTTAGCCTCCGGTGTTTCATTTTCATCTTACCGACTTAGAGAAAAGGAATTTGTCCCTTTTTTTCCACAAGAGGGTGAACTAGCTTTCTGCAACAATGTACCCGGAATCATGGAAATGTTCAACATAACGTATGACCCAGAGGAATGGAGACTTTTCATAGATTCGTCAAAAAGGAGTTTGAAAGCCGTACTTCTTCACAATGGTAACCAATATGCTTCTGTGCCTGTTGGACACTCAGTCCATTTGAAAGAATGCTACGAAAATCTTGGGTTTGTTCTTAATGAGCTCAGCTACTCTGACCATAAATGGACCATTTGTGGGGATTTGAAAGTTATTTCCATGTTACTAGGTCAACAAAGTGGTTACACAAAGTTTCCATGTTTCCTCTGTGAATGGGATAGCCGTGACAGGAAACAACACTATGTCAAGCAGACCTGGCCAATCAGAAAGGCTCTTATTCCTGGAGTTAAAAATGTTGAAAGACAAAGTTTAGTGGATCCTAAAAAGATCTGACTTCCACCACTTTATATCAAATTGGGACTAATGAAACAGTCTGTGAAAGCATTGCACAAAGAAGGAGAGTGTTTCAAGTATCTTTGTGAACAGTTTCCTGGTCTATCAGATGCTAAGCTGAAAGAGGGAGTCTTTGTTGGGCCTGACATAAGAAAACTTTTAAAAGATGAAATCTTTGTCACTAAAATGGAAATGGAAGAAAAAAATGCCCGGAATTCATTTAAACTTGTTGTAACAGGCTTTCTTGGAAATAAAAAAGACCCAAACTACAAAACTTTGGTTGCTGAATTGTTACAAAACTACAAAATCTTGGGCTGCAACATGAGTGTCAAAGTCTATTTCCTTCACTCACATCTGGACAACTTTCCAGAAAATCTTGGGGCTGTAAGTGAGGAACAAGGAGAACGTTTCCATCAAGATCTAAAAGAAATGGAGCGCAGACACCAAGGTCGATGGAATGTCAACATGATGGCAGACTACTGTTGGATGTTAAAAAGGGAAAATTCACAAGAACACAGCCGAAAAAGTACCAAAAGAAGCTTTGATGGAAAAAGAAAACGTTTTTACAAAGACTTATAATAACTTTTCAACACATGTGTATCGCTATTATGCTTATTTTAGCTAGGTATTGTTGTTGTTTTTTTGCTTTTACTTCATGTTAAAATAATAAAAACAAATAAAAAAACTTCCGTTTTTTTTATTTTTTCCAAATACTTCAACTTTATTTTGTAGGCAAGCCTTACGTGATAGAAAAAACTACATAAAAAAACTCACTATTAAGCCACAATAGTGGCAAGAGTGAGACCCCCCCCCCACACACACACACACTGTCAGCATAAAGATCGTTCTCCTCTGCCACAGCTGTCCCTGCGCTGAGCCAATCAGAGGCAGCACTCACCCATTCATGAATTCATGAATGGGTGTGAGTGAGAGCTGCCTCTGATTGGTGAGGCTGTGACCAATCAGAGGCAGCTCATTCAGCGGGCGGGGATTTTAAATCCCCAGCTGCTGAATACTACTCAGAGCAGTTCAGGAGAACTGCCGGCCAGACGCGGCTGAACTCCGGCTGCAGCGGAAAGGTGAGTATACATTTTTTTTTTATTTTTACACATTTTAGGATGATTTTCAGGTTAGGGCTTATATTTTTAAGCCCTTCCCGGAATTTCATCCCGTGCTCGCCGGCAGCCCATTGCTTTCAATGGAGCCGGCTGTATTGCCGGCTCCATTGAATTCAATGGTCAGTGCTCGGTTAATCGAGACGAGAACCGTGTGGTGCTCGTCTCGAGTAACGAGCATCTCGAGCACCCTAATACTCGAACAAGCATCAAGCTCGGACGAGTATGCTCGCTCATCTCTAAACACAACAATAACGTGTGAGATACAATCAGTTTGAAATCAACGGGGTGCGGGTGATACAGGAGGTACAAGGGGAGGGGGAATAAGGCATAGGGGTACACAGGCAGTTTGGGAATTACATGTGGAAATCAGTTATTAGGAAGTAAATGGGGTGAGGCTGTAAGGAGATGCAGGGGTAGCGGTCATATGTGATAGACAGGGTGGAAGGTGTGGGGAGCCATAGGGAGGGGCGGGGGACTAGATCAGAGGATTTGGTATGCTTCCTTGAAGAGGTGCGTTTTTAAGGTGCATCTAAAGTTTTGTGCATCAGGAATTGTCCAGATGCCTTGGGGTAGAGCGTTCCAGAGGATGGGTGCTGCTCTGGTGAGGTCCTGTAGGCGAGCATGTGGGGTTCGTATTAGAGGGGTGTTTAGTCTGAGTGTGTTAGCGGATCAGAGTGTGCGGGCTGGGTGCTGTATGGACAGAAGGCAGGCAATGTACGGTGGTGTGGCGTCATGCAGAGCTTTGTGGGTGAGGAGTTTAAATTTAGTTCTGCAGTGGATGGGCAGCCAATGCAGTGACTGGCATAGTGCAGAGGTGTCTAAGTAATGGATAGAAAATGAGCCTAACTGCCGTGCTTAGCGTGGATTGGAGTAAAGTGAGTCTGGTGTGGGGAATGCCAATGAATATCAAGTTGAAGTAGTCAAGTCGGGAGTGGATGAGGGCGATAATGAATGTCTTTAGCATGTCTGTGGTGAGGAATGGCCAGATTTTAGCAATATTCCTGAGGTGCAGGTGGCATGTTTGGGCCAGAGATTGGATGTGGAGGGTAAAGGAATAGTGCTAGACTGAAGCTCACTTACCAGGGAACGAGCAGGAAAGTCTTTGGAGCCCTACTGGCATAATACAAAAGGTTACTGAGTTGCGCCACAGCTCAGTGTGTGAGGCAGCCCATTGCAGCGCAGAGCAGAAGCATTAGGCCTCATGTCCACGGGGAAAATCGGGCCCGCTACGGATTCTACATGTAGAATCTGCAGCGGGTCCCTCCTGCCCCGCGGACATGAGCGCTGAAAATACAAATAAATAAGAATAAACTTACCTCCGATCCGCTCCGTTTCTTCTCTTCGCGGCGGCGTCATCTTCTCTCGTCGCGGCCGGATCTTCATTCTTCGGCTCGGCGGATGTGCACGATGACGTCGGTGACGTGCCCCGCGCATGCGCCGGGCCGAAGCAAAATGATCCGGCCGCGGCTGAGAGAGGATGGCGCGGCGCCGAAGAGAAGAACCGGAGCGGGTAAGTAAAATATGATTTTTGTGTCTCGCGGATCCGGACGGCTTCCATAGGCTTCAATAGAAGCCCGCGGGAGCCGTCCCCGCGGGAGACCCGCATGAAAATGGAGCATGGTCCAGATTTTTTCATGCTCCATTTTTTTTAAAATCACTTTTATTGACGATCCGCGGGTATTTATCTACCCGCGGGTGGTCAATGCATCCCTATGGGGTGCTGATCCGCGCGCGGGAGAAGAGTTAAAATCCGCTGCGGATTTTAATTCTTCTTTTCCCCGTGGACATGAGCCCTTAGAGAGAGAGACCAGTTTGGCACAATGTGGTGGCAGCCACTGAGAGGGGCTACGAAGTAGGCAATTTACCCATGCTAGGGAACTGCCCAAAAGAGACCAAAGGGCCCTGAGGATCTGAAGGCTGAAGAAACAGCCCCAAATGCAATGCAGATGATGAAGCACCCCACAACATATGGAAGGAGAGAGAGTCTCCCTCCCTGCATTGCTGGACACTGCAACCGCGGTTAGTTTGAGTTAAAGCAAGGCCTTGCTTAAAGGGTTAATGTAGAATCATAGGGTTGGAAGGGACCTTTAGGGTCATCTGGTCAAACCCCCTGCTCAATGCAGAATTCACTACATTATCCCAGACAGAGGTCTGTCCAGCCTATATTTGAAGACTTCCATTGAAAGGAAACTCCCCACCTCCCGTAGCAACCTGTTCCACTCATTGATCCCCCTCAATGTCTAATATCTAATCCGTGTCTCCTCCCTTTTACTTTCATCCCATTGCTTCTAGTCTTTCCTTGTGCTAATGAGAATAGGGCTGATCCCTCTGCACTATGACAGCCCTTCAGATATTTGTAGATGGCTATTAAAGGAGTTATCCGGCCACACAGGGTAAAATTTTTTATAATGCTGCTGCTTTCCTTTCAGTAAGGATAGTAACAGACAGCATACAGGGGCTCAAACCGGCCGGCAGATCAGCTGCAATGTCAGTTTCTTACCTTAGACTCTGATGTTCATTGTAGCTTTCAAAGATGGCGCCTCTGTGTGCGCGCTCCCGATGGTAGTAAGAGACATGAACAGGCAAAATTTCATGGCCTCCCTCAGCTCACGTCCTAGCCCCGCCCACGACACGCCCACCTCTATTGAACTGCTCTACAGTCTCTCCCCGCCCAGGCCCCGCCCCCTGCTGCATACTATAATCAGAGGGGGTGTGGCCAGGGGAGACTGAGTTATACACTCATGTCAGGAGGGGGGAGGGGAGGGGAGCGAGCGGCAGTGATGTGTGTCTGTGCAATGTCAGGATGGATGGATGGATGTGTGCAAGTGGCTGTCAGAGGTCCCGGGGGGGGGGGGGGATGGATGGATGTGTGCAAGTGACAGCCACTTGCACACATCCATCCATCCTCCTCCCCCCCCCCCTCCCCCGCCTGGACCTCTGACAGCCACTTGCACACATCCATCCATCCATCCTGACATTGCACAGACACACATCACTGCCGCTGCCCCCATCTCCCTCCACCCCCCCCCCCCCCCGGACCTCTGACAGCCACTTGCACACATCCATCCATCCATCCTGACATTGCACAGACACACATCACTGCCGCTGCCCCCCCTCCCCCCACCCCCCCCCCCCGGACCTCTGACAGCCACTTGCACACATCCATCCATCCATCCTGACATTGCACAGACACACATCACTGCCCCCCCTCCCCCCCCCCCCCCGGACTTCTGACAGCCACTTGCACACATCCATCCATTCATCCATCCATCCTCCCCCCTCCCTCCCTCCCCCCCCCCCCCACGAGAGCCCACCCCTCCTCTCATTCTTACCTAGGAGTTGAAGAGCCAGCAGCCACGCCTCCTCAGGCAGAACTGAGCTTCCCAGGCTGAACTTCTGCACATGCGCAGAGCTGTGCTGGAGAGGCGCGTCCCCGGTCGTCCCGACAAGAAGAGGAGAAGAGACTTGTCGGAACCAGGAACCATGGCAACCGAGGAGCAACACAGGGGGGGGGGGGCAGCCAAGAGGTAAGTGAATAACTTCTGTTTGCCTAATTTACAATGCACAATGTATATTACAAAGTGCATTGTATTGGGCAAACAGAAGTAATGAGACCTAATGTTTATGGCCGGACAACCCCTTTAAGTCTCCTCTCTGCCTTCTTTTTTGTAAGTACTCCAAAATAACAGTGGGTATACATATGTATACAGCTCTGTTTATAGTTATATCAACCCCAAAAAGATAGTCTCAATACACAGATTATAAATATATAGAAGCAAACATTTATTTACCAATCATATTAAAATATTTCGATTTAAAATGTACAAGTTTCACAAGAGAGTGCAGCCATTGCACAAAAACAGTACATCATCAGTCAAATATGCATTAACCCTTTCCAATCCAGTGTCTGACGTCTAAAGACATTCTGATTGAAGGCTGTACAGCTTCCAATGTTGGAAGACATCCAGCAGGGTATTTTTACTGTATATCACTGGCCACTATGTTGTCGGGGGCCTCTCCAGCATGTCCCATACCGCAGTACTGGCTCTTGCTAGCAAGTGGCAACATTGTATAATGGCAGAAAGAGAAAACCCCCTAGGAAACCCTGAATCCAAAATTGGATTGCAAAGGGTCAATATAATGGTTGATGTCTCATACACGTGTTAAAATGTATAACAAGCATCATATCCCAATAGATTAAAGGGGTTGTCCCGCGGCAGCAAGTGGGTCTATACACTTCTGTATGGCCATATTAATGCACTTTGTAATGTACATTGTGCATTAATTATGAGCCATACAGAAGTTATAAAAAGTTTTTCACTTACCTGCTCCGCTGCTGGCGTCCTCGTCTCCATGGAGCCCGTCTAATTTTCGCCGTCTAAAATGGTCTAATGGCCAAATTAGACGCGCTTGCGCAGTCCGGGTCTTCTGCTTTCTTCAATGGGGCTCCGTGTAGCTCGGTGTAGCTCCACCCCGTCACGTGCCGATTCCAGCCAATCAGGAGGCTGGAATCGGCAATGGACCGCACAGAAGAGCTGCGGTCCACGGAGGAAGAGGATCCCGGCGGCCATCTTCAGCCGGTAAGTATAGAAGTCACCGGAGCGCGGGGATTAAGGTAAGCGCTGAGCGGTTTTTTTTTTAAGTCCCTGCATCGGCGCGGGACAACCCCTTTAACAGCAGTCACATGTTCCAACGGAAAATAAATGACCATACTTATACCATATAAAGCACCGACCTTGATGCACACCCTAACACAGTGTTTCGTCCAAAAGATGGCTTCTTTTGGGGGATCAGAAGCCATCTTTTGTTCGAAACACTGTGTTGGGGTGTGCATCGAGGTCGGTGCTTTATATGGTATAAGTATGGTCATTTATTTTATCGTTGGAACATGTGACTGCTGTTAATGTATGACCGTCTTCCACTCGGAAATCGATGTCCCCACTGCAAAAGAACCTGCGGATCAAGAATAGGTCTCTATAGTCACCTATGGACCCACCGCAAAGACCCTAGGAAGGCAATCATGCTCGGCCATGAGTGATAGCCTATGATGATGACTCCAGAAAATCAGCTTAAAGGGGTTGTCCCGCGCCGAAACGGGTTTTTTTTTTTTCAACCCCCCCCCCCCCCCCCCCCGTTCGGCGCGAGACAACCCCGATGCAGGGACCTAAAGAAAGCTTACCGGAGCGCTTACCTTAATCCCCGCGCTCCGGTGACTTCTATACTTACCGGTGAAGATGGCCGCCGGGAACCTCTTCCTCCGTGGACCGCAGCTCTTCTGTGCGGTCCATTGCCGATTCCAGCCTCCTGATTGGCTGGAATCGGCACGTGACGGGGCGGAGCTACACGGAGCCCCATAGAGAACAGGAGAAGACCTGGACTGCGCAAGCGCGGCTAATTTGGCCATCGGAGGGCGAAAATTAGTCGGCTCCATGGGAACGAGGACGCTAGCAACGGAGCAGGTAAGTATAAAACGTTTTATAACTTCTGTATGGCTCATAATTAATGCACAATGTACATTACAAAGTGCATTATTATGGCCATACAGAAGTGTATAGACCCACTTGCTGCCGCGGGACAACCCCTTTAATCACCAATATCTAGAGTTTTAAACAAGTTCTAAAAACTCATATCTTCAGAAAGTCCTATCACGTTGCCTAATTTAACTCAGATCAAATTAGTCCTTCTACATTCTGCTTCAGAACTCAGCCTTTCTGCCCACTGTATCTTCCACACCCCTGCACCCTAATTTAGAGAGGTCACCGAGTACTAGCAGGACAAGGAATATGTCATGGAGAGATGGAGGAGCCAGATTTGCTCATTTTAATTAAAATAACAAGCACAGACGCACCTTCAGGGGTTGCAATGGCGAACTGGGCCTGTGCTTGAGGGGACCCAGAGGCCGTCCTCCGCCATATAAAAAAATGCATTCAGGTCGCGCGGTCGGCGACTGCGTGATTAGTGTGGTCTGGACAACAGCACGAGCGAGCGGAGAGAGGAGAAGGGAGGAGAAAGGACTCGGAGGGAGGATGGGGGAGGAGGAAGAGGAGCAGCGACGCGGGCGGAAGGGGTCAGAGCACAGACTCACAGAACGGCAAGGCATGGCGTGGAGCAGAAATGATGATGTTATCCCCCTGCTGCCCCTTTCCTGCTGACACTGTACAGCTGCTCTCCTCATACACTGAAGTGGTCCGGGCCCCGGGGTATGCATCTATCTATCTATCTATCTATCTCCCATAATTATCTATTATATCTGTTTTGTATTTATCTATCTATCTATCTATCTATCTATCTATCTATCTATCTATCTATCTATCTAGCTCTCATATCTATCACCCTCTTTCATATCTCTATCTATCTATGATATCTATTTCTATCAATCTATCTCTCATAATTATCTATCTAGCTTTCACTCTCTTTCATATCTCTATCTATCTTATCTTACCTTACCTTGTCTTGTCTTGTCTTGTCTACCTATCTCTCATATCTATCACTCTCTCTCATATCTCTATTAGAGATGAGCGAGCAACAAAATGCTCAGGTGTTCATTGCTCGAGTTGAACTTTTCGTAAGGCTCGAGAGTTCGTTTCGAGAAACGAACCCCATTGAAGTCAATGGGCAACTTGAGCATTTTTGTATGGGACCGATGCTCCGCATAGGTGGTGACTTGTCAAACACCAGAAAGCATCAGAAAGTCATGGAAACACCACAGAAACGGATAGGGAAGGGCAGGAGCAGCATGCATGGCTGCATCTGAGGCTCCTAGGTCCGACTATTAAGCCAAAATGGGGGCAAGAGCCTGGCGGTCACCCCCCCTAACAATTTACTTCAGACAAACCCTCATTAGCAAGGCACAAGCGCTGGCACATCTTAGCTAAGCACCACACTACCTGCAACCAGGGACAATCACTGCCTGCGGGAGACCCCGCTGCCTCCTCTCCTGGGTTACATGCTGGCATTGCTGTCCAATCCCCCCGCACGACCCTGCGTCCACAGCGCACACAAAAGTTTCCCTGCGTACCGCTCAGCTGGCCTCATGCCACATGCTCGCTTCATAGCCACACCACCCTCGTGTCTATTTATAAGTGCGTACTGGATGAGGAGGCACACACTGCAGAGGGTTGGTAGGGCCATGCAGCGACCCTCTTTGAAAGTGCGGGCGATAGCCCACAATGCTGTTGAGAATTGATGATAAATTGACGTACAATCATCATTCCAATCCCATGCCACCTCCGTCACAAAATTGTCAGGGGCCGCAAATGTGGGCATAAAGGGGACTCAGGTGCCAGAACTTCTACACATCTCCACAATGCAGCAATACTCTGTGTGGGAAGCACGTGAGTGGGCCCAGGGTAAGGCTCGGTCCAAGCCTCCACCTTGTGTGACCCAAGGTGCCGCGAGTTACATAGCAATGGGAAATCCATGTGTCCCCACACAACTCATTCTGTGTAGGTGTCAGATAGCTCAACACCGAAATGGGAAGCCTTTGAGTTCCTTGGGCTTGCATATGCTGTGGGTGCACAAAGATAGTATTACACAGAAAAAAATCAGAGTGCCTAAACATGGCAGAGTTTCACCCCGCCAAGGACTTCGGCCCACATTTCTACCCTAGTCAGTCAGTGTATTTGTGCCAGACAGGTAAAACACCGCAATGGGAAGTCTTTGTGCACCCACAGCATAGGCGAGCCCAAGGAACTTAAAGAAGGTATTACACATAAAGAAATCAGAGCTCCCAAACATGGCAGTTTCACCCTGACAAGGACCTCGGCCTCGGCTCACACCCTCATTAATTGTGGGCATAAAGCGGACTCGGATGCTTGTGCAGCTGTGAACGTCTCATTAATGCAGTAACGCTCCTTGTGTTTGGCCCAAACCAGTGTCTCAGATAACTGTGGTAACATGAGAGAAAGTACATTTTGCCCAGCGCTGATCCCCAGACTCCAGTAACATTTCTGTAGCAAGAGTGTAGGCGAACCCCTGAAACATTGGTGTACCAAGAGTATAGGCGAACCCTTAACAAAATTTGGTTACCAAGAGTGAAGGCGAAGGCCAGAAAAATTAGTTAAATAACAGTATAGGCGAGGGCCAGAAAAATTGGTGTACCAAGCGTACAAGTGCACCCCTGAAAAATTGCTCAACCGCGAGGGCAAGTGAAACCCTTAAACATTTTTTAAAGATACAGCTTGTTGTTGCTTAATTTGTAACAGAGCCTGGAGGCAGCCCTGTGAAAAAAATTGGTGTCTGTTAAAGTATCAATACTTTTGAAACATTGAAAATTTGTAAAAAAAACTTTTAAACAGAGCCTTTTGGGCCGCAGAAAAATTGGCAGTTCAGCGTGATGACATGCTGTTTTAGGAGGAGGAGTAGGAGGAGTAATAATATCAGAGAGTGATTGACAAAGCTAATTTCCCCCTTTTTTGTGGTGATAGAGGATGCATTTTTTACCTGTCGCAGCTAAATGAATCATTAGGTTCTGCTGCTTTCCGCTGGTGGAGAAGAGAAGTCTGGGGAAATCCAGCCTTTGTTCATCTTTATGAGTGTAAGCATGTCGGCACTGGCAGTTGACAGGTGGGTACGCTTATCCGTGATGATTCACCCAGCTGCACTAAACACCCTCTCTGACAAGACGCTAGTGGCAGGGCAGGCTAGCACCTCCAGGGTGTACAGAGCAAGTTTGTGCCATGTGTCCAGCTTTGACACCCAATAGTTGTATGGAGCAGAGGCATCACGGAGAACAGTGGTACGATCGGCTACGTACTCCCTCACCATCTTTTTACAGTGCTCCCTCCGACTCAGCCCTGACTGGGGAGTGGTGACACCGTCTTGCTGGGGAACCATAACGCTCGCAAAGGCCTTGGAGAGTGTTCCCCTGCTGCGCTAGACATGCTGCCTGATCCCCGCTTCTTCCCTGCTACTTGGCCTTCTAAACTGTGTCTTCTGCCACTAGCGCTGTCAGATGGGAACTTTAGCATCACTTTTTCCACCAAGGCCCTGTGGTATTGCATCACTCTCGTACCCCTTTCCTCTTTGGGAATGAGAGTGGAAAGGTTCTCCTTATACCATGGGTCGAGAAGGGTGTACACCCAGTAATCCAAGTTGACCAGAATGCGTCTAACGCGAAGGTCATGGGAAAGGCAGCCTAACATGAAGTCAGCCATGTGTGCCAGGGTCCCAGTACGCAACACATTGCTGTACTCACTCGGAAGATGACTTTCAGGATCCTCCTCCTCTTCAGCCCATACACACTGAACAGATGAGAAGCAAGCAGCATGGGTACCCTTTGCAGTGTGGCCAGCTGTCTCTTCCCCCTCCTCCTCCTCCTCCTGCTCCTCCCCCTTCTCCTCCTCCTCTTCCTCCTACAAAACGCGCTGAGATATAGACATAAGGATGGTCTGGCTATCAAGTGACATACTGTCATCCCCCATCTCCTGTTCCAACCGCAAAGCGTCGGCCTTTATGCCTTGCAGCGAACTTCTCAGCAGGCATAGCAGCAGGATGGTAACGCTAATAATTGCAGCGTTGCCACTCACCATCTGGGTAGACTCCTCAAAGTTTCCTAGGACCTGGCAGATATCTGACATCCATGCCCACTCCTCAGTAAAGAATTGCGGAGGCTAACTACCTCTCCGCCGCCCATGTTGCAGCTGGTATTCCACTATTGCTCTATGCTGCTCGTACAGCCTGGCCAACATGTGCAGTGTAGAATTCCAGCCTGTGGGCACGTTGCACAGTAGTCAGTGCTCTGTCAGATTAAACCGATGTTGCAGGGTCCTCAGGGTGGCAGCGTCCGTGGTTGACTTGCGGAAATGTGCGTAGATGTGGCGCACCATGCTGAGCTGGTCAGACAAGTGGGGGTCGTTTTTCAGAAACCGCTGAACCACTAGATTGAAGATGTGGGCCAGGCATGGCACGTGTGTGAGGCTGCCGAGCTACAGAGCCGCCACCAGGTTACGGTCATTGTCACACACGACCATGCCTGGTTGGAGGCTCAGCAGCAAAAGCCAGAGGTCGGTCTGCTCTGTCAGACCCTGCAGCAGCTCGGGGGCCGTGTGCCTCTTGTCACCTAAGCTGATTAGTTTCAGCATGGCTTGCTGACGCTTGCCCACTGCTGTGCTGCTGCGCCGCGCGCTACCCACTACTGGCGACGTGCTCACACTTCTTAATTGAGAGGTAGAGGTGGCGGAGGAGGAGGGGGAGGGGTGCTTGGCCCTGTGGGGTGCTTGTCCATCATATGCCTGCACATGCTGGTGGTGGTGAGGCTGGTAGTGGTGGCTCCCCGTCTGATCTTAGTGTGACACAGGTTGCACACCACTGTTCGTCGGTCGTCCGTGCTCTTACTAAAAAACATCCACACCTTTGAACACCTAGCCCTCTGCTTGCCACGAGAGCGTGCTTTGGGAAACAGTTGGCAGATTCTTCGCTTTGGCCCTGCCTCTACCCCTGGCCACTCCACTGCCTCTTCCAACCTGTCCTGCTGCTGCACTTGCCTCCCCCTCTGAAGCCCTGTCCTCAGTAGGGGACACCTCATTGTCACCTCATTGACCAGCTGCTCTTCCTCCGAATCCTCTGTGCGCTCCTCTCTCGGACTTACTGCCCTTACTAATACCTCACTGACAGACAACTGTGTCTTATCATCCTCATCCACAAAAAACTCTTGAGACAGTTGCCGAAAGTCCCCAGCCTCATCACCCGAACTCTAGGAACTTTCCAAAGGTTGGGCATTGGTCACGACAAACTCCTCAGGTGATAGAGGAACCATTTTTTCCCACTCATGGCAAGGACCCGAGAACAGTTCCTGGGAGTCTCCCTGCTCAGAATATGTCAGTTTCATGGAGTGAGGAGGCTGGGAGGAAGGAGGAGCAGTAGCCAGAGAATTCAGAGTTGCAGTCCCTAGGCCAGGAGTAGTGGACTGCGTAGAAGACTGGGTGGTCGATACATTGCTGGAGGCATTTTCTGCCATCCACGACAGAACCTGCTCACACTGCTCTGTTTGTAATAAAGGTCTACCACACGGACCCATAAATTGTGATATGAAGCTGGGGAGCCCAGAAATTTGCCTCTCTCCTAATCCCGCAGCAGCCGGCGGGGTAATTTACCGCTCGCAGAGACTTGTAGATAATAGAGGCTGTGTGGAGGGGGAGAAGACTCTAAAGCCAGTGGATAGTGCTGGTAACTGCGGCTATCTCAACCCCACCAAGGAAAGGGTATTGTGAGACGCTCTGCACAGCGGCAGAGCTGAAATACTTTGCATTGACCCAGGAAATATTACAGTACTGTTTAGCGGTGAGACCTCTGCCTAATGCACTGCAGACACAGAATGGTATAATTGAAGTAGCTTGCAGTAGGCTAGGAAATGTTAGAGTGCAGTTTCACGGTGAGAGCTGGTTGTACGGCACTGCAGGCTGAGAACGCTATTACTGCAAGGCTGGGAACAGGCCTAGATGCGCAAGACAAAAATTGATGCACTACTGCTCCCAGCCAGCCACAACTATAATGCACATGGTCAGATGTAGCCCTAAGAAGGAGCGCTGGGTTTCTTGTACAGAGGATATGGACTGTATAGTGTATAACTTTCACTATAGAAGTGTCTGTGTTCCTACACTGTGTTATGCACTGCAGACACAGAACGGTATAACTGAAGTCGTTTGCACTAGGCTAGGAAATGTTTCATGGTGAGAGCTGGTTGTACGGCACTGCAGGCTGAGAACGCTATTACTGAAAGGCTGGGAACAGGCCTAGATGTGTAATACAAAAATTGGTGCACTACTGCTCCCAGCCAGCCACAACAGTAATGCACACTATGAAGAGCAGCCCTAAGAAGGACTGTTGGAGTTCTTGAAGACAGGATCCTACGCTAACACTATCCCTGTATAAGCAGCAGCACTTTCCCTAACCTCTGCCAGCATGTGTCTGAGGCGAGCTGCGGACGGGGCCAGTTTAAGTACTCGGTGGTTACCTGATCGGCCCAGCCACTCACTACTGTCGGGGGGAGAGGGCTGGCACGTCACAGTAGGAAGTGGTAATGCCTTCCCCGCATGTCTATTGGCTAGAAAATGGCGCTAAACATGCGGGGAAGGAAATGCAATTGACTCGAGTACCTCGTGGTGTTCGACTCGAATAATGAGCATCTTGAGTACCCTAATACTCGAACGAGCATCAAGCTTGGACGAGTGTGCTCGCTCATCTCTAATCTCTATCAATCAATCAATTAATCTATCTATCTCATATCTATTATATCTGTTTCTATCAATACATCTATCCATCTCTCCTATCTATCCATCATATCTATTTCTATCAATCTATCTATGTCTTCTATCTATTTATCTATCTTTCACCCTCAAATTTATCTATCTTTCTCTGATATGTATATATCTCTCATAATTATCTCCCTCATATCTATCTATCTATCTATCTATCTATCTATCTATCTATCTATCTATCTCCTATCTATCTATCTATCTATCTATCTATCTATCTATCTATCTATCTATCTATCTATCTATCTTTCTTCTCTCTCCCATGATAATCTCTCACTCATAACTCTTTCTCTCCCTCATATCTATCTATCTATCTATCTATCTATCTATCTATCTATCTATCTATCTATCTATCTATCTATCTATCTATCTATCTATCTATCTATCTATCTCTCATACCTATTTATTTATCTATCTCTCTCATATCTATTTATCTCTCTCTCTCATATATCGATTTATCGCTCTCTCATATATCTATGTCTCTCATATATCTATCTGTCTCTCTCATATCTCTCTCTCTTTCATATCTATCTACGGCTGATATAAGTTATACATCTCCCTATATGTATTGCACACTTTACACACAATTACAAAGCGCATCAAAAACACATGCACTTTTTAATAGTGTATGCAGTTTCCTTAAAACATATGTGGTCTTTGAGTTTTTTTTAATGTGTTTTTCTTTATTGTGGTTCAAAAGTACAACAAAAAACAGGAATACACCCTAAGGCCACTCACACGTTCATTCGGAAAGCTCAGCTCAAAAACGTGTCATTTATACCGTAATTTTGAGCTGCGTTGTTGAACACATGGTACAACGTTTGACAGCGCTTTTTGTAATGCACCTCATCATTGGGATGGGTGAAGAGGTGAATTAAAATTCATGAAAACACAAAAATAGAGCGGACAGCTCTTGAAGATTGCGTCGTTAGGTCTAAGTGACCCCATTAAAATCAATGGGAGCATTGTACCGCTTTTAGCACCGCGCTCGGGATGCCACACTAAAAACGGTAAAAAGTGTTGTGTGTGTGTGAGAGTAGCCTAAGGGGCTGCAAACTCATTTTTATGTACTGCAGAAAATGAGTCATGTGTGGAAAGATTACACCAAGGGGCTAGTTTGTATATGGAAATTTGTTTTGCAGCTGTATGCAGCACGATTTAGGTTAGGGTAGGAGGGAAAAGAGGTAGGGTGGAGGCCCAAGCTGAACTTTTGCACCCTGGCCCCTGTGCCTTAAAGGAGATGTCTCGAGGAAGCAGTTAAATTTTTTTTTTGCCCAGTCCCCCCCATTAAACATACATTACTAATTACCCCTGTAAATGACATTTCTAGCTGGTTCGTACTTACCGTTCCAGCGTTTCAGCAACTTATAAAAGTTTCCTCAAGATGGCCGCCGGCTCTTTCCCCGTTGCTCGCTGCAGCCCGACGTGCGCGCTCCCGAGACGCCGCCAGCTGTGTCTCCATGGCAACCGGACGCATCGCAGCCGCCGACCAGACAGCCGCCGACCAGACGCCCACCGCCAGGCAGCAGGTAACCGGCGCTAGCCCCCGGCTCCCCAGCGCTAGATCCTCAGCCCAGGTGAAGGCTCCGGAGCCCAGCGCTAGTTCCCCCGGCCTAGCGGCAGCCCCCCCCCCGGCCTAGCGACAGCCCCCCCATCGCAGCGGCAGCCCCCCCCCGGCCTAGCGACAGCCCCCCCCATCGCAGCGGCAGCCCCCCCCCGGCCTAGCGACAGCCCCCCCATCGCAGCGGCAGCCCCCCCCCGGCCTAGCGACAGCCCCCCCATCGCAGCGGCAGCCCCCCCCCGGCCTAGCGACAGCCCCCCCATCGCAGCGGCAGCCCCCCCCGGCCTAGCGACAGCCCCCCCATCGCAGCGGCAGCCCCCCCCGGCCTAGCGACAGCCCCCCCATCGCAGCGACAGCCCCCCCGGCCTAGCGCTAGTTCCCCCATCGCAGCGGCAGCCCCCCCGGCCTAGCGCTAGTTCCCCCATCACAGCGGCAGCCCCCCCCCGGCCTAGCGACAGCCCCCCCATCGCAGCGGCAGCCCCCCCCCGGCCTAGCGACAGCCCCCCCATCGCAGCGACAGCCCCCCCGGCCTAGCGCTAGTTCCCCCATCACAGCGGCAGCCCCCCCCGGCCTAGCGCTAGTTCCCCCATCACAGCGGCAGCCCCCCCCCGGCGCAGCGACAGCCCCCCCGGCGCAGCCCGGCGCAGCGACAGCCCCCCCGGCGCAGCCTGGCGCAGCGGCAGCCCCCCCCCCCCCCGACAAATCACTTACCTGGGAGGCTTCTCGGGGCTGCTGGGCTGGGCTGGGCTTCTCCGCTGGGCAGCTCCAGTTTCTGCACCTTCCTCTAACAGAGGAAGGTACAGAATGACGGCTGCAGCGCGCTCCCGAGCAGTGACAGCTCGTCTGCGCATGCGCAGAAGAGCTGTAGCGGGGAGCACACTGAAGCGGCTCGTGCTGAATGGAGAAGACCGGACTGCGCAAGCGCGTCTAAAAAAGCAAGCTGCCAGCGAATTTAGACGGAACCATGGAGACGAGGACGCTAGCAACGGAGCAGGTAAGTGAATAACTTCTGTATGGCTCATAATTAATGCACAATGTACATTACAAAGTGCATTAATATGGCCATACGGAAGTGCTGAACCCCACTTGGTTTCCCGAGACCACCCCTTTAAGGTACACGTCTGATAACAAGGATTAGTAGTTATCTTTGCAATTAAACGTTAGCAAATGTTTGGTGTACAAAACTTTTAGATTTTTCCCGCATTGAAGATGTATTGTATAAATGTTCCCTGCAGACTACAGGAACACAGTTCAGATGTACATGTTTACAGATATTGGTTTAGAGAAAGAAAACAAAATAAAAGAAATACAGTTATTATAAAAGTCAATAAGGTTTTTCTTTCTGTCATACAAATACTGAGAACGGATCATAAGAATCCTGAACTTTGTGGAGGCATTAAATAAACAGACTGTATCTCGTACTTCACAATGAATAGAATGCGATTCCGTGACAAAGCAGCCATTTATGTCAGTATACTGATATAGTGACTCGGGGTTAAATGAGTAAGCGATTCGCTTTCATATAAGTTTGGTAAAAATTATTTTCTTTTACTAGTTAGACAGGAACCATAGTGTTTGATCACCATCTTGTTCCCCACTCTGATTTCTAACTTACTTGACACACGTATGCAGGTATTTAGTTCAGAAGAATAAGACAATCAGAAAATTACATGGCTTGAAGATGAAAGCTGCGAATGACCTTGTGTCCCCCTATTTCCTCAGACTGTAAGCTCTTGTGTCCCCCTATTTCTTCATAGACTGTTAACTCTCGAGTCCTCCCTATTTCCTCATAGACTGTAAGCTCTTGTGTCCCCCTATTTATTCATAGATTGTAAGCTCTTGTGTCCCCCTATTTCCTCATAGACTGTAAGCTCTTGTGTCCCCCTATTTCCTCATAGACTGTAAGCTCTTGTGTCCCCCCTATCTCCTCATAGACTGTAAGCTCTTGTGTCCCCCTATTTCCTCATAGATTGTAAGCTCTTGTGTCCCCCTATTTCCTCATAGATTGTAAGCTCTTGTGTCTCCCTATTTCCTCATAGATTGTAAGCACTTGTTTACCCCTATTTCCTCAGACTGTAAGCTCTTGTGCCCCCTATTTCCTCGAATTGTAAGCTCTTGTGTCCCCCTATTTCCTCAGATTGTAAGCTCTTGTGTCCCCCTATTTCCTCAGACTGTAAGCTCTTGTGCCCCCTATTTCCTCATAGATGGTAAGCTCTTGCGTCCCCCTATTTCTTCATAGACTGTTAACTCTTGAGTCCTCCCTATTTCCTCATAGACTGTAAGCTTTTGTGTCCTCCTATTTCCTCATAGATTGTAAGCTCTTGTGTCCTCCTATTTCCTCATAGATTGTAAGCTCTTGTGTCCTCCTATTTCCTTATAGATTGTAAGCTCGTGTTCCCCCCTATTTCCTCATAGATGGTAAGCTCTTGCGTCCCCCTTTTTCTTCATAGACTGTTAACTCTTGAGTCCTCCCTATTTCCCTTATAGACTGTAAGCTTTTGTGTCCCTCTATTTCCTCATAGATTGTAAGCTCTTGTGTCCCCCTATTTCCTCGTAGTTAAGCTCTATTACTACTATGACAACTCAAAGGTGATACTATTACTATAGAGGCCACATATAGGGGCACTCATGCAATAGGGGCCATTGATAGAGGAAACTAGTACCTGAGGGGCCACTGAGAGTGCATGATATTACTATATGGGCCACTTAGAGAGGACACTATTACTATAAGGGTCACTAGGATGGGGAACTATTACTGTAAGGGCCAGTATTACTATAGTCGACACTGAGAGGGGGCAGTAATATTATAGGAGCCACTGAAAGGAGGCTATATTATTGGGGGCCACTGCAAAGGGACACTTTCTGTAGGGGCTACATTAAGGTTCCATTATACAAAAATACCTTCTATCTGTACATACTCGGATACCTTCTGTTGACAGCTCATACAGCTATATGGGTACTACCCTGTATATGGCTGGACCATTGTACAGAATAAGCATGACTACCTCTTGTGTCCCTCCTATTTCCTCATAGTTGTAAGCTCCTGTGTCCCCCTACTTCCTCATATTTGTAAGCTCTTGTTACCCCCTATTTCCTCACAGACTGTAAGCTCTTGTGTCCCTCCTATTTCCTCTTAGGTTGTAAGCTTTTGTGTTCCCCCATCTCCTCATAGATTCTAGATTCTTGTGTTACCCCTTTTACTTCATAGATTGTAAGCTCTTGCATCCGCCTATTTCCTCATAGACTGTGAGCTATTCTGCCCCCCCCCTCCTCATAGACTTTCAGCTCATGTGTCCCCTGTATTTCCTCATAGATTGTAAGCTCTTCTGCCTCGCTATTTACTCATAGATTTTAAGCTTTTATGTCCCCCTATGTTGTCATAGATTGTAAGCTCTTGTGTCCCCCTATGTCCTCATAGATTGTAAGCTCTTGTGTCCCCCTAGTACCTCAGTAATAGATGTAAGATGTGATGTCAATCAAGGTGCAAAAGTAAAAGTCTTTATGTCGCGGCTTGTCGGTCGTGACAGCGTTGTGGCATGGTAGCCTCAACGCAGGCCAAGACCTGTCGCCTTGTTATGCAGGTCAAGGATTAATGCACTATGCTGCATGGTGCATGCTGACTATTAGTCATTCCTAGGAGAAGGTTGGGGGTGTGGTTCTTTAATTACTCTACCAGTCCTCAGGTGTGGAGAGCTTTATATTTTTACCTCTCACTTCTGCTCACCGCTGCTTATTCAGTTCCCTAGAGGAAAGGCTGGAGTTTGGTGTTCCTCTAGGCTGGGTGAATTGCTAAGTATACAGATAATTGCTGTGGTTTGCTATCAGTTGTATTTTGGTTTCCCTTATTTTTTTTGCCTGGTGGTGTCAGTTCATCTCTACAGGGGCTCCTATAGGGACAATCAGGGCCTAGGAATAAGACAGTGGGGCTGCCTTTATCAAGGCGATCACTCTACTTTTAGGCAGGGACCCGTCACTTCCCTGCTAGGTTAGGGCCAGGCTTCCTCCCCCCTGGAGTGGTGCTACTGATCTGCATAGTGTGGTGTTTTCCTATTTCCAGCAGTGTGTACGTTATCCTGCGCCGTGCTGAGCGTGGTGCTCGTGTGCCGCACAGATGACACTTTATTCCTCCTATGACATAACAGCAGCAACATTTTGGCCAAAGGGTCTTTATCAAGCATACAGATACATACAAGTGTCTCATATAAATAATGATACAAATTAACATCAGTCAGATAGGCCACTGCCAAGATAACAAGCCAGTAGACTTACATCATCATTGATCAGCCCTCATCACAGCGTGCAGTACCATCATGGCACCATTAAAATCATTCAGCATCAAAGCAATTTTACCTGTGCAGCTGCGGGAACACAGTCTCCAAATCCCATGAGACAATGCTCAAAGAATGTCGTCAATGTGCGTCAAAGCGTCATGTAATAAAAAATTCATAAATATATTCACCCAACTAAACATTGAGTTGTGGACAACCATCAGTCAATCCACACAATGTGAAGCTCCAGAAGTGAGACATCCAGAATACGATGGAAACAGATGTTTATTAAAAAGGGGATATCCCAATAAATATAAAGGAATAAGGGCATATCTGCCACCATACAGTCGGCCAGGCCATAAAGATTTGCACCCGCATGGGAATAATATTCAAATATGAGACGATTCGAGTAAACGGACGCCTACTTAGGATGGATAATATATGTAGTGGTCCATATCACCAAGTCCCTAACTAGGGATACAAAGAAGAAGGGTAAGCAATTCTTGTGAGGATCAGCTCAATATAAGATCACTACGGATACAAAATCAGATTTACCTTCCAAATCAAAGGTTTTCAGGACTCGACAACCCAACAGCAATGTGATCAATCTAAAATCGCGTTCAAAAATTTTTCTTAATACCACAGGATAAATTGGCCGCACATAGGAACACGGCAAAGAAGGTGTAAAACACCCAAATGTGCATTCGTACTAGCGCAGGATTAGTCGAGCGAACATCGCAAAAAAACACATATCCAAGATGGACTATGTATATAGGCCTTCAATCGAATGACACACTACACAGTTATCTCCCAATCTAATAGTACAGGGTGGAGCGCGGTAATTTGCTAATTTGGGAGTGAAATAAAAAAATAATGAACTTTTAAAAACTTTATTTTATATTTTATTTACATTGAACAGTAGTGGAATTTACAAATTATTTGGTTTTAAATATTGTATCTGGCAAATGTTGACCTTCTCTACGAACATCGAACGAGTTAGAGCAGCAGTATTGCAATCTTCGAAACGCTCTGCTCGGAAGCAAGCACTTGCTCTTGGCATTTCAAGACGTTCTCTCCACCGGATTCTTCATAGTGAACTGAATTTTCACCCGTATAAAATGTGCGTGGTCCAACAATTGTCAGCACGGGGTTATGTTACACGACGAACATCTGTATTGCAACCGTCCCAACACCCTGGAAGACCAAAGGAACAATATTGACGCTGAGATTGCCAGAATACCAGTCGACATGCTTGAAAGAGTGCATGAGAACTTCAGAAAACGTATGCAGCAGTGTGTGGATAGCGAAGGTCAACATTTGCCAGATACAATATTTAAAACCAAATAATTTGTAAATTCCACTACTGTTCAATGTAAATAAAATATAAAATAAAGTTTTTACAAGTTTATTATTTTTTTATTTCACTCCCAAATTAGCAAATAACCGCGCTCCACCCTGTATAACTGATAGAACTGCGCAATTGCCTAGGATTAATCGACTGCATATTAGAACGCCTCCATAATAGGGACTTGCTCCCAAATGTACATTTGTGTTAGCGCCAGATCTCTCAAACAAATGCACAGGGGGGTGGAGCCCGCGACGCGCGCTAAGACGAGGAGGAGAGCACATAGAAAACTTTATTATACTGACAGAGAACAAAGCAAGGAAAAACTAAACTTCTAATATATTAGATAAAGAAATAAAGATAGACAAATAGGAAATAATTACAATATTACATCAATGATAGCAAAGAAGGAACTCCATATATCTAAATAAATCAGTATATAAAAAGTTTCCCCGTAATCAACTTGGAAAGAAAAGATTTTTATAATAAGATAAAATTACTGGGAATGGATTACTGAGAAAAAAGATATATTATAAGGAAAAGGAAGAAGATCCCCCAAAGCCCCATCAGCAGGGAATGTTCCTTTTAGATTCTATTACCCCTTTCCAATCCAATTTGTATCCTGGTTTTCCTAGGGGGCTTACTCTTTTTCTGCCGTTGTACAACGGCGCTATCTGCTGGCTAAAGCCAGTACTGCATGAGGTGACACGTTCGATAGGCTCCGACAGCAGAGAGGCTGGCAATATACAGTAAGAGAACCCAGACGGACGTCTTCTGACATCGGAGCTGTGCAGCCTTAAATCATACTGTCTTCAGACGTCAGACAGTGGACTGGAAAGGGTTAATTTCATTTTAAATAAAAACTATTTTAAATATAAAGACTGATTTTATTTGCAAACCAGGGGGATCGCGATGGGTACGAAATTTACTCCACATTATGCAAATCTATTTATGGTGGTCTTTGAAAGGAAAATTCAAGATAAACGCATTACCTTCTACAAGAGATATATTGATAACATTTTATTTATTTGAGTTATAGTGTAAATCGGACAGTGCCCAAGTACTGCATGGAAATATATACAGAAAGATATATTCCATCTTCAATCCCTAATGTGATCCAAAGGGTATGGAGAGCTGCAACCAGGGCATACCCCAAAATGTACAGGATGAGGAAATATATAGATGAGTAGCGAGAAAAAGTCCTTATGCGCTCGTATTGGGAATGGAGAGACGGTCAGGTTCTTTTAAATCCAGTAATTCGTGGATAGTATTCTAAGGGTTTTTAAGCCAACATTCGAAATTGCAGCAAACAAAATTGCAAAATGACATGTGACAGACAAAGTCCAAAAATACATACAACGTTGAGGGCCTAAATATTAATAAATGGGATTTGGAATTCACAGGTACCTGTAACCCCACTAATATTGTGTTCTTACAATTGTTCATTATTAGAGATGAGCGAACGTGTTCGTCCGAGCTTGATATTCGTGCGAATATTAGGGTGTTCGTGATGTTCGTTATTCGTAACGAACACCATGCGGTGTTCTGGTTACTTTCACTTCCTTCCCTGAGACGTTAGCGCGCTTTTCTGGCCAATTGAAAGAAAGTCACAGGGAAGGCATTACAATTTCCCCCTGTGACGTTCAAGCCCTATACCACCCCCCTGCTGTGAGTGGCTGGGGAGATCAGGTGTCCGCCGAATATAAAAGTCGGCCCCTCCCGCGGCTCGCCTCAGATGCCGTGTGAGTTAGATGAGGGACAGTGCTGTTTGTACCGGAGCTGCTGTAGGGAAAGAATTGGTAGTTAGTGTAGGCTTCAAGACCCCCAAAGGTCCTTATTAGGGCCACTGATAGCTGTGTGTTGGCTGCTGTTAGCAGTGGCAATTTTTTTTCCTCAAAATCGCCTCTGCAGAGCGTTGCACCTGGCATTAGGGACAGAAGTGCTGCATAGGCAGGGAGAGTGTTAGGAGTGAGTGTAGCCTTCAAGAACCTCAACGGTCCTTTCTAGGGCCATATTTAACCGTGTGCAGTACTGTGCTGGCTGCTGTTAGCTGTGCTGCATTTTTTTTTACTTCTCAAAATCGCCTCTGCAGAGCATTGCACCCTCCATTGATACTGCAGGGAAAGAATTGTGTAGGCAGGGCCACAACACAGTTATTATTCATAGAATATACGCAGTGCTGCCTTTTGGTGCAAAAAAACGGAAAATAATTCTATTTGTCCTGCCTCTGTCCGTCCTAAGGGCGGTGGACACGTGTCGGCTGCGTGTGCAACCTTTAAAAATCAGACGCACCCAGCTACGGTTTACTGCTGGCTTCGCCATTTGCTTTCCTTAATTGGGAAAAAAAATACCTGCTCTGCCACAGTTAATAACTCTGCTACCCTCACGTTCTGTGACACATTAGCAGGAAAACAGCACAGTTATTAAACTTCTCATGTTCATAGAATATACGCAGTGCTGCCTTTTGGTGCAAAAAAACGGAAAATAATTCTATTTGTCCAGCCTCTGTCCGTCCTAAGGGCGGTGGACACGTGTCGGCTGCGTGTGCAACCTTTAAAAATCAGACGCACCCAGCTACGGTTTACTGCTGGCTTCGCCATTTGCTTTCCTTAATTGGGAAAAAAAATACCTGCTCTGCCACAGTTAATAGCTCTGCTACCCTCACGTTCTGTGACACATTAGCAGGAAAACAGCACAGTTATTAAACTTAGATTATACATTCACTAGAGGCAGTGGGGCCTTTCGTTTTCAAAAAAGGGAAAAAATTATATTTGGCCTGCAGTCTTGCGCCAATTTATTAGCTGCCTGTGAAATCAAATCACTGGTAATACAGCATGCTGAGGGGTAGGGGTAGGCCTAGAGGACGTGGACGCGACCGAGGACGCGGAGGGCCAAGTCAGGGTGTGGGCACAGGCCGAGCTCCTGATCCAGGTGTGTCGCAGCCGACTGCTGCGCGATTAGGAGAGAGGCACGTTTCTGGCGTCCCCACATTCATCGCACAATTAATGGGTCCACGCGGGAGACGGTTATTAGAAAATGAGCAGTGTGAGCAGGTCCTGTCCTGGATGGCAGAAAGTGCTTCGAGCAACCTATCGTCAACCCGCAGTTCTGCGCCGTCCACTGCTGCAAATCCGAATCCTCTGTCTGCTGCTCCTCCTTCCTCCCAGCCTCCTCACTCCACTACAATGACACCTGCTCAGGAGCGGGAACACTTGACTGTTCTCGGGCCCCTGCTTAGATTGGGCAGCAGCGGTTCCTCTCCCACCAGAGGAGTTTATCGTCACTGATGCCCAACCATTCGAAAGTTCCCGGGGTCCGGGGGAAGAGGCTGGGGACTTCCGCCAACTGTCTCAACAACTTTCTGTGGGTGAGGAGGACGATGACGATCAGACACAGTTGTCTTGCAGTGAGGTAGTAGTAAGGGCAGTAAGTCCGAGGGAGCAGCGCACAGAGGATTCGGAGGAAGAGCAGCAGGACGATGAGGTGACTGACCCCACCTGGTGTGCAACGCTTACTCAGGAGGACAGGTCTTCAGAGAGGGAGTCAAGGGCATCAGCAGGGCAGGTTGCAAGAGGCAGTGCGGTGGCCAGGGGTAGAGGCAGGGCCAGACCGAATAATCCACCAACTGTTTCCCAAAGCGCCCCCTCGCGCCATGCCACCCTGCAGAGGCCGAGGTGCTCTAAGGTCTGGCAGTTTTTCACCGAGACGCCTGACGACCGACGAACAGTGGTGTGCAACCTTTGTCGCGCAAAGCTCAGCCGGGGAGCCAACACCAACAGCCTCACCACCACCACCATGCGCAGACATATGATGGCCAAGCACCCCACAAGGTGGGACGAAGGCCATTCAGCGCCTCCGGTTTGCACCCCTGCCTCTCCCCCTGTGCCCCAACCTGCCACTGAGATGCAACCCCCCTCTCAGGACACAGGCACTACCGTCTCCTGGCCTGCACCCACACCCTCACCTCCGCTGTCCTCGGCCCCATCCAGCAGTGTAGTTCAGCGCACAGTCCAGCCGTCGCTTGCGCAAATGTTGGAGCGCAAGCGCAAGTACGCCGCCACGCACCCGCACGCTCAAACGTTAACCGTCCGCATAGCAAAATTCATCAGCCTTGAGATGCTGCCGTATAGGGTTGTGGAAACTGAGTCCTTCAAAAGTATCATGGAGGCGGCGGCCCCGCGCTACTCAGTTCCCAGTCGCCACTACTTTTCCCGATGTGCCGTCCCAGCCCTGCACGACCACGTCTCCCGCAACATTGTACGCGCCCTCACCAACGCGGTTACTGCCACGGTCCACTTAACTACGGACACGTGGACAAGCACAGGCGGGCAGGGCCACTACATCTCCCTGACGGCACATTGGGTGAATTTAGTGGAGGCTGGGACAGAGTCAGAGCCCGGGACCGCTCACGTCCTACCCACCCCCAGAATTGCGGGCCCCAGCTCGGTGGTGGTATCTGCGGAGGTGTATGCTTCCTCCACTAAAGCACCCTCCTCCTCCTCCTCTGTCTCGCAATCAAGATGTGTTAGCAGCAGCATGTCGCCAGCAGTCGGTGTCGCGCGGTGTGGCAGCACAGCGGTGGGCAAGCGTCAGCAGGCCGTGCTGAAACTACTCAGCTTAGGCGATAAGAGGCACACGGCCCACGAACTGCTGCAGGGTCTGACACAGCAGACCGACCGCTGGCTTGCGCCGCTGAGCCTCCAACCGGGCATGGTCGTGTGTGACAACGGCCGTAACCTGGTGGCGGCTCTGCAGCTCGGCAGCCTCACGCACGTGCCATGCCTGGCCCACGTCTTTAATTTGGTGGTTCAGCGCTTTCTGAAAAGCTACCCACGCTTGTCAGACCTGCTCGTAAAGGCGCGCCGGCTCTGCGCACATTTCCGCAAGTCCCACACGGACGCTGCCACCCTGCGCACCCTGCAACATCACTTTAAGCTGCCAGTGCACCGACTGCTGTGCGACGTGCCCACACGGTGGAACTCTACGCTCCACATGTTGGCCAGGCTCTATGAACAACGTAGAGCTATAGTCGAATACCAACTCCAACATGGGCGGCGCAGTGGGAGTCAGCCTCCTCAATTCCTTTCAGAAGAGTGGGCCTGGTTGGCAGACATCTGCCATGTCCTTGGTAATTTTGAGGAGTCTACCCAGGTGGTGAGCGGTGATGCTACAATCATTAGCGTCACCATTCCTCTGCTATGCATCTTGAGAAATTCCCTGCAAACCATAAAGGCAGCTGCTTTGCGCTCGGAAATGGGGGCGGGGGAAGACAGTATGCCGCTGGATAGTCAGGGCACCCTCCTGTCTATTTCTCAGCGCGTACAGGAGGAGGAGGAGGAGCATGAGGAGGATGAGGAGGAGGGGGAAGAGACAGCTTGGCCCGCTGCTGACGGTACACTGGCTGATTGCCTGTCATCCTTTCAGCGTGTATGGCCTGAGGAGGAGGAGGAGGAGGAGGAGGATCCTGAAAGTGATCTTCCTAGTGAAGACAGCCATGTGTTGCGTACAGGTACCCTGGCACACATGGCTGACTTCATGTTAGGATGCCTTTATCGTGACCCTCGCGTTGCACGCATTCTGGCCACGACGGATTACTGGGTGTACACACTGCTCGATCCACGGTATAAGGAGAACCTGCCCACTCTGATTCCCGAAGAGGAAAGGGGTTCGAGAGTGTTGCTATACCACAGGACCCTTGCGGACAAGCTGATGGTAAAATTCCCAGCCGACAGCGCTAGTGGCAGAAGGCGCAGTACCGAGGGCAAGGTAGCAGGGGAGGTGCGTAGATCGAGCAGCATGTACATCCCAGGCAGTGCAACAGTCTTTAAGGGCCTGGCCAGCTTTATGGCTCCCCACCAAGACTGTGTCACCGCTCCCCAGACAAGGCTGAGTCGGCGGGAGCACTGTAAAAGGATGGTGAGGGAGTACGTAGCGGATCGCACGACCATCCTCGGTGACGCCTCTGCCCCCTACAACTACTGGGTGTCGAAGCTGGACACGTGGCCTGAACTAGCGCTGTATGCCCTGGAGGTGCTTGCTTGTCCTGCGGCTAGCGTCTTGTCGGAGAGGGTGTTTAGTGCGGCTGGGGGAATCATCACAGATAAGCGTAGCCGCTTGTCAACCGACAGTGCCGACAGGCTAACACTCATCAAGATGAACAAAGGCTGGATTTCCCCAGACTTCTGTTCTCCACCAGCGGACAGCAGCGATACGTAAGCAATACGTAGGCTGCACCCGCGGATGGAAGCTACGTTCTCTCTCACCATCCAAAACGGGGACATTTCTGCTTCATCAATCTGTGTCTAATATTCCTCCTCCTCCTCCTCCTCCTCCTGCTACTCCTCCTGAAACCTCACGTAATCACGCTGAACGGGCAATTTTTCTTAGGGCCACAAGGCTCACTCAAATAATTTTTCTGAACAATTTTTATAAGTTTCAATGCGCTTAAAAGCGTTGGAACTTTAACTTGAACCAATTTTTCGTTACACTGGGCTGCCTCCAGGCCTAGTTACCACTTAAGCCACATTAACCAAAGCGATTCACCTGCCATCTTGGTTGGGCATGGCCAATTTTTACTGAGGTACATTAGTACTTTTGGTACACCAAATTTTTGGGGCCCTCACCTACAGTGTAATCATAGCAATTTGTATGTTCTTCGCCTGCACTCATGGTACAGAAAGGTGTGTGGGGTTGGCCTACACTTTAGCTACATAAATGTAACTTGGGCCTTGGCTATACTAAGGCTACTGAAATGGAACTAAGACTGCGCTCCCGCTATACTGCTGCTTCGGAATTGTTACTGGGGCCTGTCTTGAGTGCTACTATTGCTGACATGGAACGAAGACTGCGCTCCCGCTATACTGCTGCTTCGGAATTGTTACTGGGGCCTGTCTTGAGTGCTACTATTGCTGACATGGAACGAAGACTGCGCTCCCGCTATACTGCTGCTTCGGAATTGTTACTGGGGCCTGTCTTGAGTGCTACTATTGCTGACATGGAACGAAGACTGCGCTCCCGCTATACTGCTGCTTCGGAATTGTTACTGGGGCCTGTCTTGAGTGCTACTATTGCTGACATGGAACGAAGACTGCGCTCCTCCTATAATGCTGCTAGTGATATGTTAGTGGGGCCTGTCCTAATGCTACGGCTGAAATGTTACGAATTCTGGCCTCTGCCTATACCGCTGCTAATGGTATGTCTCTGGGGTGTGGAAACAGAGGCTTCCCAAAGACATGATGGCGGCGAGGCCATTTCCCACCAATGCGGTTACTGTAAAGGTGCATATAACCACGGACACATGGAGAGGACACGTAGTGCCTCAAAAACATCCCCCTCCTCCTCCAACAGGGAAAACATTCTTGGCAAATGTCTTTGCATTGGTTCGTCTGGTGGCAGTCCAAGAATTTCACCTTTACCGACACAACGAGAGCCCCCACACCATCCCCCCGCCACGGCCCACTTAATCCTGGCCGCATTCCGAAAACCAACAAAATACAACCGTGCTACTAGGTCCGCAGTCACCACCACATTACCACCAACGCGGTTACTGTTAAGGTACATATTACCAGTCTGACTGGGGCATGCAGACACCTTGACAGAATGAATAGTGTGTGGCACATAGGTTCCCCATTGCTATGCCCACGTGTGCAGCTCCTGATGGCGGTGGCACAGGATTCTATTTCTCATTGCTTCTGTACAGCATTGTGGGCTATCGCCCCGCCACTTTTAAAGAGGGCCGCTGCCTAGCCATGCCAACCCTCTGCAGTGTGTGCCTGCGGTTCCTCCTCATGGCAGACGCACTTCTAAATAGACATGAGTGTGGCGTGGCATGAGGGCACCTGAAGGCTGCGCAGGGACACTTTGGTGTGCGCTGTGGGGGGGAGGGGGGGCGGTTGGTCAGCATGTAACCCAGGAGAAGTGGCAGCGGAGTGTCATCCAGGCAGTGATTGTGCTTTGTTGTAGCTAGTGTGGTGCTTAGCAAAGGTATGCCATGCTAATGAGGGCTTTTCAGAAGTAAAAGTTGTTGGGAGGGGGGGGGGGCACTCTTGCCGCTATTGTGGCTTAATAGTGGGACCTGTGAACTTGAGATGCAGCCCAACATGTAGCCCCTCGCCTGCCCTATCCGTTTCTGTGTCATTCCCATCACTTTCTTGAATTGCCCAGATTTTCACACATGAAAACCTTAGCGAGCATCGGCGAAATACAAAAATGCTCTGGTCGCCCATTGACTTCAATGGGGTTCGTTACTCGAAACGAACCCTCGAACATCGCGGGAAGTTCGTTCCGAATAACGAACACCCGAACATTTTGGTGTTCGCTCATCTCTATTCATTATGGATAGAGGTATACAGAGCAAGACTGTCTTTAAGTATGTAGATTCCAACAGTGATTTGGATTTCACTAACTGTTCCGCTAAAAAATGGAAGACCAACATCCTATATGGATAGTTCAAAAGCATTTAGAGGAACCATGTTTAATGAACAGTCCAAGATCCTAAAAGTTTGCTTTAAGGAAAAAGGCTACCTGTGGACTCTCATTGATTCTGCCTATGAAGGTCATCGACGAAGCCAACTCCATAGACAATTCTGGCAACCCTGTAAAAGAAAATCTTGATTCTAAAACTTTTTTTGTTACACGTTATAATGTACAGCATTCCCTCTTGAAGACAATCCTAAGAAAACATTGGGGGATTCTTAAAGGGGACCCTTTTCTTTGTCATGAAATTTCAGAAACATCAATGTTAATTTTCCAAAGAAATAAGACTCTAAAAACATTTTAGCTCCGTCTTGCCCGTGCATTGTATCTTCCGAGACCGCCTCTCCAAGAAGTGTTTCCTCTAGTGGTCTCAGGGGGGCTTTTAGGTGCGGTTTAAAAGATGTAAAAGTTGTCATAACATTCAACATGGGAGTAAAGAGATCCCTATGACTTCAGAAAGGCACTTGATCAGATTGAAACACTTTTAATATTGTAATTCTTCTTATGTTATCTATCTCATCGAGTGTCCCTATGGCCTCAGATACGTTGGAAGAACCACCAATGCTCTGAGGATCTATAAACACCAATATTCTCAATGGCTATTCAAAACATAGTGTTTCAAAACATTTCATTAATTTTCACAAGACACCAAAAAAAAGTTACGCCCTTAGAGAACGTAACACCGGGTCATTTCTCTCAACTAAAAGAAAAAGAGACTGGATTTTTTGTTTAAATTCCCAGTGGTCTTCAAGAAGTTTTACAGAAAATCTGAATGTTCACTTGTTATTTATAGTATTAACTTTTGGGTTCTGTTTTTAACATCCTCCCCGGACACCTATACTGTACAATATATAACATTATAATAATAATCTTTATTTGTATAGCGCCAACTTATTCTGCAGCGCTTTCCCTGTCTTTAGTAACTACGTGTTCTATTGCCTCCACATCTCTACACCTACCTATTGGATATCTAAATGCATTTTTGACATTGACGGGTTTTTCATTCTCTGCCCCCCCCCCCCACCCTCCCCCATGCCTTTTGTAAACTGTATATTTTCAGATATCAGTTTTCCTTTTATTATGTCTTTTCTCCCAACAATCCATTCCCAGCAATTTTATGACAATCTTTTCTTATACCTACTTTCCAAGTTGATTACGGGGAACTTCTTCTTTACTGATTTATTTATATATGGTACCAGTGATGTAATCTTGTAATTGCTTCCTATTGCCTATTTGACAAACTTAATTTCGTTAGCTAATATTTAGTTTATTTTGTCGTTGGTTTGTTCACTGTCAGTATAATAAAGTTTTGTATGTGCTCTCCTGCTCCCCTTAGGTCAGGTTACAAGCTCCTCCCCCTTGTACATTGATGAAGTACTGTGCCACTATTGGGTGACACACTTCCTGTCCTCCAGCCAAGAATGGAATGCAGCGGCTATTGCTTTGCCCCGTATGACACGACCCGAGCGCACTTCTCCATATTTAACCCCTTAACGACCAGCCCATAGTGTTTTTACGTCCTCCCGAAGTGGGCTCTATTCTCTGAGGACGTAAAAACATGCTTCCTGCAGAGAATAGTGCCCCTCGGGCTGTGGACGTGACAGCTCCATGCTGTCGGTGTCCGCAGGTAGCTGACAGCATGGAGCTGTCATCCCGGGCTGTTCGGAGCCCCCCCCGGCATTGCGATCGGCGCTATGCAATGGATAGCGCCGATCGCAAAAAAAGTAAATAAAAGTACATAAAAGTTAAAGATTCAGCTGCTCTGATGGATCGGATCCATCGGAGCAGCTGAAATTACTCACCCAGGTCGGGCACGCTGCTCCCCGCTCTCCTGCCGCTCCGGGGCCCGAAGCCGGTCTTCTGCGCATGCACGCCAGGCGGCATTGCGTCAGCCGCATGCGCAGAAGGCCCGGCGGCGCGGGAGATTTAAAATCTCCTGGCTCCCGGCTCCTGTAGGTAGCCGGGAGGCAGGAGATGTCAGCGGGGACTGCGGTGAGCGGTCCCCGGTACCGCGATCGCCGTTATCCAATGGTTAGCGTCGATCGCGAAAAAGTTAAAAAAAAGTTTTAAAAAAGTCAGTTTCACCTCCCCTCATGGATCGGATTCATGAGGGGAGGTGAAAATACTCACCCCCAGTCCTCAGCGGTGTCCCGATGTCCCGGGACCCGAATCCCCGTCTGCGCATGCGCGCCCGATGATTGACATCGGGCGCGTGCACAGACGGGCTCGAGCCCCGGGGAATTTAAAATCCCTCTGCTTCTGGCTGCCATGTGTAGCTAGGAGCAGAGAGATTAAACCGGGGACATGGATGACAGTGATCATGTAAAGTGAAAAAAAAGTGTAAAAAAGTAAAAAAAAAAAAAAGTAAAAAAAAGTTTTTAAAAGTTGAAAAAGCGTACGTTTCATCTCCCCTCATGGATCATATCCGTGAGGGAGGATGAAAGTACGTACCTAAGGCCCCCAGATTTATCCGCGGACCTTACCACAGCTTCTGCACACGCGCCCGTCGCCAAAATGGCGGGCGCATGCGCAAAAGCTGTGGATTGCCAGGATAATTTAAATTCTCCCTGCTCCTGGCTACAAAACGTAGCCAAGAGCATGGAGATTTAATGGGGGTCCGCGGTGAGCGGTTCCTGGTCACGTGTTCGCCATTATCCAATAATGGCGATCACGTAAAAGTAAAAAAAAAAATTGAAGTTTCATCTCCCCTCACTGATGCGATCGGTGAGAGGAGATGAATCTTTTTACCGGAGGCCTCCGTATTTGCACCCCGACGCAATCTTCTTTCGTGGACCTTCCAGGATTCTGCACATGCGATTGCCGGCAAAAAGCCGGACACATGCGCAGGAGTCAGGGAGCCCAGGAAACTTAAAATCTCCTTGCTCTCAGCGACCAACGGTCACAGAGAGCCTGGAGCAGTGACGGATGGCCTCGTTGAGCGGTCCCCGGTCACGTGATAAAAAGGTAGCGATCTACCTTAGGCCGGTCTCACATGACCGGATAGGAATGACGGATTCCACATGCGTCTGATCCGTGGTAATACGCAGATCAATCGCATTGGATTATACAATTCCGCTCACATTAGCGGGTGAGAATTGCGTAATCCACTCGCAGAAAAGAGAACGCAGCAGGTTCTATTTTACTGCGGATATCGGCAACATAGAGCCCATTGTGCTCCATGGTCACGGATATACCCACAGCCCATACGCAACTACATTGTATACGGGCTGCGGGTACCCGCGTCATCGCTAAGCGATGGTGCGGGAAATACAAACAAAGGTGTACTGTGCATGACCGCCTGTGTGAGTAGGCAGTTATGCGCAGTACATTACGCAGCCGTACGCAGGGTCACAGCCGGGCTCACAGATGGGATCCGCTGCGGGCCTCCGCAAGCGGATTCCACCTACGGCTGCATGAGCCCGGCGTTATTCAGACCGCTACCTGTGATACGTATTTTACAAGAAGCCCCGGGAACGCTCGCTTTCCTGCAGTTCCAGGAGCACCTTGTTGAGCGCCTTCTGTGTGAGACCGCCGCACCTCATCAAGGTTACGGAGACTCACGGAACGCCACTTTTTACACCCCATACCCGCCACTGAGGTCATGAAATACCCCCAAAAAGCATGAGAGGAGGGGGGGGGGATACCCGGTTTTATTGCCCCATGGGCCCATTCCAACCAGCCTCCGTAATTACCCCTGTCTTCGGAAATACTACACAGTTCACATTTTTACTTTTATCTAAGATTTGCGAATGCCAAAAAGGGCGCGGAGGGGGAGGGGGGGAATTTTTAGGGAGTCAATCTTTATTCTGTACAAATAAGCAATGGGGCCTGGAATTTATTCAGTTGTGCCCTAAAATCAAACAGGTGTTCCGTCGTTTATAGGCCTTGCCATGCGTCCTGTAAGTAGATTAGGGCCACAATGGGTATGTTTCTGAACTCGGGACAAACGGGGGTATCCATTTTGGGGTGAACGTCTTCATTCCTATGTGCACTGTACAAAAAAACTGTTTTTAAATTGAAAAAATTGCCAAAAAAATTGAAAATCGTAACTTTTTCCTTCTGCTTTGCTTAGATTCATTCAAATACTGTGGGGTCAAAATACGCAGTACACCCCTAGATGAATTCGTTAAGGGGTCTAGTTTTCAAAATGGGGTCATTTGAGGGGGTTCTTTATAGTTTTGGCCGCTCAATGGCTCTATAAGTGGGCAATGGGGCCTGAAATTTATTCAGTGGTACCCTGAAATCCAACGGGTATTCCTTTCATTGTAGGCCTAGCCATGGGTCCTGTCAGTCTATTAGGGCCACAATGGGTATGTTTCTGAACACGGGACAAACAGGGGTATCCATTTTGGGGTGAAAGCCTTCATTTATATGTGTGCTGTACAAAAAAACCTGTTTTTAAATTGACACAATAGCCCAAAAAATGAAAATCCTATTTTTTTCCTTTTGCTTTGCTTGAATTTATTCAAAAACTGTGGGGTCAAAATATGCAGTACATCCCTAGATAAATTCGTTAAGGGGTCTAGTTTTCAAAATGGGGTCATTTGCGGGGGTTCTATATGGTTTTGGGCGCTCAAGAACTCTACAATTGGGCAATGGGGCCTAAAAGGACTTCAAGCAAAATCTATGTTCTGAAAGCCACCGATTACTCCTTTTATTTTGGGCCCCGTTGTGCATGCGGACATAAGATTAGGGCCACAATGGGTATATTTCTGAAAACAGCACAAACAGGGGTATCCATTTTGGGGTGTAAGTCTTCCTTCATATGTGTGCTGTACAAAAAAAGCTGTTTTTAAAATGACAGAATTGCCAAAAAAAACAAAAATCCAAATTTTTTCCTTTTGCTTTGCTTGAATTTATTCAAAAACTGTGGGGTCAAAATACGCAGTACACCCCTAGATAAATTCGTTAAGGAGTCTAGTTTTCAAAATGGGGTCATTTGTGGGGGTTCTCTATGGTTTTGGGCGCTCAAGAACTCTACAAGTGGGCAATGGGGCCTAAAAGGACTTCAAGCAAAATTTGTGTTCCGAAAGCCACCGGTCGCTCCTTTCATTTTGGGCTCCGTTGTGTATCCAGACATAAGATTAGGGCCACAATGGGTATGTCTCTGAACACGGGACAAACAGGGGTATCCATTTTTGGGTGCAAGTCTTCCTTCATATGTGTGCTGTACAAAAAAAGCTGTTTTTAAAATGACAGAATTGCCGAAAAAACAAAAATCACAATTTTTTCCTTTTGCTTGGTTTGAATTCATTCAAAAACTGTGGGGTCAAAATATGCAGTACACCCCTAGATAAATTCCTTAAGGGGTCTAGTTTTCAAAATGGGGTCATTTGTCGGGGTTTTCTATGGTTTTGGGCGCTCAAGAACTCTACATGTGTGCTATGGGGCCTAAAAGGACTTCAAGCAAAATTTCTGTTTTGAAAGACACTGACTACTCCTTTCATTTTGGGCCCAGTTGTGGACTCAGATATAACAATAGGGCCACAATGGGTATATTTCTGAACACGGGAGAAATAGGGGTATCCATTTTGGGGTGTAAATCCTGATTTTCATGTAAACTATAGGAAAAAAATATGTCTTTAAAATGACAGATTTGCAAAAATATGAAATTTTACTTTTTCTCCTCTAAATTGAATTAATTCCTGAAAAAAAACTGTGGGGTCAAAATACTCATGACACCCCTCAGTGAATACATTAAGGGGTGTAGTTTTTAAAATGAGGTCATTTGGGGGGGTATCTATTATTCTGACACTCATGAGCCTTTCCAATCTCGGCTTGGTATAGGAAAACAAAGTGTTCCTCAAAATGCTAAAAAGTAATGTTAAATTTGTACGTCTCCTAAATAGTTAAAAAAAAACGAAAGTTTTTCCAATGTGCGCCCAAAATAAAGTAAACGGGTGGAAATATAAATCTTAGCAAAAATTTCTATATTATGTTTGCACATATTCAAGATATTGCAGTTGGAAATGTGAAAAAATGACGATTTTTTCAAACTTTTCCCAATTTTGGCGCTTTTAATAAATAAACACAATTTCTATCGGTCTATTTTTTCCGCCTAAATGAAGCACAACATGTGGCGAAAAAACAATGTCAGAATCGCTTGGATATGCAAAACCTTTCTGGTGTTTTTCCATGTTAAAGTGACACATGTCAGATTTGCAAAATTTGGCCTGGTCATTAAGGCGCAAACAGGCTTGGTCACTAAGGGGTTAAGTAAGTCTCCAGCTATGTGATTTTATGCTTGAGAAAGGGGTGATATTACCCTGAAATGCGTTGCATTCTTCCTTTGAGATCACTCTGTTTTGCTGTTTATCTGTGTCCTATTTGTATTAAATTGTCTACTGTTACTTCTTCCATAGCTGTGTGTTCTATATAATGGGGGCCCCAAGGACATTAGACCCTCTTCTGAAGTAAAGGTCCTACATTGACAACATTATTTCATTTTTTTATGAGTGCAGGATTTTTACACTTGTATTTTGTCTTATTCCCCTGTAGAGTGTAAGGTTTAGCTCAACCCTATTTCCTCATAGATTGTAAGCACTTGTGTCCCTCTTGTCAGGATGTGCTGCTGGGATCTGTAGTGCTAATATTCCTAGCAGCACAGCTCCTCAGGTGGTGAGTAATTGAGCTGGCTGGGTGTGGCATTCTCCAGCAGCCAATCCCCTTTAGTCTGCAGCACATATAAACCCAGCTCCTGTCAGTGTTTGTTGCTAGACTTGTACTGTTTGGATGTATCTGTTTTGTTCCCACTCAGATCTGTGTTTGCATGTAGGTCTGTTGTGTTCCTCTGCTTCCTAAAGATGGTTTGGATACCTGTAGTCCTAGTCTGCAGCACATGCAGCTCCCCTTTTCCCTTCACCTGAGAGGTGCAGCCTCCAAATGTCTTATGTCTCGCTCTGTGTGTCAGTTGGTGGATCCCTGAAACAGTTCCCTATGTCAGCACGGTGGCTGACTGTCTATCCCCCTGTATGAGGACACTTGGACTTGCTGTGGAGTTTCATCTGTGTGCTTGTGAGCTCTGGATGGAGTCTGTGTGGTTTGCACTATATGTTATAGTCTGTGCCGGTAAAGTCCGTGCCTTGTTCTGTCCTGTTGCAGCGTGATGTGTGACCTGTGTTCTGACCTGTCCTGTTGCAGATTGCTGTGTGACATGTGTTCTGTGCTTTCCTGTTGCAGCTTGCTGTGTGACCTGTGTCCGGTGCTGCTAGCAGTACAGCCAGAAGCCGTGAAGTGGCCCTCTAGCTTCCATGTTTTGATCAAAATGTCATCTAATACCTGGTATTTACATATAGCTTATCATCTGTTACTAGTGGTTGCATTTTGGCTGCTGTGTGCTGTGTTTTCTGGCTCTGTGTGTCCTGTTGTTCTGTGTCTGTCATGTGGCATGTGTATGTATCCTGTTCTGGTGCGTGATTCCAAGGATCAGGTAGGGCCCAGATCCGAAGATCGCTGGGCTGCTGTTTATCAGGGCAATGTCCCCGTTCAGGTAGGGCCAGGTCATCCTCCCTCGTAGCACAGAGCCAGTTGCCTGAAACCTTTGTGTACTCTTCTCTTTGGTCACGATCATGTGGGCCCTGTGCTTAGTTTGCCCACACGATCGTAACACCTCTATTTCCTCATAGATTGTGAGCTCTTGTGTCCCCCTATTTCCTTTGGACTTGTAATAAAAGACACAATATATATATTACATACTTATTATAAAAGTCATTAAGGTTTTTCTTTCTGTAATTAAACAAACAGACTGTATCTTGTCCTTCACAATGAATAGAATGCGATTCCGTGACAAAGCAGCCATTTATGTCAGTATACTGATATAGTTACTCGGGGTTAAATGAGTAAGCGATTCGCTTTCATATAAGTTTGGTAAAAATTATTTTCTTTTACTAGTTAGACAGGAACCATAGTGTTTGATCACCATCTTGTTCCCCACTCTGATTTCTAACTTACTTGACACACGTATGCAGGTATTTAGTTCAGAAGAATAAGACAATCAGAAAATTACATGGCTTGAAGATGAAAGCTGCGAATGACCTTGTGTTCCCCTATTTCCTCAGACTGTAAGCTCTTGTGTCCCCCTATTTCCTCAGACTGTAAGCTCTTGTGTCCCCCTATTTCTTCATAGACTGTAAGCTTTTGTGTTACCCTATTTCCACATAGATTGTAAGCTCTTGTGTCCCCCTATTTCCTCATAGATTGTAAGCTCTTGTGTCCTCCTATTTCCTCATAGACTGTAAGCTCTTGTGTTACCCCCTATTTCCTCATAGATTGTAAGCTCTTGTGTCCCCCTATTTCCTCATAGATTGTAAGCTCTTGTGTTCCCCCTATCTCCTTATAGATTGTAAGCTCTTGTGTTCCCCCCTATCTCCTCATAGATTGTAAGCTCTTGTGTCCCCCTATTCCCCCATGGACTGTAAGCTCTTGTGTTCCCCCCTATCTCCTCATAGATTGTAAGCTCTTGTTCCCCCCTATCTCCTCATAGATTGTAAGCTCTTGTGTCCCCCTAATTCTTCATAGACTGTTAACTCTCGAGTCCTCCCTATTTCCTCATAGACTGTAGGCTCTTGTGTCCCCCTATTCCCCCATAGATTGTAAGCTCTTGTGTTCCCCTATCTCCTCATAGACTGTAAGCTCTTGTGTCCCCCCATTTCCTCATAGACTGTAAGCTCTTGTGTCCCCCTATTTCCTCATAAATTGTAAGCTCTTGTGTTCCCCTATCTTCTCATAGATTGTAAGCTCTTGTGTCCGCCATTTACTCATAGACTGTAAGCTCTTGTGCCCCCCCTATCTCCTCATAGATTGTAAGCTCTTGTTCCCCCCTATCTCCTCATAGATTGTAAGCTCTTGTTCCCCCCTATTTCCTCATAGACTGTAAGCTCTTGTGTCCCCCCCCTATTTCCTCATAGATTGTAAGCTCTTGTGTCCCCCCCTATCTCCTCATAGATTGTAAGCTCTTGTTCCCCCCTATCTCCTCATAGATTGTAAGCTCTTGTGTCCCCCTAATTTTTCATAGACTGTTAACTCTCGAGTCCTCCCTATTTCCTCATAGACTGTAGGCTCTTGTGTCCCCCTATTCCCCCATAGATTGTAAGCTCTTGTGTTCCCCTATCTCCTCATAGATTGTAAGCTCTTGTGTCCCCCCATTTACTCATAGACTGTAAACTCTTGTGTCCCCCCTATCTCCTCATAGATTGTAAGCTCTTGTGTTCCCCCTATCTCCTCATAGATTGTAAGCTCTTGTTCCCCCCTATCTCCTCATAGATTGTAAGCTCTTGTGTCCCCCTATCTCCTCATAGATTGTAAGCTCTTGTGTTCCCCTATCTCCTCATAGATTGTAAGCTCTTGTGTCCCCCCATTTACTCATAGACTGTAAGCTCTTGTGTCCCTCCTATTTACTCATAGACTGTAAGCTCTTGTTCCCCCCTATCTCCTCATAGATTGTAAGCTCTTGTTCCCCCCTATCTCCTCATAGATTGTAAGCTCTTGTGTCCCCCTATCTCCTCATAGATTGTAAGCTCTTGTGTTCCCCTATCTCCTCATAGATTGTAAGCTCTTGTGTCCCCCCATTTACTCATAGACTGTAAGCTCTTGTTCCCCCCTATCTCCTCATAGATTGTAAGCTCTTGTGTCCCCCCTATCTCCTCATAGATTGTAAGCTCTTGTTCCCCCCTATCTCCTCATAGATTGTAAGCTCTTGTGCCCCCCTATCTCCTCATAGATTGTAAGCTCTTGTGTCCCCCTATCTCCTCATAGATTGTAAGCTCTTGTGTTCCCCTATCTCCTCATAGATTGTAAGCTCTTGTGTCCCCCTATCTCCTCATAGATTGAAAGCTCTTGTGTCCCCACTATCTCCTCATAGATTGTAAGCTCTTGTGTCCCCCTATCTCCTCATAGATTGTAAGCTCTTGTGTTCCCCTATCTCCTCATAGATTGTAAGCTCTTGTTCCCCCCTATCTCCTCATAGATTGTAAGCTCTTGTTCCCCCCTATCTCCTCATAGATTGTAAGCTCTTGTGCCCCCCTATTCCCTCATAGACTGTAAACTCTTGCATCCCCTTATTTCCTCATAGACTGTAAGCTCTTGTGTCCCCCTATTTCCTCATAGACTGTAAGCTCTTGTGTCCCCCTATCTCCTCATAGATTGTAAGCTCTTGTGTTCCCCTATCTCCTCATAGATTGTAAGCTCTTGTTCCCCCCTATCTCCTCATAGATTGTAAGCTCTTGTTCCCCCCTATCTCCTCATAGATTGTAAGCTCTTGTGCCCCCCTATTCCCTCATAGACTGTAAACTCTTGCATCCCCCTATTTCCTCATAGACTGTAAGCTCTTGTGTCCCCCTATTTCCTCATAGACTGTAAGCTCTTGTGTCCCCCTATCTCCTCATAGATTGTAAGCTCTTGTGTTCCCCTATCTCCTCATAGATTGTAAGCTCTTGTTCCCCCCTATCTCCTCATAGATTGTAAGCTCTTGTTCCCCCCTATCTCCTCATAGATTGTAAGCTCTTGTGCCCCCCTATTCCCTCATAGACTGTAAACTCTTGCATCCCCCTATTTCCTCATAGACTGTAAGCTCTTGTGTCCCCACTATCTCCTCATAGATTGTAAGCTCTTGTGTTCCCCTATCTCCTCATAGATTGTAAGCTCTTGTGTCCCCCCATTTCCTCATAGATTGTAAACTCTTGTGTCCCCCTATTTCCTCATAGACTGTAAGCTCTTGTTCCCCCCTATCTCCTCAAAGATTGTAAGCTCTTGTGTCCCCCTATTTCCTCATAGTTTGTAAGATCCTAGTTAAGCTTTATTACTGCTATGACAACTCAGAGGTGACACTATTACTATAGAGGCCACATATAGGGGCCCTCATGCAATAGAGGCCACTGATAGAGGAAACTAGTACCAGAGGGGCCACTGAGAGTGGATGATTATACTATATGGGCCACTTAGAGAGGACACTATTACTATAAGGGTCACTAAGATGTGGTACTATTACTGTAAGGGCCAGTATTACTATAGTCGCCACTGAGAGGGGGCAGTAATATTATAGGAGCCACTGAAAGGAGGCTATATTATTAGGGGCCACTGCAAAGGGACACTTACTGTAGGGGCTACTGAGAGGGCTCCATACACACCCCAGCAACCCATAACAGATATATTTGTCATAGGTTGCTACGGAGCTAATGCAGTGTCTTCTTATTTACACCAGTTATTATTTCATGTATGCGCTTGGAATATATAACGCCTCCCAAAGGTTAAAACATGCATTTTATTGTAATTAATGAAGAATTATGGCCTCACATAAATCAGTTTTTTGTCTTCCTGCAGCTTTAGGAGCTGCAGACATTGATGAATACTCTACTCCGGGCCTGTTGTACTGTCTGTCGCACAGCTGTACACAATTAGTGGTATGCGCCTATTAATCAGAGACAGTGAATGGCAATCAATCCCGAGGAAGCCTTCATAGGGATGCAAGCTGTGAATTATGCTATCTGTGCGCGTGAATTATTTTAGTCTTCGAGAAATAAAACTGTGTGCGTTTTCAACAGCGTTCCCACGTTATATTACTCAGCAGGTGAAAGAACCACAAATGAACCGTAGAGCACGATGTACATAACAGGGCTCCTTCTGCAGGTGTGTACTGTACTGTACGTTGTTCATGAAGACGGACCTCATACATCAAACTACTCATCTTCCAGCTGTAGCTCGTTACATAACAGCTCTAATTTTCAGAGATAACTGGATAATTTCTCCTATAACATATGGCCACGGAGCAACAGTCGCTCACATTCCTGCAGATCTCATACACGAAGGTAATTGGTGCTGGGATTTGTTTGGTTGCCTTTATTGTCCTGTCCTCTGTTTATGGCGGCTCAGTGGTTGCCTTGTAGCACTGCCATCCCCTCTGCATGGAGGATGCCAGTGTTGTATGTTCTGCCCCGTGTTTGAGTGCATTTCCTCCAGGTTTCCTCTTGAAACGTGTCTCAGGTGGTGTTTCGACATAGGATTCAGGAAACGATGCAGCAGATGGAGTAACCAAAGTTTACAATATTTTATGATAAACACAGAAATGGGAATTAATAATATTTTACAGCAATAATGGTGACACATTGAAACTGTTTTACTAAAAATCACCTCTCGCTAACTACGGCGAATTAGAACCTATGGATAATACTTTGTGTGACATAGGAAGAACAATATCAATAACACTCAACTAATATCAGGACAGTTTCACTCAATGTCCATTTATGGAATGTAGGGCACTGCTACACTACTTCCTCTTAGGGGTTAACACTTCAATGCAGTCTCTTAGAAAAGCTGGCTCCCGTATTCACGTGTAATGTCCTTTTAAATAACCCAGTCCAGAACCCAGGTTCAAGTGTCAGAAAGTTGCACAATGTTAGAACTCATATTGTGGAGACTATCTCCTATACTAGAACCGCTAATACGCTGTCTAACCCTTTCCCTGGTGTGCACACCTATTGTCTGGTTGAGGCTAGCCTCACTTACAGTATTTTGCGTGGGAGTACTCACTTCGACTAACCCAGGCTATCCAAGGGTCAGGATGGCTTCTCCAACACGATTTCTATAGATCTTTGTCACTGTTCAGGTGTCCCACTGGTCTGGGGACACCATGCTGAGTCTCTCTCGCTTTGCTCCAGATACTAGGGTATATACCTCTGGCCACTGTTCCCCCGCAAAAGCTCCAGAAGCTTCCCCTCACAGGCAGAAACTCCTCAGCTCTCTCAGGCTGAGCTTCAACAGCACCTCTAACTCTTTCTGCTCAGCACTGTTTCTGCACTGTGACTCAGCACAAAGGGGTCCCTTTTATAGACAAGGCTCTAGTCTCTGGAACATTTCTATTGACCATGCTCTGTGTCAATATGTCAAAAATTGGCACAAATCTTGGCACACACAGTGATTTTGGCATAATTTTTGTCACAAGTCCCAGTCCAACTCCAATCAGTAAGGTTATGTTCACATCTGTGCTGAGGGCTCTATCCAGAGCCTCTGTTGCATATTAGGCATAAAAACTTGATTTCCACTCCACCAGTAGTCCGTTCCAAGATCTCCCGATTTTATTCATCCTGTCCACAGCACCTCAAAAAGATTAGACCGAGAAGAAGAGAGAAGAGAGCAGGAAAGTATCATAAAAAAAAAAACTTGAATTCCGCCTCTACTGAAAAGGTAAGTTTTGAAAACCCCCACAAATTTGGTATTTTTAATATATCCAAATCTAGATTAAAAAGGAATGAATTGGAGGTGCTCAGTAAAGTCCTCTCATTTGGTCTATCTTGTTCCCCTGACCTCTTTGAATTGTTTGTCAATCTTAAGCAATTTATTAGGAAATTGACTCTCAGTCATCACTTTACCCTAAAAAAAGTTGAAGACACCCCCGCCCCACTCCCTTGCTTCTTCTTCAGTTTCTACTGGTTTAAATTTTGAAGAATCTATAGTCTCTTTATTGCCAAATCCTATTATTTTTAGACTTAATACCGTGGAGTAAATTTTACCCTATTGAAAATAGAGGGCAGTTTTTTGAGACCTTCTATCAGAGAGTCTTGGGAGATTAAAAAAAAAATGTGTAGATTTAAAGGGGTTGTCCGGCCACACAGGGTCAAAATTTTTATAATGCTGCTGCTTCCCTTTCAGTAAGGATAGTAACAGACAGCTTACAGGGGCTCAAACCGGCCGGCAGATCAGCTGGAATGTCAGTTTCTTACCTTAGATTCTGATCTTCACTGCAGCTTTCAAAGATGGCGCCTCTGTGCTGCCTTCTCACATGCTCTGCCCTCTCCCTCCTCTGTGTGCGCGCTCACGATGGTAGTAAGAGACATGAAAAGGCAGGATTTCATGGCCTCCCTCAGCTCATGTCCTAGCCCCGCCCATGACACGCCCACCTCTATTGAACTGCTCTACAGTCTCTCCCCGCCCAGGCCCCGCCCCCTGCTGCATACTATAATCAGAGGGGGTGTGGCCAGGGGAGACTGCATTATACACTCACGGTTCACCATAAAATCGTACCATGAGTGTAAACAGCAGCACTATGTATAGTGAATGGAGAGGGGCTGGGGAGAGCCGAGAGAGAACTCTCCTGCAGCCCCCCACTGCAAGGCTACCTACTGCCCCCCCCCCCACCCTGCTAAAGTGAAACAAAACATTTCCCCACACTCACATGCCCTCATAGTGCCCCTCCCACAGCGACCCACCCCTCACAATGACCCCCCCCCCACAGTGCACTCTCCCACAGTGCCCCCTAATGATCCCCCACAGTGCCACAAACAGTGCCCTCTACACATGCCCCCCAGTGTCACCCCTACAGTGCCCTCCAAAGTAGCCCCCCTCATTCCCCCCAACCACAGCATTCTCCACAGTCCCCCCTCAACAGTGCCCCCCCAGTATTCCCCCCCACAGTGCCCTCCGCAGTACCCCCCCTACACATGCCACCCCCCCAGAGTCCCCCCACTGCACTCCAAAGTAGCCCCCCTCCACATGCCCCCCATCCACAGCGTCCCTATACAGTGCCCCCCCTGTGACCTCCCCCACAGAGTCCCCCTTTACAGTGCCCACACACAAGTACACTAACAGCACCCCCCCTCCCCCCTCCCCCCGGGACTTCTAACAGCCGGGTCTCCTGACATTGCACACACACACACACATCACTGCCGCTCGCTCCCGCCCCCCCCCCCCCCGGACTTCTGACAGCCACTTGCACACAGCCATCCATCCATCCATCTTCCCCCTCCCTCCCTCCCCCCCCCACGAGAGCCCGCCCCTCCTCTCCTCTCATTCTTACCTTGGAGTTGAAGAGCCAGCAGACACGCCTCCTCAGGCAGAACTGAGCTTCCCAGGCTGAAGTTCTTCTGCACATGCGCAGAGCTGTGCTGGAGAGGCGCGTCCCCGGTCGTCCCGACAAGAAGAGGACTAGAGACTTGTCGGAACCAGGAATCATGGCAACCGAGGAGCAACACAGGGGGGGGCAGCCAAGAGGTAAGCGAATAACTTCTGTTTGCCTAATTTACAATGCACAATGTATATTACAAAGTGCATTGTATTGGGCAAACAGAAGTAATGAGACCTGATGTTTATGGCCGGACAACCCCTTTAAGCATTCTTCTCATCAAAATTTAAATTAGGTTCAGCAATCAACCCTTAAAGAGCTGCCCACTAACCAGGGCATTGTTATGAAGAATGCAGATAAGGGAGAGATGATTGTCATTATGGATAGAGAATATTATAATTATAAATCAATAAATCTTGTTATTTGTATAGCGCCAACATATTCCACAGCGCTTTCAAGTAATGGGTACTCATTTTACCGACCTCGGAAGGATGGAAGGCTTAGCTGAGGCAGCTACCTGAACCGAGGATTGAACTTGCAACCTTCAGGTTGTGAGCAAGAGCTTAGGACTGCATTTCTGCTGCCTTACACTCTGCACAACACAAGGTTGTAATACTGAAACTTTGAGAATTTTAGGAGACATCGAATACTACAAGACATGATGTAAAAATCCCACAAGTGACAATACTAAGTCCCTTCACCATTTAGTTGATTCAGCTATATCCAATAATTGGTTGTCCAAACAAGAGATAAACTTTATCTATGTACCTAATCCAAAACTCCCTTATTTTTACTTTCTCCCCAAAATACATAAGGATAGCTTAAGACCCCCTAGGTCGGTTACATAACTTGTGTTTCTGAATATGGCAACCGACACCTTTAGAGATTTGTTACCCATCTACCTGCCTGCCTTGACATACAGGACATTTAATTTTCCTCATTGAACATCAAACATGGAAAAAAACGTAGATTTGGTGCTAACTTGATGTTAAGGCTTTATCTTCTAAAATACCCCATTCTTTGGGCCTCAAGGCAGTAAGGCATTTTTGAAACCATGACCTCTTAATGCCTTATCAACAAAAAGCCTTTGTTTTGGATTCCATTAGGTTTATTTTATGTGATAATTAGTTTTTTTCTAATGAACAGTTTTACGTACATGTAGGAGGTACTGCTATGGGGACCAAGTTTGCACCCAACTACGCAAATCTTTTTATGGGGGCCTTTGAGGAGAGAATCAGGTAATTTTTTATAGAAGATTCATCAACAATATTTTAATGATTTGCTGCAGTATGATGGACTTAAAAACTTTTGTTGACACTCTAAAAATTAACACATGGGGCTTGGAATTTACAGGGAATTTTGACTCTAACCGGATTGCCTTTTTAGATTTAGAATTCCATATTTTAGATGGCACTATACAAACCAAGATACATTTCAAACCAGTAGACTAAATTGTTATTTAGATTTTTCCAGTGGCCATGTTAAACACTGAAAAACAAATATGCCATATGGGCAATTTAAGCATATAGGGAGAAATGGCACTTCACTCCAAATGTTTAATGAGCATGTATTAAAGAATAGGGCTATCCTTGAATCTTCATATACAAAGGGTCCCGAAAAGTGACCGTTCTATTCTTGATATGAGGAACTCTACTAAACAAGACCCCATTTTTAATCCGCTATTTACTACTTGCTTTAATACACAACATGTACTTTTGAAGGAAATTCTAGTAAAACAGCGGGGTATATTGAAGGGAGATCCTTTTTTATATATGGAAAATCCAGAGAAGCTTAAGGTGATTTTTTGTAGAAATAGGACTCTTAAAAACATTTGAGCTCCTATTTGCTTCCCACTTAACGACATCTACTAATGCCACCAGTTTCAGACTTGACAAAGACCACTATGAAGGTGGTCGAAACGATGTCGCATTTTATGGGCACAATAAAGGATCTTTACACTGGATCCAGTGAGTTCTAACTACTATTGAGGAACTCCTTAGGATGCTGCTTCAATCAATATATAGACTGTTACTGTGAGGTGGTTCAGGATCCAGAACCGCGTTGATAGCTTTGCATCCCCATTCTATATAAGAAGCCTCCTTCCTATTTGGATTGACACGTGTGTGCCGCTGTCCACCACATTATTCTTCACTAGTAGAAATGAGCGAGCACCAAAATGCTTGGGTGCTCGTTACTCGGGACGAAATTATCGCGATGCTCGAGGGTTCATTTCGAGTAACGAACCCCATTGAAGTCAATGGGCGACCCGAGCATTTTTGTATTTCTCCGATGCTCGCTAAGGTTTTCATGTGTGAAAATCTGGGCAATTCAAGAAAGTGATGGGAACGACACAGCAACGGATAGGGCAGGCGAGGGGCTACATGTTGGGCTGCATCTCAAGTTCCAAGGTCCAACTATTAAGCCACAATAGCGGCAAGAGTGCCCCCCCCCAACAATTTTTACTTCTGAAAAGCCTTCATTAGCAAAGCATACCTTAGCTAAGCACCACACTACCTCCAACAAAGCACAATCACTGCCTGCATGACACTCTGCTGCCACTTCTCCTGGGTTACATGCTGCCCAACCCCCCCTGCACGACCCAGTGTCCACAGCGCACACCAAAGTGTCCCTGCCCAGCCTTCAGCTGCCCTCATGCCACGCCACACTCATGTCTATTTATAAGTGCGTCTGCCACAGGAAAAGCAGGCACACACTGCAGAGGGTTGGCATGGCTAGGCAGCGACCCCCCCATAAAAGGGGCGGGGCGGTAGTCCACAATGCTGTACAGAAGCAATGAGAAATCCAATCCTGTGCCACCTCCATCTGGAGCTGCACACGTGGGCATAGCAATGGGGAACCTATGTGCCACACACTATTCATTCTGTCAAGGTGTCTGCATGCCCCAGTGAGACCGCGGTTTTTAATTTATAGACACAGGCAGGTACAACTCCCTATTGTGAAGTCCCTGTGGACCGACAGCATGGGTGGCTCCCTGGAACCCACCGGCGGTACATAAAAATATCCCATTGCATTGCCCAACACAGCTGAGGTAGTAATGTCGTGCTTAATGCAGGTGGGCTTCGGCCCACACTGCATGCCCCAGTCAGACTGGGGTTCTTTAGAAGTGGAAACAGATGCATTTATAATTCCCTGTGGACCCACAGCATGGGTGGCTCCCTGGAACCCACCGGCGGTACATAAAAATATCCCATTGCATTGCCCAACACAGCTGAGGTAGTAATGTCGTGCTTAATGCAGGTGGGCTTCGGCCCACATTGCATGCCCCAGTCTGACTGGGGTTCTTTAGAAGTGGAAACAGATGCATTTATAATTCCCTGTAGACCCACAGCATGGGTGGGTGCCAGGAAGCCACCGGCGGTACATAAAAATATCCCATTGCATTGCCCAACACAGCTGAGGTAGTAATGTCGTGCTTAATGCAGGTGGGCTTCGGCCCACACTGCATGCCCCAGTCTGACTGGGGTTCTTTAGAAGTGGAAACAGATGCATTTATAATTCCCTGTGGACCCATAGCATGGGTGGCTCCCTGGAACCCACCGGCGGTACATAAATATATCCCATTGCATTGCCCAACATAGCTGAGGTAGTAATGTCGTGCTTAATACAGGTGGGCTTCAGCCCACACTGCATGCCCCAGTCTGACTGGTAATATGTACCTTAACAGTAACCTCGTTGGTGGTAATGTGGTGGTGACTGCGGACCTGGTAGCGCGGTTTAATGTAGTTGGTTTTCGGAATGTGGCCAGGATTAAGTGGGCCGTGGCGGGCGGATGGTGGTGGTGCTCTCTTGTTGTGTCACTAAAGGTGAAATTCTTGGACTGCCACAGACGGACCAATGCAAAGGTATTTGCTAAGAATGTTTTCATTGTTGGAGGAGGAGGGGGATGTTTTGGAGGCACTATGTGTCCTCTACACGTGTCCGTTGTTATATGCACCTTAACAGTAACAGCTTTGGTGGGAAATGGCCTCGCCGCCATCATGTCTTTGTGAAGCCTCTGTTTCCACACCCCAGTGACATACTATTAACAGCGGTATAGGCAGAGCCCAGAATTATTAACATTTCAGCGGTAGCATTAGGGTCAGGCCCCACTAACATATCACTAGCAGCAGTATAGGGGGAGTGCAGTCTTAGTTCCATTTCAGTAATAGTAGCACTCAAGACAGGCCCCAGTAACATTCCCATTGCAGCAGTTTAGGGAGATAACAGTCTCTTTCACATTTCAGTAGCTGCAGTATAGACAAGGCCCCAGTTACATTTATGTAGTTAAAGTGTAGGCCAACCCCACACACCTTTCTGTACCATGAGTGCAGGTGAAGCCCATAAAAATTACTAGGATTACACTGTAGGCGAGGGCCCAAAAAAATTGGTGTACCAACAGTACTAATGTACCTCAGAAAAATTGCCAATGCCCAACCAAGAGGGCAGGTGAAACCCATTAATCGCTTTGGTCACTGTGGCTTACTTTGTAACTAGGCCTGAAGGCAGCCCAGTTAAAATAAAAATTGTTTCAGGTGCAAGTTTCAACGCTTTAATGAGAATTGAAAACGTATAAACATTATTTACAAAAGTAATGTGACTGAGCCTTGTGGGCCTAAGAAAAATTGCCCGTTCGGCGTGATTACGTGAGGTTTCAGGAGGAGGAGCAGGAGGAGGAGGATGAATATAATACACAGATTGATGAAGCTAAATGGTCCCCATTTTTTATGGTGATAGAGAACTATGCTTCCATCCGCGGGTGCAGCCTACGTATTGTTTAGGTACCGCTGCTGTCCGCTGGTGGAGAAGAGAAGTCTGGGGAAATCTAGGCTTTGTTCATCTTTATGAGTGTAAGCCTGTCGGCACTGTTGGTTGACAGGCAGGTACGCTTATCCGTGATGATTCCCCCAGCCGCACTAAACACCCTCTCTGACAAGACGCTAGCCGCAGGGCAAGCAAGCACCTCCAGGGCATACAGCGCGAGTTCAGGCCATGTGTCCAGCTTCGACACCCAGTAGTTGTACGGAGCAGAGGCGTCACGGAGGACGGTCGTGCGATCGGCTACGTACTCCCTCACCATCCTTTTACAGTGCTCCCGCTGACTCAGCCTTGACTGGGGAGCGGTGACACAGTCTTGCTGGGGAGCCATAAAGCTGGCAAAGGCCTTGGAGAGTGTTCCCCTGCCTGCGCTGTACATGCTGCCTGATCTCCACGCCTCCCCTGCTACCTGGCCCTCGGAACTGCGCCTTCTGCCACTAGCACTGTCGGATGGGAATTTTACCATCAGTTTGTCCGCCAGGGTCCTGTGGTATATCATCACTCTCGAACCCCTTTCCTCTTCGGGTATGAGAGTGGAAAGGTTCTCCTTATACCGTGGGTCGAGCAGTGTGTACACCCAGTAATCCGTAATGGCTAGAATGCGTGTAATGCAAGGGTCACGAGAAAGGCATCCTAACATGAAGTCAGCCATGTGTGCCAGGGTACCTTTACGCAACACATGGCTGTCCTCACTAGGAAGATCACTTTCAGGATCCTCCTCCTCCTCAGGCCATACACGCTGAAAGGATGACAGCAAGCAGCATGTGTACCCTCAGCAGTGGGCCAAGCTGTCTCTTCCCCCTCCTCCTCATGCTCCTCCTCCTCCTCCTCCAAAACGTGCTGAGATATAGACATGAGGGTGCTCTGACTATCCAGCGACATACTGTCTTCCCCCGCCTCCGTTTCCGAGTGCAAAGCGTCTGCCTTTATGCTTTGCAGGGAACTTCTCAAGAGGCATAGCAGAGGAATGGTGACGCTAATGATTGCAGCATCGCCGTTCACCATCTGGGTAGACTCCTCAAAGTTTCCAAGGACCTGGCAGATGTCTGCCAACCAGGCCCACTCTTCTGTAAAGAATTGAGGAGGCTGACTCCCACTACGCTGCCCATGTTGGAGTTGGTATTCCACTATAGCTCTACGCTTGCGAGACAGAGGTTGCGTAGGAGGAGGAGGAGGGTGGTTTAGTGGAGGAAGCATACACCACCGCAGATACCAGCACCGAGCTGGGGCCCACAATTCTGGGGGTGGGTAGGACATGAGCGGTCCCAGGCTCTGACTCGGTCCCAGCCTGCACTAAATTCACCCAATGTGCCGTCAGGGAGATATAGTGGCCCTGCCTGCCTGTGCTTGTCCACGTGTCCGTTGTTAAGTGGACCTTGGCAGTAACCGCATTGGTGAGGGCGCGTACAATGTTGCGTGAGACGTGGTCGTGCAGGGCTGAGATGGCACATCGGGAAAAGTAATGGCGACTGGGAACCGAGTAGCGCGGGGCTGCCACCATCATGTTTTTGAAAGCCTCCGTTTCCACAAGCCTATACGGCAGCATCTCCAGGCTGATCAATTTGGCTATGTGCACGTTTAACGCTTGAGCGTGTGGGTGCGTGGCGGCGCACTTGTGCTCAAACAGTTGCGCTAGCGACGGCTGGACGCTGCGCTGAGAGACATTGCTGGATGGGGCCGAGGACAGCGGAGGTGAGCGTGTGAGTGCAGGCCGGGAGACGGTCGTGCCTGTGTCCTGAGAGGGGGGTTGGATCTCAGTGGCAGGTTGGGGCACAGGGGAAGAGGCAGTGGTGCAAATCGGAGGTGGTGAACGGCCTTCGTCCCACCTTGTGGGGTGCTTGGCCATCATATGTCTGCGCATGCTGGTGGTGGTGGCTCCCGGCGGATCCTGGCGCGACAAACCTTGCACACCACAGTTCGTTGGTCGTCTGCACTCTCAGTGAAAAACTGCCACACCTTTGAGCACCTCGGCCTCTGCAGGGTGGCATGGCGCGAGGGGGCGCTTTGGGAAACAGTTGGTGGATAATTCGGTCTGGCCCTGCCTCTAACCCTGGCCACCACACTGCCTTTTCCAACCTGCCCTGCTGCTGCACTTGCCTCCCCCTCTGAAGACCTGTCCTCAGTAGGCGTAGCAAACCAGGTGGGGTCAGTCACCTCATCGTCCAGCTGCTCTTCCTCCGAATCCTCTGTGCGCTCCTCCCTCGGACTTACTGAAATTACTACTACCTCACTGATAGACAACTGTGTCTCATCGTCATCGTCCTCCTCACCCACTGAAAGCTCTTGAGACAGTTGCCAGAAGTCCCCAGCCTCATCCCCCGGACCCCGGGAACTTTCCAAAGGTTGGGCATCGGTCACGATAAACTCCTCAGGTGGGAGAGGAACCATTGCTGCCCAATCTGGGCAGGGGCACGAGAACAGTTCCTGGGAGTCTGCCTGCTCCTCGGAATGTCTCATTTTCATGGAGTGAGGAGGCTGGGAGGAAGGAGGAACAGCAGCCAGAGGATTCAGAGTTGCAGCTGTGGACGGCGTAGAAGACTGGGTGGTCGATAGATTGCTGGATGCACTTTCTGCCATCCATGACAGGACCTGCTCACACTGCTCAGTTTCTAATAAAGGTCTACCGCGTGGACCCATTAATTGTGAGATGAATCTGGGGACCCCAGAAACTTGCCTCTCTCCTAATCCCGCAGCAGTCGGCTACGATACACCTGGACCAGGAGCTTGGCCTGTGCCCACACCCTGACTTGGGCCTCCGCGTTCTCGCCCGCGTCCACGACCACTTCTCCTAGGCCTACCCCTACCCCTCAGCATGGTGTATTACGAGTAGAGCAGAAACTGAACGCTGTAATTAAATGTGCCGCTTATTGGCCTGTGGTTGGAGGCTAACTTCGCTTACGGAATGCACAGCAGAGCCAGGAAACAATTATGCGCAAGGCTGGGTATTAATTAGCGACTACTAGTACCCCCAGCAGACACGCAGTAAACTAAAGATGGTCACAGGCAGCCCAAATATTGTATTTTTTCCCATTTTTGGGAAAAAGCCCACTGCCCATATAGCCTGTATATGGATTTCCCTGTTGGAGGATGACTGTGGTTATTGAAAGCACAGTGCAGCCAGAAAAAATTATACGCAAGGCTGGGTATTAATGAGTGACTACTAGTACCCCCAGCAGACACGCAGTAAACTGAAGACGGTCACAGGCAGCCCAAATATTGTATTTTTTCCCAATTTTTGGGAAAAAGCCCACTGCCTATATAGTCTGTATATGGATTTCCCTGTTGGAGGATTACTGTGGTTATTAAAAGCACAGTGCAGCCAGAAAAAAATATGCGCAAGGCTGGGTATTAATGAGCGACTACTAGTACCCCCAGCAGACACACAGTAAACGGAAGATGGTCACAGGCAGCCCAAATATTGTATTTTTTCCCAATTTTTGGGAAAAAGCCCTCTGCCTATATAGCCTGTATATGGATTTCCCTGTTGGAGGATGACTGTGGTTATTGAAAGCACAGTGTAGCCAGAAAAAATTATGCGCAAGGCTGGGTATTAATTAGCGACTACTTGTACCCCCAGCAGACACACAGTAAACTGAAGACGGTCACAGGCAGCTCAAATATAGTATTTTTTTCCAATTTTTGGGGAAAAGCCCACTGTCTATATAGCCTGTATATGGATTTCCCTGTTGGTGGATGACTGTGGTTATTGAAAGCACAGTGCAGCCAGAAAAAATTATGCGCAAGGCTGCAGTAACACCTAGCTGGGTAACAAGTGAGCGACTACTACCCCCAGCAGACACGCAGTAAACTGAACACAGTCACAGGCAGACCAAAGATTTTTTTTTCCAATTTTGGGGAAAAAGCCCACTGCCTATATAGCCAGTATATCTCTTTCCCTGTACCACTGTACCTGCCTCACCAGTACTGCCCCTATACTGAGTAAAATGACTGCAGACTGAGGACGCAATAGTCTGCACGCCCGATATACAAAAAAAAAAATTTGCAAAACTGCTAAAGGCAGCCTCAACAGTACTGCACACGGTCAGATGTGGCCCTATGAAGGACCGTTGGGGTTCTTGAAGACGAAGATAACAGCCTAACACTCTCCCTATAGCAGCTACAGCAGGACAGCACTTTCCCTAATGTCTCTCAGCGTGCATCTGTGGCGAGCCGCGGCCGGCCCCAGTTTATATACTCGGGTGTCACCTGATCTCCCCAGCCACTCACTGCAGGGGGGTGGGATAGGGCTGGAACTTCACAGGAGGAAGTTGTAATGCCTTCCCTGTGTTTCTGGGAAGAAAATGGAAGTGACTCAAACATCGCGTGGTGCTCGTCTCGAGTAACGAGCATCTCGAGTACCCTAATGCTCGAACGAGTACGCTTGCTCATCTCTAGTTATTATGCCAGTGAGGGCATGATATTATTGGTTTGACGTACTTGTGTTGTGCTGCTCATATTTTATTCGCTTTATTTCATAAAAGTTAAGTTTTAATCCCTTTCAATGACCTCTAATAATTTAGAAGAACTTTTCTGCAACGGTCCTTTTCCTATAAGATTCTATTCAATTTCATCTTTAGGTTTCCTCTTCTTAATATATCCCCTTTTAACCCCTTCCCTCCACAGGGTCTAAGGGTACGGCATGGCTGCAGGGTTTTCCCGCAACTGGACGTACCCTTACGTCGTGAATAGCGTGAGATCAGAAGAGATCCCGCGCTATCCGGCAACGGGAGCAAGGTGTCAATGATAGCCGGCCTCCCGCTGCAACACCGGGGGTGAATCGAAGATGCAACCCCCACTGTTAACCCTTTCCTGCCACGATCTATGTAGATCTCAGAATGGGAAGAGTTCACAGAGGGAGCGTGCTCCCTCTGTGATGTCATCGGGCTCTCGCGATATAATCGCAGAGAGGCCGGCTGGTTGCCATAGTAACAGGATGCCACCTACAGGCGTCCTGTATTACCACTGCCTATGATCGCTATAACAAGCGATGAGGCATTGCAGTGGCGAAGTCCAGCAATGCCTTATCATAGCGATCATCGGTGTTATGGCGCATGTCCTCCAGAGAGACACAAATGGTGTAAAAAAAAGATGAAAATAATGTACAAAAATAAAAAAAAGGTAAAAAAAAATGTTTTTTGCCGTTTTTTTTATATTAGCATAAAAAATAAAAAGAATCCCACATATTTGGTATCGTCATGTCCGTAAAGACCCGTACAATAAGTGGAACATGCTTTTTATCCTGTACAGCAAAAAGTGTTAAAAAAACGCTAAAAAACTTAGGAAAAATGCTAATTTTTAGCATTTTTACCTCCCAAATTTGTACCCCAAAATGCTACCAATAAAAATTACAGCTTGTCTTGCAAAAAAACAAGTCCTTACAGAGCTCCGTCCAGGAAAAAATAAAAAAGTCATAGGACTTTGAATGGACCGATTTAAAAAAAAAAAAATGATTTCCAAAAAAAGGGTTTTTATTGCAAAAAAGTGGGAAAAAAAAGAATCTTGGTATCGTTGTAACCGTACCGACCAACAGAAAAAATGAATGGTCATTTATGCTGCATCTTTAACGCTGTAAAAAAAAAAATCTATGGCAGAATTGATGCGTTTTCTCTCCCTGCTATCATAAAAAAATTAATAAAAGTTTTGCAATATAGTCAATGTACCCAAAAGTGGCACCGATAAAAACTACAGTTCGCCACGCAAAAACCAAGCCCTTACACGGCCGCGTCGACGGAAAAATAAAAAAAGTTATGGCTTTTGAAAAATGGAGATGAAAATCCGCCAAAAATCGTTGCGTCCTTAAGCCCAAAATAGGCCGTGTCCCTAAGGGGTTAATACACTACCTTTTTTACTGATGCATGCATCCTTTTTAGCTACAATTATATTTTATTTTATTGACACTGTTTTCCAGTAATTCCTGATATGGGTTCATATGACCCAGTGCACACAGAGGGATTTTTGCTGCGGAATTTACGGCCAGACTCGTGGTGCGAATTCTGTAGTAATGTCCATCCATAGCATACTGTGTAAAATGATTCTTTCACGCACGTGATTTTTGCTTGCGAAGGAAGAATTGCAGCACGCTCTTTTTTTATGTGAGACGCGCATGGACGGCTTCCATTGTAGTCATTGGAAGCCGTTCCTTCCACGTTGATTCCGAAATGTCAATTTCGAAATTGACAAGGATCCGCATCATCGCCGCTGTGTTGTTCTCCGCACTGTACATGTGTGGCGGCGCACCAGTCAGCACATCCGCAGTGCATCCGAAACAGTTAAGCGGGGGTCACTGGCCAGCACACGGTTGGATTTTGATCTTGTCATGAAGACAACTTCATCATAGGGATCTTAGAATCTTAGAATGGCAGAGTTGGAAGGTACCTCCAGGGTCATCGGGTTCAACCCCCTGCTCAGTGCAGGATTCACTAAATCATCTCAGACAGATGTCTATCCAGTCTTTGTTTTGAAGACTTCCATTGAAGGAGAACTCACTACCTCCCGTGGCAACCTGTTCCACTCATTGATCCTCCTCGCTGTCTAATATCTAATATGTGTCAGCTCTCTTTCAGTTTCATCCCATTGCTTCCAGTCTTTCCTTGTACAAATGAGAATAGGGCTGATCCCTCCGCACTGTGACAGCCCTTCAGATATTTGTAGACAGCTATATTTAATTTCTATCCAGTGTTAATGTAAACTTATTGCTGACTCTAGAATCAGAGCGGCTTCATACAAGCGTATTTGCACACACTATATGTAGAGAATAGAACCCATTGATTTCAATTGGTTTGTCATCATGTTTCTCTTTTGTGCTATTAAAGGGGTTGTCCCGCGCCGAAACGGTTTTTTTTTTTTTTTTTTTTTAACCCCCCCCCCCCCCCCCCGTTCGGCGCGAGACAACCCCGATGCAGGGGTTAAAAAAACAAACCGCACAGCGCTTACCTGAATCCCGGCGGTCCGGCGTCTTCATACTCACCTGCTGAAGATGGCCGCCGGGATCCTCTGTCTCCGTGGACCGCAGGGCTTCTGTGCGGTCCATTGCCGATTCCAGCCTCCTGATTGGCTGGAATCGGCACGTGACGGGGCGGAGCTACACGGAGGCGGCATTCTACACGAGCGGCCCCATAGAAGACTGCAGGAGACCCGGACTGCGCAAGCGCGGCTAATTTGGCCATCGGAGGCCGAAAATTAGTCGGCTCCATGGGAACGAGGACGCCAGCAACGGAGCAGGTAAGTATAAAACTTTTTATAACTTCTGTATGGCTCATAATTAATGCACAATGTACATTACAAAGTGCATTAATATGGCCATGCAGAAGTGTATAACCCCACTTGCTGCCGCGGGACAACCCCTTTAACAAACTCAGCATGTTCTATTTTTGTGCGCTTTTGTGCACCAAAGGTCCCCATAGAACTGATGCGCAAATGCACAATACGCTGTGCATTTCTGTGAAACAAAGAACGCAGCTAGACCTCATAAGGCTTAAATTGGGGCATGGTAGTATCCCGTGTGCAAAAGACTCTGCCCTGCATGAGTAAAAACGTACAGTAAAATGCGCAAATACATGCGCAAATCAACCTCATTCATAGTGCAAATATGTTGTACTGAAGCATGCGCAGTTGCACAACTACTTGTGTTAAGGAGCCCTTAGATAAAAGTTTGACATGTGTGCCAAACTTATGGGCCCCTACACTAGCTCCCAAAACCACCTAGAGCAGGGCAAGAGGTGAAGTAAACACAAATTTGGTGGGAAAGCTCGCAGCCAAGCAGAGGTCAAAAGGGCAGCTCAGTGCTAATGATTAAAATCCCATGCATTTAATGCGGTGTTTCCATATTTTGTCCACCCCTGTACATTAACCATTAACCCTTGACTGAATTTAATACATGTCCTTTCTTTAGACAAGCACATCTTAAAAATCAATGCAAAGCACATAGTACAAAGTATAATCTGATTATAGTGTACAGATGTGAATGAACATAAATCCGTTATTTATAAGACTTGTACCCGTCGTAATGTCTTCCTAAGTGATGGGAACAACAACACGTTAGAGTAAGAAGTCATTTAGCTGTTATGTTGTCAATCAGCATTACATTATAGCCGAGCAACGAAACCTACAAAACATAAGTAACTGCTGAAGGCTTTCTGAACTATGATATGAAACGCATTAAACAAGTGTCATTACAGGGATCCGCCGAATACTTTGTTGTAATGGAAGTGAGGAAATGACGGCCTCTAAATGGATCTTTAGAAGAGGAAGAAAACTGCATCATCTGGAAATAGCCGGAACAACGCAGGTCCTTTCTTTCACCTGTTTAAATGGATATTCTGAAGTGCTCTACACGGATTATCATCACTCACATTTAGACCCCTCCTCATGGGTGCTCACAATCCCTATTCATCTACATGCTTCCCAACCATCTTGGACTTGAGATGCTGTCGTGGGTGGAAGGAGGCACATCCCCCCCGTTCGAAATGTAAAAGGAAAAATTATACTCTCCTTTTCCACTTCGTTCGCCTTCACTTTCAATCCTGCTGATCTCCCGGCAGCTGGTCACATGCAGCTACAATTCCTGGCCTCAATGTTACCATAACTGATGCCAGTGATTGGCTGCAACAGTCATGTACCATCAAGCACATGATCGTCTGTCGGGACTGAAGCAAGGGAAGATTAACAGTAACTGGAGGGACAGCGAATGGAGAGGCAGTGTAGAAGGTGAGGTGACTATGGCACCTAACAGATGACAATATTACTATTGAGGCCACTGTGGGGACAGCATTACTACTGGGGACACTAGCGGTGGCTCTGTTACTGTTAGGGGTGCTAATGGGGGCACTATACTATTGGGGCCACTGTGGGGACAGAATTACTACTGGGGCCACTGATGGGGGTCAGTATTATTACTGAGGACTGTTACTCTTAGGGCTGGTAATGGGGTCACTATTACTACTGGGATTACTAATGGGTGCTCGATTACTATTGGAGGGACTATGGGGGTCATTATTACTACTAGGGCTGCTAACAGGAGTACTATTATTACTGAGGACACTATTCCTACTGAGACTACTAACAGGGGTATAAATACAACTGGGGCCACTAGCAGGGATACTATTACTATTTGGGCTGCTAACGGTGGCACTATTGCTACTGGGGCTACTAACAGGGGAATTATTACTATTGGGGCCACTATTACTATTGGAGCCGTATTTACATGGCCAATAGCAAGGTGCACCTGAGATCCTGTCTATGTGCTGAGCGATATGTGAGACACCGCACATTTCAAGTCCTATTCTCCTGTGAGGCGTCACTGGAGGGCAGTATTATAGGATGTAGAGCGTTAGCATGAAAGGGGCATGGTCAGTCATAAAAATTTGTTCTACATTTGTCCCTCTTTCACTGCTCAAAAGTTGGGAGGTACGCACCTATTTGTAAGTTTTTGGATAGTGGGAGGAAAGCCATACAAACTCAATGCAGTTGTTGCCCTTGGATGGATTTGCAGTGCTAACCACTGAGCCACGATGCTGTGCATTGTTTGACAAGACTATGTTTTATGTTTCCGATATAGAATATGCTGATTACTATTTATGCATTTTAGCATAATAATATAAATACACTGAATGGCCACTTTATTTGCCTGCCATCTATTAGGGCATGGACCTCCTTTGGCCTTCAGCATAGATTCCACTAGGTGACAAAATCATTCTGCAGAAATATTGGCCCATTTGGACAGGAAGCTTCTTGCAGTTGCTACAAATTAGATAGGGGTGCTGAAATCTAGCTAATAGGAAGGGGTCATCGATTCATGCTGCTTGTGCCAAATTCTGACCTCCCGTCAGCATAATGTGACAGAAATTTGGATTTATCTGACCAGGAGATGTTTTTCCACTGCCCAGTGATACCATTTTTGTGCTTTTTTTACCCGCTGGAGTCTTCTCTTTCTGTTTCTCTTAGAAACAATGATGCTGGAACTGGTCGCCTGCGGATATAGCCCATCTGTGCTAAGGTACGTTGAGTTGTGCGTTTGGACATGTTAGTTGGAGCACCAGCGTTGTATTCAATTGCTCTTGACTGTCTAGTGCCTGTTGGTCAGAAAGATTCCTGACATCCTCCTCTGACCGCTTTTGTCGGTAAGTTGTTACCATCCACAGGATCCCCTTTTGCTGAATGTTTTTCCTCGATCCCACCATTCTCTGTATTCTCTCCGCACCACTGTACAACAAAACCCCACAAGGTTGGCAGTGAAATCCTGACCAAGACTAGTCTAGCACTGATGACCAGGCCATATTGGATGTCGCTGGAGTTTCCCATCTAATGTGAATTCACAATGAAACTGATCCACGGAAAACTTGATTTTATGTTGCACTCCGGGCTCACAGCTCTAACTTCCATACAGGGAAGCTCGTATAATGAGAGATCGGAGTGCTTATTCAATAGAGGACGGTATATGCGTCTTCAGTCTTGTTATAATCCAATTTACAATAATGAAGCGCTCTATAAGTTACTTTATGCATCATTATTAGGATGTTCCTTCTTCTGAGGTAAGTATCGTCCTGCGCCGCACTCACATCCATCAGCACCGCTTGTCTCATAAATATCCCTAATTACAGCCAATATTTTTGGCCTTTAATCAGACTTCTAATTTGACTGCTCTTAAATACCGAGAGTAATTGAGTTACATGTCATTAAAGTAGAGTACAAGCTCCTACACATCTATGTTAGTATTGGAGGTCGGTATCATTCCTGTCTGGAATAGATTTGGGGATTTTTTCATGTTTCTTTCATTATAATTTTGCATCATTGTGCATCAGAAATCAGGACATTTGTAATTGAAATTGGAGTGGAAATGATTGACAGCAGAATAGAAGCTTGTATGGCTGAGGAGAATTATCATACGGGAGCTGGAGTTATGTTCTCATTATCTGACTTCAGCTTTTCTGAATATGTTTTTATATTGCAGCTTATTACTATTGCGTTGGTGGTGGGAGCACTTCTAGGTCTCATCCGCAAAAATGTAGGAAAAACAAGACAAATCTAATTGAGTAATACTCAGGCTTCTACTCTGTTTTATTGAGTTTCCATTAAACAGGTTGTCCACTTACTGGACAACATGCCTCCTACCGTGTGCTAAGATAAGAAGAGGAGCAGTACTTGCCTGTTCCCTGCCACTGTGGTCCAGTAACTGGACAACCGCTTTAATGGGTTTCTTGTTACATTGGATCCATTATAAGTAGAGATGAGCGAGCATACTCGGTAAGGTGATTTACTTGAGAGAGCATCGCCTTTTTCGAGTAACTGCTGGCTCGTCCCTGAAGATTCAGGGGGCGCGGAGATGAGCAGAGGGTTGCGGAGGGGATCGGGAGAGAGAGAGATCTCTCTCACTCTTCCCCTCGCTCTCCCTCGCCTCCCCGTGCCGCCCCCCGAATCTTCAGCCAGCAGTTACTTGAAAAAGGTGATGCTCTCTCGAGTAAATCGCTTACCATGTACGCTCGCTCATCACTAATTATAAGTCAATGGATGTCCAAAGGCAAATAATCAGCAGAACAAACCTTTTCAACTGCAAGCAGTGAGGCAGTCTTGCAAAGCCCAAAGGATAGTGAACCGACAATCCTGAGAGAATCCAATATACATAGATGAGGGCAGCAGTCAGTTGGTGCAATACAATATCCAAAATGTATTCCTCTGTGATAGATAAAAGCAACAATGTTTCGACCCACTGGGGGTCTTTGTCAAGCTTCTAAGTAAATAGAATCACCATAAGGCCTCATGTCCACGGGGAAAATCGGGCCCGCTACGGATTCTACATGTAGAATCTGCAGCGGGTCCCTCCTGCCCCGCGGACATGAGCGCTGAAAATAAGAATAAATGAGAAAAAAACTCACCTCCCATCCGCTCCGTTTCTTCTCTGCGTCGCGGCCGGATCTTCTTTCTTCGGCCGGCGGATGAATTCGTCACGCCGGCGGCACGTCACCGGCACGTCGTCGACGTGCCGCGCGCATGCGCCGGGCACATCCGCCGAGCGAAGCAAGGGAGATGCGGCCGTAAGAGAAGAGAAGACCTTCCCGTTCCGCCGCGGGTGAGTAAATGCTTTTAAATTCCTATTTTAGGTCTCCCGCGGATCCGGACGGCTTCCATAGGCTTCAATAGAAGCCCGCGGGAGCCGTCCCCGCGGGAGACCCGCATGAAAATGGAGCATGGTCCAGATTTTTTCATGCTCCATTTTTTTTTAAATCACTTTTATTGACGATCCGCTGGTATTTATCTACCCGCGGGTGGTCAATGCATCCCTATGGGGTGCGGATCCGCGGGCAGGAGAAGAGTTAAAATCCGCTGCGGATTTTAATTCTTATTTTGCCCGTGGACATGAGCCCTAACTGTTCAGATAACCTTCATCCTTCAAAAACTGTCGGATAAATGATCATTCATCCAACAGTTGTTTTACCTGGTTGACCCATACATGTCAACGTTCAACTTGACTGCCTGTTTCCGTGTTCAGGGACTTAAGGTACCTTTTACATGGAGAGATAATTGTCCAAATTATCACTGGAAACAGCAAATTCGGGCAAAAGCAGCCACCTACAGGACACTGAGCAACAAATCACTCTCTTGTCAAAATCACTTGGTTTTAGGCAGAACTGAAAACCAAGGAACTTATTGGCCCATGTTAACAGGAGTCGCTCAATCATTGAGTGACTCCTGTATAATATGAATGGAGACAGTTAATGTAAACGATCTCTGGCCTGCTCTGCCTCAATTCCCTTGAATGATTATCGCTCCTGTGTAAAGGTACCTTTAAGCCACAAACAGGTATAGGTTTATTGCTCAGGGGGAAAAAAAGGATCAGTCATTGAAATTCAAAGTCCTTGATCCTTCATCCTCTAACATCATCTATTGGGGGGTAAGTTGAATGGCTCCTATACACATTAGAGAGCTGTCTGTCCCAGCCCGGTGTGAATAACTAAACTCTAATGTGTATGGAGGCCATAAGACATATGGTTCGTCTGGCCGCAAGCAGCAGAATTGTTCGCTCATTGGTCACTGTGGTTAGGCAGGGCTTTGTCCACATGCTGTCCCAGACTGTGTGTCTTTAGCCTTAGGTTAACTGAATTGTGCATTTATTTACCCCTTGGTAACAAATAATGCACTAACCTCTGTAAATGTGAGGCACGTGGGGCGAAAAAAGTTAAATAAAATGTTCAGAAATATAAAAAGAATCCAAAGAATAACCCCCCCCCCATCCCCCAACAAACATCATCCAGCATGACCAGTGTGGTGGTGGGTCAGTGATGGTCTTGGGAGGCATAGTCTTGGAGGGTCACACAAACTACCACAATGATAGCCAAAGGTACCTTCACTGCTTTAAGGTACCAGGATGAAATCCTCAGAGCTATTGTCAGACCTGACACTGGCGCAGTGGACCCTCGGTCCCTCTTGGTGTATGGCAATGCCCAGCCTCACATGGCCAGAGTGTGTAGGCAGTTCCTGGATGACAGAGGCATTGATGCCACTGACTGGTCCTCTGGTTTCCCAGACCTGAATCTAATTGTGAACCTCTGGGACATTCTATATCAGTGTATCTGACACCGCCAAGTAGCATCACAAACTGTCCAGTAGCTTACCGGTGTCCTGATCAAGGTCTGATAGGAGATCTCCCAGGACACCACGAATACTTAAATGTAGCAACAGTGATACTTGGAAATAAGTATCAATTACATTCCACAGTAATACAAACCATGAAATATAATGCAGTTCGCCCTTGTGGGGCTAACGCTTCAGCACAGTCTAGTAGGAAGTCCAATTACAGCTTATCCTTGTGATATCTCTTAAAGGTTTGCTTGATACCCCAGGGAATGTCTGAATTTCCTGTGGCTCCCAAACAACACAATCCAAGCACTAAGGTTCGAGAATCAGCAATTTGGTAACAATACAATGTCCTTGTCGCGTCTTATGGATGCTAGATTGGAGACGCAGGTGTAGTAGCTGAGGTATCAGTATGCCTGTAGAGGAGCCAGAGAAAGAGGAGCTTGATCAAGGTGGTGGAACACAATAATCACGCACTGAAGGAGGCTTATATAGGAAGTGCAATCAGAAACAAGGGCAGGGTCAAGACCAGGAGGCAGAAACTAGGTAACTAAGACATACAGATCAATGCTAGGTTTCAGCCACGGAACTTGACTTGGTTTTCAATTCCCAATCAGTGTTTTAAAAATGTGTTTAAATGCTCTGACATTGATTTGAAGGAATGCTGCCATCCAATAGGTGGCGCTGCAGAGGTATTGTTCCATCTTTCGTATTTGCATTCAAATAATTAACTCATTTAGAAACTGTTGGCAGCAACACATCTCACAAAAGCTGGGGCAGGGCCATGTCTACCATTGTGTGGCATCCCCTCTTCCTCATACAAAAGTCTGTAAACATCTGGGAAGTGAGGAGACCAATTGTTGGAGTTTTGGGCAAGGAATGTTGTCCCAGTCTTGTCTGATTCTTGTCTTATGGATGCTAGATTGGAGACGCAGGTGTAGTAGCTGAGCCGGTCACTGGAGAGTAGTCAGAATAGCTGGGAGTCATTATTGGGAAGTCACAGTATGCAGTACAAATGGATGAGATGGAAGCATAGTCAATAGAAGCCAAATGTCAGCAGCAGTAGGTATCGGTATGCTTGTAGAGGAGCCAGAGAAAGAGGAGCTTGATCAAGGTGGTGGAACACAATAATCACGCACTGAAGGAGTGGCAGGACTTGGCTTGTATAGGAAGTGCAATCAGAAACAAGGGCAGGGTCAAGACCAGGAGGCAGGAACTAGGTAACTAAGAAATACAGATCAATGCTAGGTTTCAGCCACGGAACTGTCCAAGTCCTGGATAGCCTTGTGGAGAGGGTTGCTGACTGGAACACAAGCAGTTGTGGGTTTGAGCCCTGACAGTCCAAAGTATAAGTCCCATCCTCCCTAGCTGGCTTGCTGATAAACTATAGTCTGTCTCTCTCCAGAGTGTACACCTATAAACCTATCATTGGCCGGCCTCACTACCGTTTTGTTGTGTGGGAGTCACAGCTGCTACTGACTGGAGCTTGTCCCAGGCTAGGAGCGCAACTCTACTACTGTTATCTTTGGTGCCTTGTTGGTGCTAGTCAATCCTCAGTCTGCCCAGGGCCCTCAAGATCCTTCCCTGCCTTTGGCAGCATAGACAACATCCTCTTCTCTGCATTCCAGAGCCTTCTGTTTTTCTTCACAGTGCACACCCACAGCTCACCATAAATTCATATTGTCCCTTTTTAAAACAGGGCATCCTCCTTCTAGAAAGTTTCCAGTGACCATGCTCAGTTTTGCTGTGCCAAAATTAGGTGCAAAGTTTGGTGCCCACGGCGATTTTGGTGCAGTTTTGGGGCACTTTACAGTCCATCTCTTTAGGAACATTTTAACCCTTAAGGGGAGCTCTATACAGATGTTGCTATGAGTTGTACAAGCATGTGGGGGCTGTACATTCTACTGAGTCGCATTATGAGTTGGCATGATAAAATTCATGCAAATTGATTTTCTAGGTGATTTGGAATCAAGCCCTCAATTGGTTGATGATTTTGGTTTCCATTGACCGTTGTTCTCATCGAATTACACATTTTATATCAGTAAACATTTTCAACTTGACTCTTGTTCATCGAGAGTCGATGTGTGACTTGGATTCCTTTAATTTTTTGAGCAGTACACAGTATGTTTGTGCACAAATTGATGACACTGTCTTGACCCCAAACTCCACGAACTTCTCCATTACCGTGCATGTTGCTATCCATTCTCCTTATACACAGTAGTCCTGCAAAATTTCACAGACGATCCTTGCACATCAGTCTCATCAATGTTTCTCCACTACAGAAAATGGGTCTAAATTTCAAGTGACAGGTTCTGCGTTTCGCCTCAGCATGTGTCACTAATGCTATTCAGCCTCTGTCCAGGTGCTTATTAGGAATATGACATATTTCCAGTCAGGCGCTTCCATTAGTAATGACTCCTTTGTCTGCAGTTGAAGCCCTGTTATTTTAGATGTGTTGCAATTTGTCCATCGTAATATAATTGCGCCTCTTTTCTGAGATTCACAACCTCTGGACATTTTAGTCCTCCTAACAATCTTCTTATTTTTGAAAATGCAGTGTCCATTATAATGAGCCCAAACTTTTAGTGCTGTGGATTCAATATTTTTCATTCACACTAAAAGTTTTCGAGTAAATTTAAGGGGAGTCCGTCATCTCGCAGACGGTGTCTAAACTGCAGGCATCATGTTACAAAGCATGAGGAGCTGAGCAGATATATATATATATATATATATATAGTTTTATGGGGAAAGATTCAGTAGAACTTGTGTTTTATCTATATATATGAAAAAGGCCAAAGCCCTGACTGACTGACTCTCCACTAATTTTCTAACTTCCCGGTGTCGTACAAACATGAAATTTGGCATGACCATTCTTTAGGTCCTAAATAGAAAAATTGAAGGGGTCACAACTTGATTATTCAATGCTAAGTGCAAAGGTAAGGGACCCCCTATGTAATGTACCTAATCTAATTCTCTAACTTCCCAATGTCATACAAACTTGAAATTTGGCACGACCATTCTTTAGGTCCTAAATAGGAAAAGTAAAGGGGTCACAAGTCAATTATTCAATGCTAAGTGCAAAAGTAATTGACCTCCTATGTTATCTAACTTGCCGGTGTCGTACAAGCATGCCATGTGGCACGACCATTCTTTAGGTCCTAAATAGGTAAAGTAAAGGGGTCACAACTTGATTATTCAATGCTAAGTGCAAAGGTAAGTGACCCCAAGTGTTATGTAACTTCCCGGTGTCGTACAAGTATGGTGTATGGTATTCTGGCATCATTTTCAATTTCTAATCAGTGTTTTAAAGACTTGTTTAAAGGGTCAGGCACTGATTTGCAGGAATGCTGCCATCCAATAAGTGGCATTGCAGAGGTATTGTTCCATCTTCCTTATTTCCATATATTTTCCAGAAGAGCATACATGGCCTTATAAGTCTCTTCACTTACCTCCTAGGTGTCTTCACACACCTTCTAGGTTCTCTCCTAAGGAGAGATGATACCCATCCCGACTCACGTCACAAACCTCTCACTAGCCAAGCCAGAAGCCTACTGCACACTGATGAGGGGCAAAAACACAGCTGTCTGTATATGGATTCTGGCTTGGTTTTCAATTCCTAATCAGTGTTTTAAAAATGTGTTTAATGTGCTTTGACATTGATGTGAAGAAATGCTGCCATCCAATAGGTGGCGCTGCAGAGATATTGTTCCATCTTTCGTATTTGCATTCAAATAATTAACTCATTTAGAAATTGTTGGCAGCAACACATCTCACAAAAGCTGGGGCAGGGCCATGTCTACCATTGTGTGACATCCCCTCTTCCTCATACAACAGTCTGTAAACATCTGGGAAGTGAGGAGACCAGTTGTTGGAATTTGGGGCAAGGAATGTTGTCCCAGTCTGGTCTGATTCTAGCTGCTCAGGAGTCCTGGGTCTTCTTTGCTGGATTTTTCATGTCATAATGCACCAAATCTTTTCTTTTGGTTAAAGGTCCGGACTGCTGGCGGCCGGTTCAGCCCCTGGACTCTGTGAAGCCATGCAGCTGTGATGGATGCAGTACGTGGTTTAGCATTGTCTTGCTGAAATATGCAAGGTTTTCCTGAAAGAGACATTGTCTGGATGGAGCATATGTTGTCCTAAACCTATATACCGCTCAGCATTGATAGAGTATTTCAAGATGTGTCAGCCGCCCATGCCATAGACACTAACGCAACCCCTTACCATCAGAGATACGGCCTTTGAACTGCGCGTTGATAACAAGCTGGACGGTCGCTCTCCTCTTGAGTCCGCAGGACACGGTGCCTCCGTGGTTTCCAGAACAACAATTTTGATTCATCTGACTACAGAACAATTTTCCATTTTGCCTGAGTCGATTATAGATGAGCTTTGGCTCATAGAAGATGTCGCCGTTTCTGGATTGTGTTGATAAGGGCTTATTCAGACGAGCGTATATAATCGTGCATATACACTACCATGTGATGCACGGGCCCAGCGTATATGCCGTCGGGCGGAGGGGGACAGCTTTGCTCTGTCTTTGTGGCGAGCTGGTTAGCGTATTCTCACCCATTCACACAAGTGTTGTTACGCCGGCGAAAATACGGCAACGTTTTCAGACGGGGCAACTTCGATTATAGGGTTCCCACCAATGTATTAGCGGACAAAACATACATTCCAACCTGATTGTCCTATGTTGGCTGTATTTCTATACGTATCTATATGCCAGAATGTATCTCTGTCGCGTTTGTTCTATTTTCAGCGTTTTTACACGCCGTATACCGTATATACCGCCGTATAAGACGACTTTTGAGCCCAGCAAAATCTTTGCAAAAGCCGGGGGTCGTCTTATACGGCGAGTACTAAAACTTCCTGCACTAAAAGCTACAGTAGAATCTGCGGTCGCCATATGGCAGAACTTACCATGCTGTAAGGAGCCGGCTCGGGCACGAGAATGACAGACAGCCCCCCCTGATGTTGCCGCGGAGGACTTCTGCTGACCTGTGTGCGCCGGCAGCCTCCTCATCCCCGCCCCTCGCCTGTAGACTCTTGACAGCTGGACTCTCCGCTCTGTGGGGCCCTGCTGAGAGCGAAAACACCGCGGCAAGGAAGCGCAGGCGATGCTGACCGGATGGTAAGTCTCCCCGGGGTCTTTGTGGAACTTGTGATGGGCGGGACGCTATCAGAGGTTGCTGGGTGACAGGAGTGGAGGGACCGCATATTACCACTTTCTGCTTAGGTTAAGCAGCGCTGCTGATTAGAGCCACCTGATTGGTGCACACTGTGCAGTCACGTGGTGCCGAAGAGCCAATCAGGTGGCTCTAATCAGCAGCGCTGCTTAACCTAAGCAGAAAGTGCTATGGTAATATGCGGAGGGACCCATGGTGCTCCTGGTGACCCGCGGCGCTGTAAGGTATTTGGACCCTTATTTGGTTGCATAGCTGCAGAGCAATATGGCAATAGTCTTAGAAACAGGGAGGGCTGGGCAGGCAGGGAGCTGACCAATCCGAGCAGGCTTTGTATACAACAACCAGCCAATCGCCGGTAAGGTACCGTACATCGCTTGCTGTGATTGGCTGGTTGTTGTATACCACATGCAGCACCACTATCTGTACCTGTATTCAGCATATCACCATTATCCAGTACGTACATACAGTACAGTATACACATGTCCAACAGTCAAAACCCTGTCATGGCTCCACCAGCAAGAAGAAAGAAGTATGAAGCCAGTTTCAAACATAAAGTTGTAAAGTTTGCCATGGAACATAATAACTGCGCTGCTGCAAGACAATATGGAGTAACAGAGAAGATGGTTCGGGACTGGAAAGCAAATGAAAAAGCATTAATGAGTATGCCAAGGGGTAAGTGTGCATTAAGAAGAGGCACCCCACATTGGCCAGAACTTAAAAACCATGTAGCAGACATGGTGAATGAGCATCGCCAAAACGGTTTTGTAGTGACCCGAAATAAAATACGTTTGTTTGCACTTCAGTGGGCCAAATCTAACCCAGATCACAGCAACAGATTTAAGGCCACTGCAACCTGGTGTACTAGATTCATGGGAAGGCATAATCTGGTACTGAGGCAAAAGACGAAAATTGCGCAAAAATTACCTCCAGAGCTTGATAGCAAAATAAACAGTTTCCATCAATACGTAATAAAGCAGCGCATTAAACATGACTATGCGTTAAGTAATATTGGAAATATGGATGAAACTCCAATGAATTTTGATATGGTTGGAAATACAACTGTCCATCAAAAAGGTGAAAAAACAATTTTAATTAAAACAACAGGCCATGAGAAGTCCAGTTTTACAGTGGTACTAGGATGCACAGCTGATGGCGCCAAACTGAGACCAATGATTATTTTTAAAAGAAAAACAATGCCAAAACTCAAGTTCCCTGTTGGTTGTTTTGTACATGTGCATGAAAAAGGCTGGATGGATGAAGAGGGGTACAGCTCTGGCTTGATAACGTATGGAGCAGGCGACCAGGTGGACTTATTCAAAAACGTAGTCTACTGGTGTGGGATATGTTCAGGGCTCATTTAACTTCCAGCACCAAGCAAAGACTTGCAAGACTAAACACAGATGTGGCAGTTATTCCTGCAGGATTGACATCATTGGTACAGCCACTGGATGTGTGCCTAAACAAGCCATTTAAAGATCGCATTCGAGAACAGTGGAATGAATGGATGGTTAGCGGCGAAAAATCATTCACAAAAGGAGGAAACATGCGTGCGCCACAGTTGGATGTTTTGTGCGAGTTTGTCATAAAAGCCTGGAATGATATTGATGCAGAATCAGTAATCAAGTCTTTCAAGAAGTGTGGCATATCAAATTCATTAGATGGTATGGAGGACGACTACTTGTGGCAAGATGAAGAGGAAGCCGAAGCTGAGACCACACCATCTGATACGGAATTCGATCCATACGACGACTGCCTCACAAATGTATCACAAGATGTCATTGATGTACTTATGGTATCAGATGACGAACAGGAAGATTTTGGAGGGTTTTAAAGGGAAACTCACGGCAGCAAAACCTGCAAAAATACCATACCTTGCAGTTATGGTGGGCGTTGCCAGGCACTTTCTCTCTATTCTTTGTTATCTTCAGTTCCAGTTTGGTTGACAGCTTAGAAAACAAACAGCATGGCGGCTCCCATGGGTTTATTGTCCTATCCTTCCTTTCAGCTTAAGTGACAGTTTTCCTGCTAAGTACCTGCATGTCATAAGCATTTGAATTAAAATTACCACATTGAAATCAAATTTGATGTTTTTTAAATTTTGATTTGGTGCGCCTGGAAAGAGGGGTAGTCTTATACGGCGAGTATATCTCAAACTGTAGATTTTAACTGCAAAAGTTGGAGGTCGTCTTATACGCCGGTATATACGGTAATTGTCCGTTTGAATGAATGCATTGAAAAATCACTTCCACAGATGACTGCGTATATATGGTCAATCGAAAAAATGCGCCGTATAGTCGCTCGTGTGAATAAGGCCTAAACTTGTATTTGTGGATTGCACAGCGAAGTCCCTACAGGGACGTAAAAATTGTAAAAAAAATAGTAACAGAAACCCCTTTTTTGTGCACTTTTTCCTCTTTGTATAACTTTTTTTTTCTTTAACTCCACATTTTTGGTTTCATCATATCCATGACAACCTGTACAATAAATTGAAAACACTATTTATCCTGCAAAAAAAAAAAACAACTAAAAAACTGTAGCCAAAATGCTTATTTGGTACTTTTGGGTTATCTGTCACCACTTTTTAACTTTATTTCACAAATATTTCACCAATACATATATATGCATAAAAAAACACTATTTATTTCTGGTATATACCAAAAAAGTGTTAACCCACAAGTACCACTTATTATGTTCATTTTTCCACCCAAGAAAAGCAATAAATGTGATTCAGGGCCTATTTACACGAGCGTATATTGGGCGCCGTTTTCACGGCTGGCCGATATACGCTTCGATCTATGCAGTTCCCCCCTTCCCTCCCCCTCACTGGCTCTCTGCCTCTCTCCTCCACTCAGGCATTTGCAATGGGCGAGGACGAGGCAGAGCTAAGCTCCACTCTGTCCCGCCCACTCCCATTGCTGGCTATGGAAAAGGGGCGGGGAGGTGGCGGGAGCTTAGCTCTGCCCCCTCCCATTGCAAACTGCTCAGAGGGGAGGAGAGAGACAGAGAGCCGGTGAGGGGAAGGGAACTGCTCAAATGGAAGCTTATATCAGCCGGGGGTAAAAACGCCGGCCGATATATGCTTGTGGCAATAAGCCCTAAAAAAGCAGTATGTACCAATAAAAACTACAGATCTTTATGCAAAAAAAAATAAATAGCCCTCACAGAGCTCCATCAATTGACGAATAAAAAAGTTATGGGATTTTGAATGCAGCAAAAAAAAAAATATTATTTCCAAAAAAGAGGGTTTTCATTGAGCTGAAGTGAAAAACCTAAAAAAAAGATATAGAATTTTGGTATAGTTGTAATCGAATCAGAATTCTTTTAGCATTTCCGTGGGCTATACTGATTCATTAAATATCTGAAGAAAACCTGTGCTTCAGGGCTTTAACAGATGAGCATGTTTTAGCCCCATTATGCGGTCGTGAAAATCACGTCTGCATAATGGGACGAAGCGAAGCCATTGATTTCAAAGGTTTCGTTCCCACTATTGGAATTCTTGGGCGTTTATACAACCTGCGAGAAAACATAGGACTTGCCCTAACTTTCTCGCATGTAGTTAATACTATGATAAGGCAGGACCCATCTCCCCGCTGTTTTATTCAAACTCACATCATTAGCGCGGAGTTTGAATAGTTAGGGGATAAAAAAACTAAGAGCGGTTCATGCGCGAATACGATTCGGAATTCCCTCACTCAGTAGAAATCCTCATAATGACTTCTCATGTCTAAGCTACAGACACCAGTCTTCCTTTCTGAGCATTGGACAAGGCCAGGGCAGTGCTGGGCCTCTTCCAGGCACCCCCAGCATGGGGATGTCCATTAAACAGGGTAACAGGTGTAGAGGAATTTGTCATGTGTGATGCCACCATTCCAATACCCCCCGGCAAGACTATTGGCGGGGTAAATAAATGTGCCACAGACAGTTTAAGGATCTCAGGTTCCTGGGAACGGTCAGGGCCTGGAATTAAAGGGGTTGTCCCGCGCCGAAACGTTTTTTGTTTTTTTTCAATAGGCCCCCCGTTCGGCGCGAGACAAACACAAGGGATGGGTTAAAAAAAACCAAACAGTTTAGTACTTACCCGAATCCCCGCTCTGCGGCGACTTCTTTCTTACCTTAGCAAGATGGTTGCCGGGATCTTCACCCACGATGCACCGCAGGTCTTCTCCCATGGTGCACTGTGGGCTCTGTGCGGTCCATTGCCGATTCCAGCCTCCTGATTGGCTGGAATCGGCACACGTGACGGGGCGGAGCTACGAGGACCAGCTCTCCGGCACGAGCGGCCCCATTCACCAGGGAGAAGACCGGACTGCGCAAGCGCGTCTAATCGGGTGATTAGACGCTGAAATTAGACGGCACCATGGAGACGAGGACGCTAGCAACGGATCAGGTAAGTGAATAACTTCTGTATGGCTCATAATTAATGCACAATGTACATTACAAAGTGCATTAATATGGCCATACAGAAGTGCTGAACCCCACTTTCTTTCGCGGGACAACCCCTTTAACTTTACTGTAAACTTCACTTTGGTAATACAAGGCATAAATTCAAATGATACACTAATGCAGGAAAGACAGTGTGAATGGCCAATTTCACCACTAATTAAGCTTGTGGTTTGATAACGGGAAATCTTCCATTCATGCTATTTTTCGCACACTTAGCTGTCATTTTTAAGTTTGATGTGAATTTCACGTTCGTGTGAATGAGGCCTAGAACTTTTGCACAGCCCTGTATGTAATTGACAAAGAGCCTTCCAGACAGACTCGAGGATGTGACTGCTGCTAAACATGTCACTACTAAGTAATCGCTTGAATGGAGGGAACACTTCGATGTTCAATGGTTTTGTGGATAATTACAGTATTGTAATAAATGGAGATCACTCTGTATAAATTAATTTTCACTTTGACACTAAAGAGTTATTTTCTAATGATTAGTGTCAAAATTAATTGCATCCACTAGGATCCAATGATGCTGGCACTGCTCTTACTTATTACAACTACACGATAGATGCCTTCGCTGTTTTTTTATTTTTGTAAATCTGTGTATTTTCATATAAAAATCATTTTTGTAATGGCCTATTTTTTTTATTTTTGCATGGACATAGCCTTAGGCCAGTCTCACACGAACAGATTTGATTTGCTTATTCCGTAATCGCCGTCCGTGCGGACGATACGCGGTAATATGCAGGCATTGAAAGACATGCACTTTCGAAGTTTTGCTCACACTTGTGGGTAGGAATTAGAGTTGAGTTAACATACTCTGCTGAGCTTGATGTTCGTTCGAGTATTAGCGTTCTCGATGGTGCTCATTACCCGAACGAGCATCAAGCCGTGTTTGACCCCGCCCCAGTTTTTGGCTCCTCCCCGCTGTGACGTGCCTGTTTTGGCCCTTCACCGCCGCGACGCAGTGCGCGTCATTGGCAAATTTTTTGTCTGGCAGGCAGGGTAGAGAGAAAGAGAGAAATGAACCTAGGAAAAAAAAAAAAAGCTCGGGACCCGGCGTCCCACATACAAAAATGCTCAAGTCTCCCATTATAGTCAATGGGGTTCGTTACTTGAGTAGAGCTCCTGAATTTTACGAAAAGCTCGACTCGAATAACGAGGACCCGAGCATTTGGGTGCTCGCTCATCTCTAGTAGGAATTGCAGATACCGCGAGTGGAAGAAAAATCGCAGCATGCTCTATTTTCCAGCAGATTCCACAGGTATGTATTTCTATCAATGTGTGCACTCCATAGTGCATATGCAATTGACATTGCGTTTAGGCGCGGATTCACCCAGAAGTTGCTAGGAGACTAGTTATAAAAGCAGTAATTTGGAAGAAAGAGAGAACAAAAAAAAATATATATGTCACCTGGGCGGTCGTCTGAGCGATGTTGGGCTACTTTCTGATGTCATTCCCTGCTTGTGATCTTTCTTCCGTGCGGATGATATGCTGTCTATACACGTACATCTGCGTGGAAATCCGCACGTATACGGGTCCATATGCAATTCATTTCCTCAGTCGTTCGTAGGTCTTCCTCTGTGGATATCCGCATGCGGAATCTGATCTGGTTGTGTGAGCCCAACCTTATACATAATGTTAATAACATTTGTGTAGCGCCAACATAACATAGTAACATAGTATGTTGGGCTGAATGAAGACAATGTCCAACTAGTTCAGCCTGTTTCTACCCCCTTCCTTGTTGATCCAGAGGAAGGCAACCCCCCCAAATGAGGCAGAAGCCAATTTAGCTCATTTGGGGGACAAAATTCCAAAACAGCAGTCAGAATAATCCTTGGATCAACTTTTGATTTCCTACCTGACTTCAAGACCCGGATCTGCAACCCTGCTGGTCACCTAATGTCTATATCCTGCAATATCATAGCTCTTTAGAAAGACATCTAGTCCCTCTTAAACTCCTCTATCAATTTTGCCATCACCACGTCCTCAGGCAGAGAGTTCCACAGTCTCACTGCTCTTAGGGTGGCTACCCACTAGCGATATTTTGTGATGCCTCGCAGTGCAGAGAAAACTCTACGATATTGTTCAGTGTTTTCAGTGGGACTGGCGGCAGCAGTTTGGCCTAGCTCGGTCACTTGGAGTGAACAGGAAAACGGAGAATTGAAGAATTTGAATGTCACCTCACGCCAGCACCTCTCTTAGGCTACTATTAACACGGTGCAAAATAAAGAGTCTATGGTCCAAATAACCAATTTTCAGAAAAACAACTGGAGGTGCACAGTTTACTCACAACTAGAGATGAGCGAGCATACTCGCTAAGGACAATTACTTGATCGAGCATTGTCCTTAGCGAGTACCTGCCCACTCGGAAGAAAAGGTTCGGCTGCCAGCATGGGTGAGAGGTGAGTTGCGGCAGTGAGCAGGGTGGAGCGGGGGGAGGGGGGGGACGGAGAGAGGGAGAGAGATATCTCCCCTCCGTTCCTCCCCGCTCTCCCCTGCCGCCGGCAGCCAAACCTTTTCTTCCGAGCGGGCAGGTACTCGCTAAGGGCAATGCTCCATCGAGTAATTGCCCTTAGCGAGTATGCTCGCTCATCTCTACCCACAACTTTTCCAGCTTTAATTCCTCTACAAGTAGTATACTGTGCAGAAATAACAAATCTTCTTCACAGATTTTTACTTCACTTCAACACCTTCCACGTAACATGCTTTCTAGGAGACACTTTTCCCTCAGGACTCTAGATGTCTTCAGCCCCAGTTATCTGATGGACCATCCCTGGAGTATGCACTCCTGATTCAGTAATCAATATTCACTCAAGCTTTCTATTTTGTTCTAAGGCTACTTAGTGGCTTCCCTTTCTTTGTCATGGCAGAAGATCTGTTACTCTATGCCTAGCCCAGCGCAGGAACATCCACCACCTCCGACTAAATTTTCTCAATTCCCCTAACTAAACTCCGCCTCTCAACTATGCGAGATGTTCAATCACGTCACTCACGCAGTTAAAGGGGTACACACACAAGAATCACTCACAACAGTCATTCACATGCATTTGTAACCCCCCAAATGAACTCACTGTAGGTATGGCCGGAGGCTTAAACTTTGTCACGGTGACGTCACACTCTAGTTGGACACTCCGGATGATGATGATACAGAAATAATGGAGACAAGTCCAGTTTAGTTTAGCAATCTGAGAGTGAGCAGATTTACTAACTCTGCCATTTTGCAACAACGTAACCCGTTGTCGCAAAATTCCAAAGTTAGTAAATTTACAATCTTTAGAAAACGTTATTATACCGTTTGCCTTAAAATAAGACCTACCCTGAAAATGAGACCTAGCACGATTTTTCAGGATTTTTGAGGATGCAGAATGATTTTTCAGGAGTTTTGAGAATGCTTGAAATAAACCCTTCTCCAAAATTAAGCCCTTGTTACAATTGATAAAAAAGACAATTTAAATAGTATCCAGGCAACTATACATGTAAAAAATGTAAATCTTTTGGAGCAAAAATTAATATATGACACTGTCTTATTTTGGGGGAAAAAGGGTAACAGATGTTCAAGAATGCAGAAATATTGATTTGATGATTCTCTAACTTCAACGCTCTCTCTTATATTCCTGAAGATTTGATTTATCAGACAATTTCCCCACTAGTGAATTCAGATGAACAATTGAGTTAGATTTGACTGTAGGATTTGATGAAGCAGAGGGACAAGTGGCTGTAAGACTAATCCTGGCTTTAACTTCACCGGGTAGCTATAATTCGATGTGAGATGAAGATGGACCTCTAAAAGGATCTTCTGTGTTCTCTGCTCTAGATGCCAAGGGAGCAGGTTGATCACCACACTCTACCTTGGGAAACAATAAACTGCTCAAATACACCTCCTCAACAACTAGACGACTACACAACTGCAACCTCTCCTCACTCGCTCCTGGCTGAGTCTGCCTAACTGCTCACTTCTTTTTTTGCCTCTCTCTCTCCCTGCATAGGGATTTGTATATCTGCTTGGGGTCTGCACCAGTCAGATTAAACCTGACTGTCAGCCAATGGGAGACCACCTGACATCAGAGTTGAGCTCTATGCTTAGAGCAGAAGGGGAGACACAGAGTCTCTCCCACAGACGGCGCCTACTGGGTCCAGAGATGGCATCCAGACAGGTAACACAGGACAAGTGTACCGTGAGTGTCTTGTAGTACTCGCTAGGCCACTACACATCCACACCACGGCTTCGGGCCACTAAATAGACCTGTTTAGCACTTAGGGCTCCTTTTTAGATAAAATAGGGCCCTAGGAAAATTAACATTGGGGCCCTAAATTCTAAATGCCATTCGCATTCAGCCAACACAGTGCACAAATCTAGTTCTCAGGACCACCCCTGATCAAGGGAATAGGATTGAGCTGCTATGTCAAGCAGAACTGTTATGAGACATATAGCACTATGTCTGCTGTGTACTTTCCTGAGTGCTCAAGCCACTTCAGACAACCTCAATGGAGTTTTTGTGATCTGTGACTCGCATTCTTAGTAACCTGTAGCATGTACATTGCTACTTCATTGACTTTAATGGCAGTGTGAGGTCACGAGGCTGCACTGTTATCCTTGGTTGTGTAACCCCTGCCACAACCAAAGCCACTGTGTACCCCAGCCTAAAATCCTGTAAAATCCATATTTTAATGTGTCTCATTCACTTGACTGGAAATTCACGCAGTGTAGATTTTTCTGCACATGGATTTTAAATCCTCTAGTGGAAGAAAAAGAAATGAGTTACTTCTTAAGGACTGTGGCTGAGAACTGTTGGCGCTGTAACTCCCATCCTGCAACATAGGTGAGGTGTCTGCTACATATCTGGGAGCTCCTGGTGACCACCCAAAAGGAGCTCTCCAACCAGCTTGACTGCGAATGGTGTCAGGCTTTGGAGCCAAGAGAGACCGGTCTCTGGTAATTGCTATGCATACACATATTACAGGAGGAGCAGCAAAATTAGGGGCTGTGCAAGGATATCAGGTTTGATCTATCTCTGCAGGGGCTACCGTATTCTAAAGTTGTCCAAAGGGTAATAAGACATTTTGTAAACTTGTTGGATTCTGCACTTATATTCTGATATTCATTGTTAATGAAGCGTGTATTTGAGAAACAGTCGTTCACTGTTAGCAGAGAGTGCTATGAGGATCGCAGAGTTACAAAAGTTTATATAGTCAGAAGCTGGTTATTAACATAGTTTTTTTCTGGCGGGTTACATGTTTTCCTCTGGTACTGCTATCCCCAGATCTATAATGAAATAAAACTGTAATAGGCAGGGTTCCCACAGGTCATATTCTCAGCAGAAATCCCGCAGTTTCGCCGGAGCGAAAAAAACGTGAGATTTCCGCCAGGAAAGTGCAGCTTCAAAACCCGCGGCAATTTGGACCGGCTTCACTGCATGCTTTTCTGTTGCAGCCGACTCTCCCATAGAGGAGAGCAAAGCCGCAGCAGAAAAAAAAAAGAATGGACATGCTGAGTCCCAGAAATCCGCGACAGCTTTGCAACGGATCCAACGCCCCATGTGGATGAGATTTTTGACAAATGTTCACATGGCTGGCTAATCCTGGGATTAGTAGATGCGTATGGAAATTCCGCGGCAAATCCGCCCTGTGTGAACCCAGCCTTACTGTATTTTTGTAAACATGTCTCCTTACTCAGTATCATATGCGATGTTCCTGGGTGACTTGTCACGTTCTGCTACACATATATCTGCAGATGATGAACCAATATACAAGCACCCAGGCTTAGCTTCGGTTACTGCATTCAGCACTCTGGCAGGCACTGCTGAAAACTCTCCTTACTCGTCTGACACAACTTTTGTCCACACTTCATCTGCATCCTGACACCATCTGCTGGTCAGGTGGGACACCCAGCTAGAGCAGTGAAAAGGCTGGAGGCGAAGCCACCCAAAGAACTCACATGGCACAGAACTGGAGGAAGGCAAAGATCAGCTAGTAAGTAACATACAAGAGAAGCAGAAACCAAAAAGTGGCAACAGCACTCATGATACATTTGCTATCAGAAATATACATACCTATAATAAATACATTAACCACATTAAATAATGCAAGGTTCTTAGTATATGATTTCATCAAATCATATAGGCCCATCTACCAACATCCAACATTTTATTTGTTGACTGATTAAATTATATACCATGAACCTTGCATTATTTAATGTGGTTAGTGTATGTATATTTTTGATAGCAAATATATTTCGAGTGCTGTTGCCACTTTTTGGTTTCAGCTAGGGAGTAACATCCTCCTCTACTGCTTTACACCCACCTCTAGGTGTGGTTTTCACCCCTCCCGCTCACTTTCAACGCTTGGCAACTGAAAAGCTGTAGTGGTGCGGAAGATAAATGCCCAGCTTGGTCCCCTTATGTTGGCCCAACTTGAGAGTTGAATCACATTGGCACTTCTCTGTAAGGGGGGTGGCCATGGCGGAACTTGCAAAATAATTTTTTCTTTATTTCTGATCTTGGTGACTTTGTATCTGTGCTAACTGTGGTCAAAGCCTGATGTCTGGTAGTCAGAGTCCCTATTGTTTTACTGATTAACATTAAAATGTCCACACTGGATGAATAAACACTAGAGATGAGCGAACGTACTCGTCCGAGCTTGATATTCGTGCGAATATTAGGGTGTTTGGGATGCTCGTTACTCGTAACGAGTACCACGCGGTGTTCCGGTTACTTTCAGTTTCCTCTCTGAGACGTTAGCGCGCTTTTCTGGCCAATTGAAAGACAGGGAAGGCATTACAACTTCCCCCTGTGACGTTCAAGCCCTATACCACCCCCTGCTGTGAGTGGCTGGAAAGATCAGATGTCACCCGAGTATAAAAATCGGCCCCTCCCGCGGCTCGCCACAGATGCCTTGTGACTTAGCTGAGGGAAAGTACTATCATGCTGGAGCTGCTGTAGGGAGAGCGTTAGGAGTTAGTGTAGGCTTCAAGAACCCCAACGGCCCTTCTTAGGGCCACATCTACTAGTGTGCAGTACTGTGTTAGCACAGTATTTTTATTTTTTTTTCCCAAAATTGGATCTGCAGAGCATTGCGCCCCGCAATAGGGACAGAAGTGGGGGTTAGGCAGGGAGAGTGTTAGGAGTTAGTGTAGGCTTCAAGAACCCCAACGGTCCTTTCTAGGGCCACATCTATCCGTGTGCAGTACTGTCCAGGCTGCTGTTAGCAGTGTTGCATTTTTTTTTTTTTTCTCAAAACCGGCTGTGCAGACCATTGCACCCTGCATTGATACTACAGGGATAGAATTGTGTAGGCAGGGCCAGAAGACATACATTATTCATTGAATACACGCAGTGTGGGTGTTCCTTGTAAAAAGCAGGGAAAAAATTCTATTTGGCCTGCCTCTGACAGTACTCAGGGCTCTGTGTACGTGTGTGCTGTGCGCTGAACGTTCAGAAAAAAATCAGACGCAGTCAGCTACGTTTTACCGCAGGCGTGCGGCAATTTTTTTTCCTGCATGGGAAATCCCTGATCTGCTGTAGGTAGCGAATTACTTTGCATCACTGCAGTTCTGGGACAAATTGGCAGGGCCACAACACAGTTAATAAACTTAGTATTCATTGAATACACGCAGTGTGGGTGTTCCTTGTAAAAAGCAGGGAAAAAATTCTATTTGGCCTGCCTCTGACAGTACTCAGGGCTCTATGTACGTGTGTGCTGTGCGCTGAACGTTCAGAAAAAATCAGACGCAACCAGCTACGGTTGAGTGCAGCCTTGCGCCAATTTCTTTCCTGCCTGGGAAATACCTGCTCTGCCACAGTTAGTAACTCTGCAACAGTAAAGTTCTGTGACAGTTTTGCAGGGCCGCAACACAGTTATTAAAATTATTATTCAGTGAATAGACGCAGTGGGCCTATCCTTTTAAACAAAAGGGAAAAAAGTATATTTGCCCCTCCTCTGACAGCCGTCAGGGCTCTGGGTACGTGTGTGCTGCGTGGAGAACGTAAAAAAATCAGACGCAACCAGCTACGGTTGAGTGCAGCCTTGCGCCAATTTCTTTCCTGCCTGGGAAATACCTGCTCTGCCACAGTTAGTAACTCTGCAACAGTAAGGTTCTGTGACACTTTTGCAGGGCCGCAACACAGTTATTAAACTTAGTAGTATTCATTGAATACACGCAGTGTGGCTTGTCCTTTGAAAAACAAGGGAAAAAATTGTATTTTGGCTGCAGGCTTGCGCCACTTTCTTTCCTGCCTGGGAAATCAAATCACTGGTAATACACCATGCTGAGGGGTAGGGGTAGGCCTATAGGACGTGGACGCGGGTGAGGACGCGGAGGCCCAAGTCAGGGTGTGGGCATAGGCCGAGCCAGTGTGGTGGCCAGGGGTAGAGGCAGGGCCAGACCGAATAATCCACCAACTGTTTTCCAAAGCGCCCCCTCGCGCCATGCCACCCTGCACAGGTCAAGGTGCTCTACGGTGTGGCAGTTTTTCACAGAGACGCCTGACGACCGACGAACTGTGGTGTGTAACCTTTGTCGCGCCAAGATCAGCTGGGGAGGCACCACCAACAGCATGCGCAGGCATATGATGGCCAAGCACCCCACAAGGTGGGATGATGCCCGTTCACCGCCTCCGGTTTGCACCACTGCCTCTCCCCCTGTGCCCCAACCTGCCACTGAGATCCAACCCCCCTCTGAGGACACAGGCACTACCGTCTCCTGGCCTGCACCCACACCCTCACCTCCGCTGTCCTCGGCCCCATCCAGCAATGTCTCTCAGCGTAGCGTCCAGATGTCGCTAGCGCCACAGTTTGAGCGCAAGCGCAAGTACGACGCCACGCACCCGCACGCTCAAGCGTTAAACGTGCACATTGCAAAATTGATCAGCCTAGAGATGCTGCCGTATAGGCTTGTGGAAACGGAGGCTTTCAAAAGCATGATGGCGGCGGCGGCCCCGCGCTACTCGGTTCCCAGTCGCCACTACTTTTCCCGATGTGCCGTCCCAGCCCTGCACGACCACGTCTCCCGCAACATTGTACGCGCCTTCACCAACGCGGTTACTGCCAAGGTCCACTTAACAACAGACACGTGGACAAGCACAGGCGGGCAGGGCCACTATATCTCCCTGACGGCACATTGGGTGAATTTAGTGGAGGCTGGGACAGAGTCAGAGCCTGGGACCGCTCACGTCCTACCCACCCCCAGAATTGCGGGCCACAGCTCGGTGGTGGTATCTGCGGCGGTGTATGCTTCCTCCACTAAAGCACCTTCCTCCTCCTCCTCCTCCAACGCAACCTCTGTCTCGCAATCAAGATGTGTCAGCAGCACGTCGCCAGCAGTCGGTGTAACGCGGCGTGGCAGCACAGTGGTGGGCAAGCGTCAGCAGGCCGTGCTGAAACTACTCAGCTTAGGAGAGAAGAGGCACACGGCCCACGAACTGCTGCAGGGTCTGACAGAGCAGACCGACCACTGGCTTGCGCCGCTGAGCCTCCAACCAGGCATGGTCGTGTGTGACAACGGCCGTAAGCTGGTGGCGGCTCTGCAGCTCGGCAGCCTCACGCACGTGCCATGCCTGGCCCATGTCTTTAATTTGGTGGTTCAGTGCTTTCTGAAAAGCTACCCCCACTTGTCATACCTGCTCGGAAAGGTGCGCCAGCAATTTTTCTGAGGTACATTAGTACTCTTGGTACACCAATTTTTGCGGGCCCTCGCCTACAGTGCTTTGTAATCCAATTAATTTTTTGCCCACCTGCATTACAGCTGACGTTACATCAGCTGTGTTGGGCACTGCAATGGGATATATTTATGTACCGCCGGTGGGTTCCAGGAAGCCACCCATGCCGTGGGTCCACACGGAGTTGTAACTACATGTGTCCACTTCTAAAGAGCCCCAGTCTGACTGGGACATGCAGTGTGGGCCGAAGTCCACCTGCATTAAACATGACATTACCTCAGCTGTGATGGGCAATGCAATGGGATATATTTATGTACCGCCGGTGGCTTCCTGGCACCCACCCATGCTGTGGGTCCACAGGGAATTATAAATGCATCTGTTTCCACTTGTAAAGAACCCCGGTCAGACTGGGGCATGCAGTGTGGGCCGAAGCCCACCTGCATTAAGCACGACATTACTACCTCAGCTGTGTTGGGCACTGCAATGGGATATTTCTATGTACCGCCAGTGGCTTCCTGGCACCCACCCATGCTGTGGGTCCACAGGGAATTATAAATGCATCTGTTTCCACTTGTAAAGAACCCCAGTCAGACTGGGGCATGCAGTGTGGGCCGAAGCCCACCTGCATTAAAGGGGTGGTCTCGCGAAACCAAGTGGGGTTATACACTTCCGTATGGCCATATTAATGCACTTTGTAATGTACATCGTGCATTAAATATGAGCCATACAGAAGTTATTCCACTTACCTGCTCCGTTGCTAGCGTCCTCGTCTCCATGGTTCCGTCTAAATTCGCTGGCGGCTTGCTTTTTTAGACGCGCTTGCGCAGTCCAGTCTTCTGCTCAGCACGAGCCGCTTCAGTGTGTTAGCCGCTACAGCTCTTCTGCGCATGCGCAGAAGAGCTGTAACCTCTCGGGAGCGCGCTGGAGCGGCCATTCTGCTACCATCCTCTGTTAGAGAAAGGTGCAGAGCCGCCCAGCCGAGAAGCCCAGCCCAGCCGAGCGGAGACGAGAAGCCCTGCCCAGAAGCCGCCCATGTAAGTGAGGGGTCGGGGGTGATGTGTTAGCCTACCGCCCTGCCCCATAGCCTACCGCCCTGCCCCGTAGCCTACCGCCCTACCCATGAGCCCACCGCCGTGCCCCGGAGCCCACCGCCGTTCCCCGGACCCCACCGCCGTGCCCCCGATGCTGCCGCTGTGCCCCCGAGCCTGCCGCCATGCCCCCGATGCTGCCGCCGTGCTGCCCGAGCCTGCCGCCGTGCCCCCAAACCAGCCACCATGCCCCCGATGCTGCCGTGCTGCCCGAGCCTGCCGCCGTGCCCCCGATGCTGCCGCCGTGCCCCCGATGCTGCCGCTGTGCCCCCGAGCCTGCCGCCATGCCCCCGTGCTGCCCGAGCCTCCCGCCGTGCCCCGATGCTGCTGCCGTGCCCCCGATGCTGCCGCCGTGCCCCCGATGCTGCCGCCGTGCTGCCCGAGCCTGCCGCCGTGCCCCCAAACCAGCCGCCATGCCCCCGATGCTGCCGCTGTGCCCCCGATGCTGCCGCCGTGCTGCCCGAGCCTGCCGCCATGCCCCCGATGCTGCCGCCGTGCCCCCGATGTTGCCGCCGTGCCCCCGATGCTGCCGCCGTGCCCCCGATGCTGCCCACCGTGCCTCCGGAGCCTGCCGCCGGGGCCTATACATACATGCATACACACACACACACACACACACACACACACATACACATACACATATACACACACACACACACACACACACACACACATACACATACATACATATACACACACACACATATACACACACACACACATATACATACACACACATACACATACATACATATACACACACACACACACACACATACATATACACACACACACACACATACAATCACACACACATACACACATACAATCACACATACACACACATGAAGAAAAGAAATAGAATCTCAGCGCCTCCAAAGATATATAAAATTATAAATATAAAGGTTGGTGAGTGACAACTCACCTGGTGCACAGTGCGCTCCTAATTAAAGAAGCCACCGGCACCCGATATCCAAGTTTGCCTTTAGAAAGATCCTGGTCTTCAATCCTGTGTCTACAGGAGAGACGTCCCGGGGTGTAAAGCCTTCAGGCTTCCGATATCCAAAGCGGTAAAAAGAAAAAAGAAAAAAGAAAAAAGACCCCCGCGCTCCGAGACCAGGAGCTCCGTGACAAAGATTAAATAACTTTCATTGCGACGCGTTTCAACGGTACAAAGCCGTCTTTCTCAAGCATTACATACATATTAAAATACACACCTTTATATACATAAATAAATTAATCCTTACTCACTACACCCGGCTCTGATAGACGCCGCGTCCCGGCGCCATCTTGAAACCACGTGGAGTAATCCAGCATACATTTCACATGATGATGTGTACATCATCTATTTCATAATAAAACAAAACCTTTTCACCATTGTTATGATCTCCATTAAAACCAAATTCCATAGTCAAAAATTGAACTTATTCCGTAAACTTGTATATCAAGCAACATATCGTAATTATCAGTAGAACATTGTCTCTATTCTATACAAAAATTCCTTTTCGTTGTATACTATCAAAATATATTTGTAAACAGTTGTAGACTCAAACCATAAATAATCATATACAATAAATATATATAAAAAATTTTTTTTATAAATAATGCATTTTCACATCGACCATAAATATGATTAGATAAAAATAAATAAATACTTGAATCCCTTTATAAAAATATATATAACATGTTATATCTAAACGATAATATTCTAATTATACCCTACATAAATAAAAAATAAATAAATTATTTTTATCATGTAAATATTTATATATTATTCTCTATAAACAGTATTCTCCTATATATACATAAAATTTATATTTCCCCCAAAAAAAAATTTTTTATTTTTTATTTTTTTATTTTTTTTTAAATTTTCTCCAATACCTCATTCAGACCCCCAGGTACTAGGGTTCTCAATCTATAAATCCAGTACATCTCCTTACGTCGGAGATAATTGGTTGACTTGTTCTGAATTTGTTCCAAAGGAGTAACTTTCATATCCTTCGGTTCACAATCATGCTTCTCCAAAAAATGACGTGACAAGCTGTGTTTTAGATATCCCCTCTTTATATTGAACCTATGATTATTGATGCGCATTCTTAGGGAGTTTTTTGTTCTCCCTATATATCTCATATTACAACTGCATTCTATCAAATAAATGATGCGTTTGCTACCACAGTCCAGTCTATTTTTACTGCCACATTTCACCATTTGACCATCAAGTTCAATGGATATTCTCCCTTGTTGTATATGTGAACAGCATCCACATTTCGTTCTACCGCATTTGAAAATACCCGTTTTTTTAAAAAAAAAATTTTTCTCTCTCCCTCCCGATTTTTTTAGCTTCTGCTCTTGAGGGGGCAATACCATCCTTAATAGTTTTATTTTTCCTGAAAATTAATTTCGGATAGTCATCTATATTTTTCCCAAGTATTGGATCACTCTTAAGAATGGACCAATTTCTTTGTAAAATCCTGCGAATTTCCCGATTTTGGTTGTTATATTTTGTTATAAAAGCTGTCTTATATGTGTTTTTCTCTTTATTAATTTTTTTAAAATTATTTTTATTTAAATTCTCATGTGAAAATTCATTCCCTAAACCATTATTATCACTCAAATCACCAAGTGACATATTTTCAGCACTAATCCTTTCTTTCATTATTTTATTATATGCTGTGTTACACACACATACACACACACAATCACACATATATATATATATATACACATACACATATACAAACACGTGTGGCTATATATATATATATATATATATATATATATATATATAATGTGTGTGTGTATATACACTCACGAATACGCGTATGCGTATACTCGTACACACGTATACTATATATATATATCTCTCTCTATATATCTATATCTATATATAGATATATAGAGATATATATATATATAAAAGATGTGTACACGCATATATACACACGCATATAAAAAAACACGTGTGGGTATGTGTGTGTGTGTATATATATATATATGTGTGTGTGTGTATATACACTCACGAATACGCGTATGCGTATACTCATACACACGTATACTATATATATCTATCTATATATATAGATATATATATAAAATGTGTACACGCATATATACACACATATATATTTAGGTGAAAAAACTATTTCATCTAAAACAGTGGAAAGTGAATTGCAGGGAGGCATTACAGTACCTTCTGCTGAGAATTCAGCACTGGACAGCTCCCTGCTATTACGAAGCCTGGGTTACTTGTGCAGGGGGAAAGGATCAGCACTGGACAGCTCCCTGCTAATACGAAGCGTGGCCGGCGTCTCGGGAGCGAGCACGTCGGGCTGAAGCAAGCGCAGAGAGAAGAAGCGGCGGCCATCTTTGGGAAACTTTTTATAAGTTCATGAAACGCCAGAACTGTAAGTAGGAACCGGCTTTAAAAGCCATTTACATTGGTACTTAGTAATGTATGCTGAAGAAGGGGGACTGGGCAAAAAAAATATTTCACTGCTGCCTCGAGACATCTCCTTTAAGCACGACATTACTACCTCAGCTGTGTTGGGCAATGCAATGGGATATTTTTGTGTATCGCCGGTGGGTTCCAGGGAGCCACCCATGCTGTGGGTCGACAGGGACTTCACAATAGGGAGTTGTACCTGCCTGTGTCTATGAATTAAAAAGCCCGGTCTGACTGGGGCATGCAGAGACACCTTGACAGAATGAATAGTGTGTGGCACATAGGTTCCCCATTGCTATGCCCACGTGTGCAGCTCCTGATGGCGGTGGCACAGGATTCTATTTCTCATTGCTTCTGTACAGCATTGTGGGCTATCGCCCCGCCCCTTTTAAAGAGGGTCGCTGCCTAGCCGTGCCAACCTCTGCAGTGTGTGCCTGCGGTTCCTCCTCATGGCAGACGCACTTCTAAATAGACATGAGCGTGGTGTGGCATTAGGGCAGCTGAAGGCTGCGCAGGGACAGTTTGGTGTGCGCTGTGGACGAAGGGTCGTGCAGGGGGGGTTGGGCAGCATGTAACCCAGGAGAAGTGTCAGTGGAGTGTCATGCAGGCAGTGATTGTGCTTTGTTGGAGGTAGTGTGGTGCTTAGCTATGGTATGCCATGCTAATGAGGGCTTTTCAGAAGTAAAAGTTTTTGGGAGGGGGGGGGGGGGGCCCACTCTTGCCGGTATTGTGGCTTAATAGTGGGACCTGTGAACTTGAGATGCAGCCCAACATGTAGCCCCTCGCCTGCCCTATCCGTTGCTGTGTCGTTCCCATCACTTTCTTGAATTGCCCAGATTTTCACACAAGGAAACCTTAGCGAGCATCGGCGAAATACAAAAATGCTCGGGTCGCCCATTGACTTCAATGGGGTTCGTTACTCGAAACGAACCCTCGAGCATCGCGAAAAGTTCGTCCCGAGTAACGAGCACCCGAGCATTTTGGTGCTCGCTCATCTCTAATAAACACCAGTAAGTCACACAAAGGACAGAATAATAATCACAAAACACAACCAAGGAAGAAGAAAGGGAAAACTGGGTATGGGAGTACCACTGCCTAAATCGGGGTGACTGCATCGATAATAAGAGCAGCTGTGTATATATATATATATATATATATATATATATATATATAATTTTTATTTTTTTTAAAAGTAGGATGGCTGCACCCAGGGGTTTTCGGACCGAACCAGATCCACGAAAATAAAATCACTGAGGTGAGAGAATAAACAAGGACATTATTCACTGAAAAGGAAGCCAATAATGCAACACTTGATAGACTGCAAGTCGGGCTCAATCGTCATAGACCCTAGTAGAATGCAGAGAGCCATACTATAATATGGAGGAGCTACTTCTTCAATGCAGACTAGTAGTGCAGCCACATACTTAACCCAGCCCAGATTGGGGAGGAGTGACTGCAAACAAACATAGTCTGCACATGTGAATGGATACCAAAGATGTCAACCACAGATAGGTGCGCCACACTATACAGGAGTGCAACCACTACTGGCAAAGCAATGGATTGTCCTGTATCTGCACAGTGGGTCACACTGGCTGACATATTGGAGCCCAAGATGTCAGCCAGCATCTTTGGTATCCGTTCACAAGTGCAGACTATGTTTGTTTGCAGTCACTCCTCCGCAATCTGGGCTGGGTTGAGTAAGTGGTTGCACTCCATATTATCGTATGACCCACTGCATTCTACTAGGGTCTACGGCGATTGAGCCTGGCCTACAGTCTGTCAGGTGTTGCATTATTGGCTTTCTTTTCAGTGAATAAGCTCCACCAAAATAAAATTACACTAGCATGCGATTACCTTGACACCCATCAGGCAGCAAAATACTTATCAATTGTGCTAACACAAAAGGCAGATGGCAATATAAATAAATACAGGTATTTGAGCTCACAAGCCCACGTCAAAGTCCTCATTGTCTTGTGAAGCCGTACACTAACAAGACAACTAAACAACAAAAAAGAGAACCCTGCTACAAGCAGGGTGATTGTTCCGATAAGGACGGCCCCACACTGGAATCTCGGGAACACCTTTTTTTTCCCTAGATGGTAATAGGCAGGAACCCCAGACAAGGCCTGCATTATACCTCGGAACCCAGAGTTGGCAACGTAAGTGAAGGATCAGCAGATCCTCGTCAGGAGCGACTCTGTCGCTGAAGATTTTATCCGACTCTATTTTCGCTGCCCATGCTTTTTTAAGTGAGACCCTTTGACCAAGGGTTGGCCTTTCCCCGATTTTCCAGGATGCTGAAAGCTGCCTAACTGACCATCGAAGATACATATCAAAGACCCTTTCCCTGGGGTCCTTGAGGCCTTTTGTCATCGCTTGTAATGCAAAAGACTTTTCATTTACACTGTTTTTTGAAGTTTATGAGCAGCATGTCAGGACAAATACCCAGTTATTGGAGCCCTGGCTACTATTGTACAACCTTGTGGTGGGACTTCTACATTCAATAAAGAATTGGCCTACAAGCCACAATGCTGTAATCAATGCCCTGGGTCGAACGGAGCTCTTCCCCAACTTTAGCAGTACCAGCGGACCCAAAGCCAGGATTATATGAGATTGCTAGTCCCCTAGATACAAATCTGCCAGAGATCCCACCCATCACCCAGGCTCCCCTTTCATCTACACCTATAGGTATGAATCTGTGGTGTTATGGGTACAGCAGCAGGAAGTGTGGGTCAACTAAACAAAATATCAATTATTTGTTTTTACTGAATTCTGATTGTTTCTGGGACCTTTTTATGTGCTTTCAGCAAAGTCTCAGTTTCTCTGATATTATACTGTATCTTCTATTTACAAGCTTTTATATTTGTTCTTCTCTGTGAATGTTGCGCTGAAATAGAGACTACACAATAATATAAAAAAATTATATACAACCCCGGTTGAGATAGCAACGCGAGCGAAGAGTGAAAACCATTGTGCTCCACCGGACATCTCTAGTTGGCGATACATTTCTTCTATTGCAGACAGCCTGGTATTCCTTCAGACGTCTCCTTGTGTTCCAGCCTTACTCCTGGGCACATTAATCAATACTGACTCGAAATGAAACTAGAAAGGGAGATTTCCAGCTTTCTTAACATTGCCCTGAGAATATATTTCCTCCATTGTCTCCCTCTCATGTATTTCTATGTTTAGCTGCAGGAGCTGACAAATGCTCACCTAAAGGCATAAGCCAGCTGCCTGGTCTGGGCAGCAGGCGAGGTTTCAAACAAAGCAGATGGACCCAATAGGAGGGAAGATATACTGCCTTCCCCTGAACGAATTATAGTCAGCAACAATAGGTAGACAGTTCTCACACGAGAACCGAGTCTGATCAACCTTGCCTCCATTGTTAGGGTCTTAACAACAGCATATTACAAGGAGCTCGCATTTTTTTGGTCTAAAGTCAGGCAAACAGTCTTCATCAATAGCAAGCGCCCCTCCTGACATGGATTTTCAGGGTAGACCATGGCTTATAGCAGAAAACGTTAGCACTTAGTTGTCCCATTTATCTCTAAGCCGGAACTTTCACACCACGGAAGAGTTCAAAGAATACTTTTTCCCATTCTACCTACTTTCCAACGACAATTAAGATTGATTTTACAACAAAAATGATGTGAAAAATAAACTTTGACGAAATGGATTTTGTGTCTGTAGCTCGGCTTTCTCCAAAATGAAAGGTCTCTTGTAAGAAACAGTCGTACATCAGCTCGGGAGGAATTGATTTTAAGCATAAGTGTCAGAGCATTCGTCTTCAACACAATATCACTAAGTCATGGATCCCACCAATCATTCTACTCGTCATGTATATGCGTCCACTTTCCTAGATTTGTGGTATGTATTCATCGAAGTTATGGGTAAGTAAAGACCCTTCTCCATAGATGACTGGGGAAATTACAAAGGATGACTACACAGAACTGAAGTTGCTCATTCACTCCAATCAATAGCGGGGAAATATTTTCATCATCTCTGACATCTCTTTGCTCAGTTGTCAATTGTTGGATTCTCTTTGTTCCACAAGACATTTAGTATTCACTGATTGCGGGACAAGGTTGTTCGGTTTTCATTCCATATAAAGGAAAATGGGTAGGTGGACACAAAAGCGTTGATAGTTTTTTTAATTGAAGAATGGGCCAGTGTAAGTGTTCCAAGAAAAACATTCATCTCCGTGGGGTCAAAAGAGATGGTATTCACTGTTGTGATTAATTTTAGCACATACAGAGTTTTTTTGAATTTTCAGCCTAAAGTTTAAAGGGGTTGTCCGGTTGGTAAACACTGATGGTCTATTTGCAGGATAAGCCATCAATAGGAGATCAGCGGGAGTCTGACGCCTGAGATCCCCACTGATCAGCTGTTTGCCGGGCCGGTATGCTCATGTACTGAGCTGATTTCTGCAGGAAGCAGACAACTCCACTCTCACTACAGTGGCCAGGCTTGGCATTACATTGAAGTTAATAGGAACATGACCTGCAATACCAATCTGGCCCACTGCAGTGGGAATGGAAAAGATTTGAGTCTTTTTTTGGATGTGGGAGTTAGCGATGGTTTGGGTTTGCTTTTTGGTACATGCTAGTGCAGGAAGATCCTTCAGTTATTTGGATAGTTGAACACTCATTTGGGGGGGGGGGGCAAGGTAATGTGATATGCTTTGTCCAGGGGGCTTGGCCCTCAGTCTCCCTTCTGTGGGGGTCCATTGGTGGGGGGTAAGGGGCCTTCGTTGGGCTCTTCTCTTAACTGAAGTAATTGATATTAGTTGTTTGTGTGCAAGTACGGTGGTTGTGATTGTCCATGCTGGGGGCAGTGATTTGTGTGAAGTGAAGACTGGTGAACTTTTTGCTCTGATGAAACAGGACTTTGGATGTTTTCGGGATTGCTTTAAGCGTATGACTTGGGGGTGGTTGGAGGTGATTCCAAGGAGAGCATGGCATGGTGTAAGGAATTTGAAAGCAATTGAGAAGTCCAGACTAGAGATGAGCGAACGCGTTCGTCCGAGCTTGATATTCGTGCGAATATTAGGGTGTTCGGGATGTTCGTTATTCGTAACGAACACCATGCGATGTTCTGGTTACTTTCACTTCCTTCCCTGAGACGTTAGCGCGCTTTTCTGGCCAATTGAAAGACAGGGAAGGCATTACATCTTCCCCCTGCAACGTTTAAGCCCTATACCACCCCCCTGCAGTGAGTGGCTGGCGAGATCAGGTGTTCGCCTAATATAAAAGTCGGCCCCTCCCGCGGCTCGCCTCAGATGCCGTGTGAGTTAGATGGGGACAGTGCTGTTTATACCGGAGCTGCTGTAGGGAAAGAATTGGTAGTTAGTGTAGGCTTCAAGACCCCCCAAAGGTCCTTATTAGGGCCACTGATAGCTGTGTGTTGGCTGCTGTTAGCAGTGGCATTTTTTTTTCCTCAAAATCGTCTCTGCAGAGCGTTGCACCTGGCATTAGGGACAGAAGTGCTGCATAGGCAGGGAGAGTGTTAGGAGTGAGTGTAGCCTTCAAGAACCTCAACGGTCCTTTCTAGGGCCATATTTAACCGTGTGCAGTACTGTCCAGGCTGCTGTTAGCTGTGCTGCATTTTTTTGGGGCTTCTCAAAATCGCCTCTGCAGAGCATTCCACCCTCCATTGATACTGCAGGGAAAGAATTGTATAGGCAGGGCCACAACACAGTTATTATTCATAGAATATACGCAGTGCTGCCTTTTGGTGGAAAAACAAGTGGAAACAAATCTATTTGTCCAGCCTGTGTCCGTCCTTACGGGCGGTGGACACGTGTGAGCTGCGTGAAAAACATTGCTAAATCAGACGCACCCAGCTACGCTTTACTGCTGGCTTCGCCATTTGCTTTCCTTAATTGGGAAAAAAAATACCTGCTCTGCCAGAGTTATAATAACTCTGCTACCCTCACGTTCTGTGACACATAAGCAGGGACACAGCACAGTTATTAAACTTCTCATGTTCATTGAATATACGCAGTGCTGCCTTTTGGTGGGAAAAAACTGAAAACAAATCTATTTGTCCAGCCTGTGTCCGTCCTTACGGGCGGTGGACACGTGTGAGCTGCGTGAAAAACATTGCTAAATCATACGCACCCAGCTACGCTTTACTGCTGGCTTCGCCATTTGCTTTCCTTAATTGGGAAAAAAAATACCTGCTCTGCCAGAGTTATAATAACTCTGCTACCCTCACGTTCTGTGACACATAAGCAGGGACACAGCACAGTTATTAAACTTCTCATGTTCATTGAATATACGCAGTGCTGCCTTTTGGTGGGAAAAAACTGAAAACAAATCTATTTGTCCAGCCTGTGTCCGTCCTTACGGGCGGTGGACACGTGTGAGCTGCGTGAAAAACATTGCTAAATCATACGCACCCAGCTACGCTTTACTGCTGGCTTCGCCATTTGCTTTCCTTAATTGGGAAAAAAAATACCTGCTCTGCCAGAGTTATAATAACTCTGCTACCCTCACGTTCTGTGACACATAAGCAGGGACACAGCACAGTTATTAAACTTCTCATGTTCATTGAATATACGCAGTGCTGCCTTTTGGTGGGAAAAAACTGAAAACAAATCTATTTGTCCAGCCTGTGTCCGTCCTTACGGGCGGTGGACACGTGTGAGCTGCGTGAAAAACATTGCTAAATCATACGCACCCAGCTACGCTTTACTGCTGGCTTCGCCATTTGCTTTCCTTAATTGGGAAAAAAATACCTGCTCTGCCAGAGTTATAATAACTCTGCTACCCTCACGTTCTGTGACACATTAGCAGGGACACAGCACAGTTATTAAACTTAGATTATTCATTCACTAGAGGCAGTGGGGCCTTTCGTTTTCCAAAAAGGGCAAAAATTATATTTGGCCTGCAGTCTTGCGCCAATTTATTTCCTGCCTGTAAAATCAAATCACTGGTAATACAGCATGCTGAGGGGTAGGGGTAGGCCTAGAGGACGTGGACGCGGCCGAGGACGCGGAGGGCCAAGTCAGGGTGTGGGCACAGGCCGAGCTCCTGATCCCGGTGTGTCGCAGCCGACTGCTGCGCGATTAGGAGAGAGGCACGTTTCTGGCGTCCCCACATTCATCGCCCAATTAATGGGTCCACGCGGGAGACGGTTATTAGAAAATGAGCAGTGTGAGCAGGTCCTGTCCTGGATGGCAGAAAGTGCTTCGAGCAACCTATCGTCAACACGCAGTTCTGCGCCGTCCACTGCTGCCAATCCGAATCCTCTGTCTGCTGCTCCTCCTTCCTCCCAGCCTCCTCACTCCACTACAATGACACCTGCTCAGGAGCGGGAACACTCCCAGGAACTGTTCTCGGGCCCCTGCTCAGATTGGGCAGCAGCGGTTCCTCTCCCACCAGAGGAGTTTATAGTCACTGATGCCCAACCATTCGAAAGTTCCCGGGGTCCGGTGGATGAGGCTGGGGACTTCCGCCAACTGTCTCAACAACTTTCTGTGGGTGAGGAGGACGATGACGATCATACACAGTTGTCTTGCAGTGAGGTAGTAGTAAGGGCAGTAAGTCCGAGGGAGCAGCGCACAGAGGATTCGGAGGAAGAGCAGCAGGACGATGAGGTGACTGACCCCACCTGGTGTGCAAACGCTTACTCAGGAGGACAGGTCTTCAGAGGGGGAGTCAAGGGCATCAGCAGGGCAGGTTGCAAGAGGCAGTGCGGTGGCCAGGGCCAGGGGTAGAGGCAGGGCCAGACCGAATAATCCACCAAGTGTTTCCCAAAGCGCCCCCTCGCGCCATGCCACCCTGCAGAGGCCGAGGTGCTCTAAGGTCTGGCAGTTTTTCACAGAGACGCCTGACGACCGACGAACAGTGGTGTGCAACCTTTGTTGCGCAAAGCTCAGCCGGGGAGCCAACACCAACAGCCTCACCACCACCACCATGCGCAGGCATATGATGGCCAAGCACCCCACAAGGTGGGACGAAGGCCGTTCACCGCCTCCGGTTTGCACCCCTGCCTCTCCCCCTGTGCCCCAACCTGCCACTGAGATGCAACCCCCCTCTCAGGACACAGGCACGACCGTCTCATGGCCTGCACCCACACCCTCACTTCCGCTGTCCTCGGCCCCATCCACCAATGTCTCGCACCGCACAGTCCAGCCGTCGCTAGCGCAACTGTTGGAGCGCAAGCGCAAGTACGCCGCCACGCACCCGCACGCTCAAACGTTAACCGTCCGCATCGCAAAATTCATCAGCCTTGAGATGCTGCCGTATAGGGTTGTGGAAACGGAGTCCTTCAAAAGTATCATGGAGGCGGCGGCCCCGCGCTACTCAGTTCCCAGTCGCCACTACTTTTCCCGATGTGCCGTCCCAGCCCTGCACGACCACATCTCCCGCAACATTGTACGCGCCCTCACCAACGCGGTTACTGCCACGGTCCACTTAACTACGGACACGTGGACAAGCACAGGCGGGCAGGGCCACTACATCTCCCTGACGGCACATTGGGTGAATTTAGTGGAGGCTGGGACAGAGTCAGAGCCTGGGACCGCTCACGTCCTACCCACCCCCAGAATTGCGGGCCCCAGCTCGGTGGTGGTATCTGCGGAGGTGTATGCTTCCTCCACTAAAGCACCCTCCTCCTCCTCCTCCTCCTCTGTCTCGCAATCAAGATGTGTTAGCAGCAGCATGTCGCCAGCAGTCGGTGTCGCGCGGTGTGGCAGCACAGCGGTGGGCAAGCGTCAGCAGGCCGTGCTGAAACTACTCAGCTTAGGCGATAAGAGGCACACGGCCCACGAACTGCTGCAGGGTCTGACAGAGCAGACCGACCGCTGGCTTGCGCCGCTGAGCCTCCAACCGGGCATGGTCGTGTGTGACAACGGCCGTAACCTGGTGGCGGCTCTGCAGCTCGGCAGCCTCACGCACGTGCCATGCCTGGCCCACGTCTTTAATTTGGTGGTTCAGCGCTTTCTGAAAAGCTACCCACGCTTGTCAGACCTGCTCGTAAAGGCGCGCCGGCTCTGCGCACATTTCCGCAAGTCCCACACGGACGCTGCCACCCTGCGCACCCTGCAACATCACTTTAAGCTGCCAGTGCACCGACTGCTGTGCGACGTGCCCACACGGTGGAACTCTACGCTCCACATGTTGGCCAGGCTCTATGAACAACGGAGAGCTATAGTCGAATACCAACTCCAACATGGGCGGCGCAGTGGGAGTCAGCCTCCTCAATTCCTTTCAGAAGAGTGGGCCTGGTTGGCAGACATCTGCCATGTCCTTGGTAATTTTGAGGAGTCTACCCAGGTGGTGAGCGGCGATGCTACAATCATTAGCGTCACCATTCCTCTGCTATGCATCTTGAGAAATTCCCTGCAAACCATAAAGGCAGCTGCTTTGCGCTCGGAAACGGCTGATTGCCTGTCATCCTTTCAGCGTGTATGGCCTGAGGAGGAGGAGGAGGAGGATCCTGAAAGTGATCTTCCTAGTGAGGACAGCCATGTGTTGCGTACTGGTACCCTGGCACACATGGCTGACTTCATGTTAGGATGCCTTTCTCGTGACCCTCGCGTTGCACGCATTCTGGCCACGACGGATTACTGGGTGTACACACTGCTCGATCCACGGTATAAGGAGAACCTGCCCACTCTGATTCCCGAAGAGGAAAGGGGTTCGAGAGTGTTGCTATACCACAGGACCCTTGCGGACAAGCTGATGGTAAAATTCCCAGCCGACAGCGCTAGTGGCAGAAGGCGCAGTACCGAGGGCAAGGTAGCAGGGGATGTGCGTAGATCGAGCAGCATGTACATCCCAGGCAGTGCAACAGTCTTTAAGGGCCTGGCCAGCTTTATGGCTCCCCACCAAGACTGTGTCACCGCTCCCCAGTCACGGCTGAGTCGGCGGGAGCACTGTAAAAGGATGGTGAGGGAGTACGTAGCGGATCGCACGACCGTCCTCCGTGACGCCTCTGCCCCCTACAACTACTGGGTGTCGAAGCTGGACACGTGGCCTGAACTAGCGCTGTATGCCCTGGATGTGCTTGCTTGTCCTGCGGCTAGCGTCTTGTCGGAGAGGGTGTTTAGTGCGGCTGGGGGAATCATCACAGATAAGCGTACCCGCCAGTCAACCGACAGTGCCGACAGGCTAACACTCATCAAGATGAACAAAGGCTGGATTTCCCCAGACTTCTGTTCTCCACCAGCGGACAGCAGCGATACGTAAGCAATACGTAGGCTGCACCCGCGGATGGAAGCTACGTTCTCTCTCACCATCCAAAACGGGGACATTTCTGCTTCATCAATCTGTGTCTAATATTCCTCCTCCTCCTCCTCCTGCTCCTCCTCCTGAAACCTCACGTAATCACGCAGAACGGGCAATTTTTCTTAGGGCCACAAGGCTCACTCAAATAATTTTTCAGAACAATTTTTATAAGTTTCAATGCGCTTAAAAGCGTTGGAACTTTAACTTGAACCAATTTTTCGTTACACTGGGCTGCCTCCAGGCCTAGTTACCACTTAAGCCACATTAACCATTGCTTACATGGAACGAAGACTGCGCTCCCGCTATACTGCTGCTTCAGAATTGTTACTGGGGCCTGTCTTGAGTGCTACTATTGCTTACATGGAACGAAGACTGCGCTCCCGCTATACTGCTGCTTCAGAATTGTTACTGGGGCCTGTCTTGAGTGCTACTATTGCTTACATGGAACGAAGACTGCGCTCCCGCTATACTGCTGTTTCAGAATTGTTACTGGGGCCTGTCTTGAGTGCTACTATTGCTTACATGGAACGAAGACTGCGCTCCCGCTATACTGCTGCTTCAGAATTGTTACTGGGGCCTGTCTTGAGTGCTACTATTGCTTACATGGAACGAAGACTGCGCTCCCGCTATACTGCTGCTTCAGAATTGTTACTGGGGCCTGTCTTGAGTGCTACTATTGCTTACATGGAACGAAAACTGCGCTCCCGCTATATTGCTGCTTCAGAATTGTTACTGGGGCCTGTCTTGAGTGCTACTATTGCTGACATGGAACGAAGACTGCGCTCCCGCTATACTGCTGCTTCAGAATTGTTACTGGGGCCTGTCTTGAGTGCTACTATTGCTGACATGGAACGGACACGTGGAGAGGACACGTAGTGCCTCAAAAACATCCCCCTCCTCCTCCAACAGGGAAAACATTGTTGGCAAATGCCTTTGCATTGGTTCGTCTGGTGGCAGTCCAAGAATTTCACCTTTACCGACACTACAAGAGAGCCCCCCCACCATCCCCCCGCCACGGCCTACTTAATCCTGGCCACATTCCGAAAACCAACAAAATACAACCGTGCTACTAGGTCTGCAGTCACCACCACATTACCACCAACGCGGTTACTGTTAAGGTGCATATAACCACGGACACGTGGAGAGGACACGTAGTGCCTCAAAAACATCCCCCTCCTCCTCCAACAGGGAAAACATTGTTGGCAAATGCCTTTGCATTGGTTCATCTGGTGGCAGTCCAAGAATTTCACCTTTACCGACACTACAAGAGAGCCCCCCCACCATCCCCCCGCCACGGCCTACTTAATCCTGGCCACATTCCGAAAACCAACAAAATACAACCGTGCTACTAGGTCCGCAGTCACCACCACATTACCACCAACGCGGTTACTGTTAAGGTGCATATAACCACGGACACGTGGAGAGGACACGTAGTGCCTCAAAAACATCCCCCTCCTCCTCCAACAGGGAAAACATTGTTGGCAAATGCCTTTGCATTGGTTCGTCTGGTGGCAGTCCAAGAATTTCACCTTTACCGACACAACAAGAGAGCCCCCCCACCATCCCCCCGCCACGGCCTACTTAATCCTGGCCACATTCCGAAAACCAACAAAATACAACCGTGCTACTAGGTCCGCAGTCACCACCACATTACCACCAACGCGGTTACTGTTAAGGTGCATATTACCAGTCTGACTGGGGCATGCAGACACCTTGACAGAATGAATAGTGTGTGGCACATAGGTTCCCCATTGCTATGCCCACGTGTGCAGCTCCTGATGGCGGTGGCACAGGATTCTATTTCTCATTGCTTCTGTACAGCATTGTGGGCTATCGCTCCGCCACTTTTAAAGAGGGTCGCTGCCTAGCCGTGCCAACCTCTGCAGTGTGTGCCTGCGGTCCCTCGTCATGGCAGACGCAATTCTAAATAGACATGAGCGTGGTGTGGCATGAGGGCAGCTGAAGGCTGCCCAGGGACACTTTGGTGTGCGCTGTGGGGGGGAGGGGGGGCGGTTGGGCAGCATGTAACCCAGGAGAAGTGTCAGTGGAGTGTCATGCAGGCAGTGATTGTGCTTTGTTGGAGGTAGTGTGGTGCTTAGCAAAGGTATGCTTTGCTAATGAGGGCTTTTCAGAAGTAAAAGTTGTTGGGAGGGGGGGGGGGGGCCCACTCTTGCCGGTATTGTGGCTTAATAGTGGGACCTGTGAACTTGAGATGCAGCCCAACATGTAGCCCCTCGCCTGCCCTATCCGTCACTGTGTCATTCCCATCACTTTCTTGAATTGCCCAGATTTTCACACATGAAAACCTTAGCGAGCATCGGCGAAATACAAAAATGTTCTGGTCGCCCATTGACTTCAATGGGGTTCGTTGTTCGAAACGAACCCTCGAGCATCACGGGAAGTTCGTTACGAATAACGAACACCCGAACATTTTGGTGTTCGCTCATCTCTAGTCCAGACGTCTTTTGAAAATAGGGGGCATACCGAAGGCCCACATGATTTGAAGGGAGTGAGAATCCAAGGGTTAAAAGGAGTTATGAGCAGGAATAAGGGCAGTGGGGAGATAGGCAGAGATTAAAGGAGGAAAAGAGCAGGAAAGGCAGTTGGAGAGGAAAATCTAGGGCGAAAAGGATGTTAGACTTACTAGTACATAAATCAAAGCAGTCCTGGAGCAGTTCCACACTTCTGCCGGCATCGATGGCCCGGAGTGACTGCAACGGCAAATAGAGGGAGTCCTGGAGGGAGCTGGCACAGTGATTGTGCCACCGGTTAGTAGAGACCAGTGGCCATGGTGAGCAAGGCCCGACATGCCTCAGCCTTGAGATAGTGCCTCGGGCATGGCGGCATCTGGGGAGCCCCTCCAGACTGGGTCTTGCTTTCCACCCCTGCCAGCAGGGAGAGTAGGCCGAAGAGGAATCCTATTAAACCCCGGAGCTCAGCGGTGGGTGCTAGGCCCTGCTCTGAGAAGTGAGCAGGGCCTAGCACCCATCAGACAACTGTTAGAAGATGCACTGCTGAAAAATCACCTGGCAATGTTCCAGGCATGGAGCTTCCCAGTCAGCCAGCAGAGGAGAGAGCAGAAGTAGAGGGCTGGGGTCCAGCAGATGTTCGGTCGGTTGGTCAGTGGCAACAGTCGGCTGGCTCTGCAACAGTCGGCTGGCTTTGTCGTCCGGGACAGTGGTGATGGTTCCTGCAGCAGCGGCTTAATCACAGACAGTCCAGACTTCTGAGGTTAGCCAGTTACGGAAGTTGAAGCCGTGAGGACGTTGCAACATGATCCAAGGTCACAGCTCCTACGCAGCATGGTGAGTATGTGTCAATGTTGTGTCCATTCAATTTTGACAGGCAAATTGGGTATGCAGGCATAGGGTCAGGTCAGGGATATGGGGGAGAAGCATCCGGATCCAGTGTGTGGAGTGGCTGGAAGGATTTGAGAGAAATTTCGGGCAGTGTTCAAGAGTTATTAATAGAGATGAGCGAGCATGCTCTTCCAAGCTTGCTAGTTGCTCAAGTATTAGGGTACTCGAGATGCTCGTTACTCAAGACAAACACTACGCGGTACTGGAGTCAATTGTATTTCCTTCCCCGCATGTTTAGTGCCATTTTCTAGCCAATAAACATGCGGGGAAGGCATTACCACTTCCTGCTGTGACATGCCAGCCCTCTGCCCGCCAACAGCAGTGAGTGGCTGGGCCGATCAGGTGACCGCCGAGTACCAACTGGTCTTGCCCACGGCTCGCCTCAGACGCATGCTGGTAGTGGATAGGGAAAGTGCTGATGCTTATACAAGGAAAGTGTTAGTGTAGGATCCTCTAGTCAAGAACCCCAACGGTCCTTCTTAGGGCTACTCCTCATTGTGTGCATTACTGTTGTGTCTGACTGGGAGCAGTAGTGCCCCTTTTTTATTTTTAAAGCATCTATCCCTCTGCAGAGCATTACAGCTATAGCATTCTCAGTCTGCAGTGCATTAGGCAGAGTTTAGGGACAGTGCTGCTGAGATAGGGAAAGTTTTACAGCCTGGATCCTCTCTACAAGAACTCCAACGGTCCGTTCTTAGGGCTACTCTTCACAGTGTGAATTATAGTTGTGTCTGGCTGGGGGCAGTAGTGCACCCTTTTTTAAAGCATCTAGCCCTGTGCAAAGCCTTTCAGTTATACCGTTCTCAGTCTACAGTGCATTGGACCGAGATCTCACTGTGAAACAGTACTCTAATATTTCCTAGGTCACTGCAAACCATTTCAGTTATACCATTCCCAGTCTGCAGTGCATAACGCAGAGTTTAGGGACAGAGCTGCTGAGATAGGAAAAGTTTTACAGTCGGGATCCTCTTTACAAGAACGTCAACGGTCCTTCTAGGGGTCTCCTCCTCACCGTGTGCATTACAGGTGTGGCTGGCTGGGAGCAGTAGTGCACCCTTTTTTTAAAAAGCATCTAGCCTTGTGCGGAGCCGTTCAGTTATACGGTTCTCAGTCTGCAGTGGATTAGACAGAGGTCTCACCGCGAAACAGTACTGTAATATTTCCTAGACCACTGCAAAGCCTTTCAGTTATACCATTCTCAGTCTGCAGTGCATTAGACAGAGGTCTCACCGCGAAACAGTACTGTAATATATCCTAGGCCACTGCAAAGCCTTTCAGTTATACCGTTCTCAGTCTGCAGTGCATTAGACAGAGGTCTCACTACGAATCAGTACTCTTATATTCCCTAGACCACTGCAAAGCCTTTCAGTTATACTGTTCTCAGTCTGCAGTGCATTGGACAGAGGTCTCACTGTGAAACAGTACTGTAATATTTCCTAGGCCACTGCAAAGTATTTCGGCTCAGCCACTGTGCAGAGCATCTCACAATACAACACGCTCTCACTGTGAAACTGCACTCTAACATTTCCTACCCTGCTGCAAATGACTTCAGTTATACTGTTCTGTGTCTGCGGTGCATTAGACAAAGGTCTCACTGCTAAACATTACTGTAATATTTCCTTGGCCACTGCAAAGTATTTCAGCTCTGCCGCTGTGCAGAGCGTCTCACAATACCCTTTCCTTGGTGGGGTTGAGATAGCCGCAGTTACCAGCACTATCCACTGGCTTTAGAGTCTTCTCCCCCTCCACACAGCCTCTATAATCTACAAGTCTCTGCGAGCGGTAAATTACCCCTAGGTATCAGCGCAAGACAGCGGGTTAATTTTTTCAAGTCACAGCATAGAGCCTCCGCTATCTACAAGTCTCTGTGTGCGGTGAATTAGCCACAGTTGTCAGTGCTGTTCAGTGGGGTAATTTATTTGGGCTCTGCTCTATCCTTAATCCGCCATGATAAGGAGTAGGGGTAAGGGTCGAGGAGGCGGATGTAGACGCGGGCGTCCAAGTAAGGGTGTGGGTGCAGGCTGAGTTCCTGGGCGGGGTGAATCACAACTGCTGAGGGATTAGGAGAGAGGCAAGTTTCTGGGCTCACCAGATTCATATCACAATTTGCAGGTCCACGTGGCAGACCTTTATTACAAACAGAGCAGGTCCTGTCATGGATGGCAGAAAACGCATCCAGCAATGTATCAACCACCCAGTCTTCTACGCAGTCCACTACTCACAGCCTAGGGACTGTAACTCTAAATCCTAAAGCCTCCTCACTCCATAAAAATGACATATTCTGAGCAGGCAGACTCCCAGGAACTGTTCTCTGGTCCCTGCCCTGGGTGGGAAAAAATGGATCCTCTCACCTGAGGAGTTTGTCATGACCGATGCCCAACTTTTGGAAAGTTCCCGGAGTCCGGGTGATGAGGCTGGGGATTTCCGGCAACTGTCTCAAGAGCTTTTTGTTGATGAGGATGATGAGACACAGTTCAGTTGTCTGTCAGTGAGGTAGTAGTAAGAAGAAGAATGGAAAGTGTGAGAGAAAGAAAGAAAGAAAGAAAGAAAGAAAGAAAGAAAGAAAGAAAGAAAGAAAGAAAGAAAGAAAGAAAGAAAAAAAAAAGAAATAAAGAAAGAAAAAAAGAGAAAGAAAGAAAAAAAGAAAGAAAGAAGGAAGGAAGGAAGGAAGGAAGGAAGGAAGGAAGGAAGGAAGTGTTTTACTGTAATGTGTTGCCACAGCCTCCTTGGATAAATGTTTCCATGTCTACTAATGTGATTTCAAGTTCTATATTACTACAAATCAATGTGATGCAACAATTACTGCAAGAAAATCTGAACTGTGGTTCACTTTGACCCAATGCACATCTGTGTGTCTTTATTTGTACCTCTGCCATTTGGTTTAAGTGTGGGGTAATTTAGGGTTCAATGGGAAGTAGTTATTTGATATTAATTTGCCATACATGCAGTCTTAGTTATTAGAGATGAGCGAACACCAAAATGCTCGGGTGTTCGTTATTCGAAACGAACTTCCCGCGATGTTCGAGGGTTCGTTTCGAATAACGAACCCCATTGAAGTCAATGGGCGACCGGAGCATTTTTGTATTTCGCCGATGCTCGCTAAGGTTTTCATGTGTGAAAATCTGGGCAATTCAAGAAAGTGATGGGAACGACACAGCAATGGACAGGGCAGGCGAGGGGCTACATGTTGGGCTGCATCTCAAGTTCACAGGTCCCACTATTAAGCCACAATAGCGGCAAGAGTGGGCCCCCCCCCCAACAACTTTTACTTCTGAAAAGCCCTCATTAGCAATGGATACCTTAGCTAAGCACCACACTACCTCCAACAAAGCACAATCACTGCCTGCATGACACTCCGCTGCCACTTCTCCTGGGTTACATGCTGCCCAACCCCCCCCCCCTCACGACCCAGTGTCCACAGCGCACACCAAGTTGTCCCTGCGCAGCCTTCAGCTGCCCTCATGCCACGCCACACTCATGTCTATTTATAAGTGCGTCTGCCATGAGGAGGAACCGCAGGCACACACTGCAGAGGGTTGGCACGGCTAGGCAGCGACCCTCTTTAAAAGGGGCGGGGCGATAGCCCACAATGCTGTACAGAAGCAATGAGAAATAGAATCCTGTGCCACCGCCATCAGGAGCTGCACATGTAGGCATAGCAATGGGGAACCTATGTGCCACACACTATTCATTCTGTCAAGGTGTCTCTGCATGCCCCAGTCAGACCGGGCTTTTTAATTCATAGACACAGGCAGGTACAACTCCCTATTGTGAAGTCCCTGTGGACCAACAGCATGGGTGGCTCCCTGGAACCCACCGGCGGTACATAAAAATATCCCATTGCATTGCCCAACACAGCTGAGGTAGTAATGTCGTGCTTAATGCAGGTGGGCTTCGGCCCACACTGCATGCCCCAGTCAGACTGGGGTTCTTTACAAGTGGACACATGTAGGTTACACTCTGTGTGCACCTACAGCATGGGTGGCTCCCTGGAACCCACCGGCGGTACATAAAAATATCCCATTGCATTGCCCAACACAGCTGAGGTAGTAATGTCGTGCGTAATACAGGTGGGCTTCGGCCCACACTGCATGCCCCAGTCAGACTGGGGTTCTTTACAAGTGGAAACAGATGCATTTATAATTCCCTGTGGACCCACTGCCTGGGTGGGTGCCAGGAAGCCACCGGCGGTACATAAATATATCCCATTGCATTGCCCAACCCAGCTGAGGTAACGTCAGCTGTAATGCAGGTGGGCTAAAAATTAATTTGATTACACTGTAGGCGAGGGCCCACAAAAATTGCTGTATCAACAGTACTAATGTACATCCAAAAAATTGGCCATGGCCAGCCAAGAGGGCAGGTGAAACCCATTAATCGCTTTGGTTAATGTGGCTTAAGTGGTAACTAGGCCTGGAGGCAGCCCAGTGTAACGAAAAATTGGTTCAAGTTAAAGTTCCAACGCTTTTAAGCGCATTGAAACTTTTAAAAATTGTTCAGAAAAATTATTTGAGTGAGCCTTGTGGCCCTAAGAAAAATTGCCCGTTCAGCGTGATTACGTGAGGTTTCAGGAGGAGGAGCAGGAGGAGGAGGAGGAATATTAGACACAGATTGATGAAGCAGAAATGTCCCCGTTTTGGATGGTGAGAGAGAACGTAGCTTCCATCCGCGGGTGCAGCCTACGTATTGCTTAGGTATTGCTGCTGTCCGCTGGTGGAGAACAGAAGTCTGGGGAAATCCAGGCTTTGTTCATCTTGATGAGTGTTAGCCTGTCGGCACTGTCGGTTGACAAGCGGGTACGCTTATCTGTGATGATTCCCCCAGCCGCACTAAACACCCTCTCCGACAAGACGCTAGCCGCAGGACAAGCAAGCACCTCCAGGGCATACAGCGCTAGTTCAGGCCACGTGTCCAGCTTCGACACCCAGTAGTTGTAGGTGGCAGAGGCGTCACGGAGGACGGTCGTGCGATCGGCTACGTACTCCCTCACCATCCTTTTACGGTGCTCCCGCCGACTCAGCCTTGACTGGGGAGCGGTGACACAGTCTTGGTGGGGAGCCATAAAGCTGTCCAGGCCCTTAAAGACTGTTGCACTGCCTGGGATGTACATGCTGCTCGATCTCCGCACCTCCCCTGCTACCTTGGCCTCGGCACTGCGCCTTCTGCCACTAGCGCTGTCGGCTGGGAATTTTACCATCAGCTTGTCCGCAAGGGTCCTGTGGTATAGCAACACTCTCGAACCCCTTTCCTCTTCGGGAATGAGAGTGGGCAGGTTCTCCTTATAGCGTGGGTCGAGCAGTGTGTACACCCAGTAATCCGTTGTGGCCAGAATGCGTGCAACGCGAGGGTCACGAGAAAGGCATCCTAACATGAAGTCAGCCATGTGTGCCAGGGTACCTGTACGCAACACATGGCTGTCTTCACTAGGAAGATCACTTGCAGGATCCTCCTCCTCCTCCTCCTCCTCAGGCCATACACGCTGAAAGGATGACAGGCAATCAGCCGGTGTACCGTCAGCAGCGGGCCAAGCTGTCTCTTCCCCCTCCTCCTCATCCTCCTCATGCTCCTCCTCCTCCTCCTGTACGCGCTGAGAAATAGACAGGAGGGTGCCCTGACTATCCAGCGGCATACTGTCTTCCCCCGCCCCCGTTTCCGAGCGCAAAGCAGCTGCCTTTATGCTTTGCAGGGAATTTCTCAAGATGCATAGCAGAGGAATGGTGACGCTAATGATTGCAGCATCGCCGCTCACCACCTGGGTAGACTCCTCAAAATTACCAAGGACATGGCAGATGTCTGCCAACCAGGCCCACTCTTCTGAAAGGAATTGAGGAGGCTGACTCCCACTACTCCGCCCATGTTGGAGTTGGTATTCCACTATAGCTCTACGCTGTTCATAGAGCCTGGCCAACATGTGGAGCGTAGAGTTCCACCGTGTGGGCACGTCGCACAGCAGTCGGTGCACTGGCAGCTTAAAGTGATGTTGCAGGGTGCGCAGGGTGGCAGCGTCCGTGTGGGACTTGCGGAAATGTGCGCAGAGCCGGCGCGCCTTTACGAGCAGGTCTGACAAGCGTGGGTAGCTTTTCAGAAAGCGCTGAACCACCAAATTAAAGACGTGGGCCAGGCATGGCACGTGCGTGAGGCTGCCGAGCTGCAGAGCCGCCACCAGGTTACGGCCGTTGTCACACACGACCATGCCCGGTTGGAGGCTCAGCGGCGCAAGCCAGCGGTCGGTCTGCTGTGTCAGACCCTGCAGCAGTTCGTGGGCCGTGTGCCTCTTATCTCCTAAGCTGAGTAGTTTCAGCACGGCCTGCTGACGCTTGCCCACCGCTGTGCTGCCACACCGCGCGACACCGACTGCTGGCGACATGCTGCTGCTAACACATCTTGATTGCGAGACAGAGGTTGCGGAGGAGGAGGAGGGTGCTTTAGTGGAGGAAGCATACACCTCCGCAGATACCACCACCGAGCTGTGGCCCGCAATTCTGGGGGTGGGTAGGACGTGAGCGGTCCCAGGCTCTGACTCTGTCCCAGCCTCCACTAAATTCACCCAATGTGCCGTCAGGGAGATGTAGTGGCCCTGCCCGCCTGTGCTTGTCCACGTGTCCGTAGTTAAGTGGACCTTGCCACTAACCGCATTGGTGAGGGCGCGTACAATGTTGCAGGAGACGTGGTCGTGCAGGGCTGGGACAGCACATCGGGAAAAGTAGTGGCGACTGGGAACTGAGTAGCGCGGGGCCGCCGCCGCCATCATAGCTTTGAAGGACTCCGTTTCCACAACCCTATACGGCAGCATCTCAAGGCTGATGAATTTTGCTATGCGGACGGTTAACGTTTGAGCGTGCGGATGCGTGGTGGCGTACTTGCGCTTGCGCTCCAACAGTTGCACAAGCGACGGCTGGACGGTGCGCTGAACTACACTGGTGGATGGGGCCGAGGACAGCGGAAGTGAGGGTGTGGGTGCAGGCCATGAGGCGGTAGTGCCCGTGTCCTGAGAGGGGGGTTGGATCTCAGTGGCAGGTTGGGGCACAGGGGGAGAGGCAGGGGTGCAAACCGGAGGCGGTGAACGGCCTTCGTCCCACCTTGTGGGGTGCTTGGCCATCATATGTCTGCGCATGCTGGTGGTGGTGAGGCTGTTGGTGTTGGCTCCCCGGCTGAGCTTTGCGCGACAAAGGTTGCACAGCACTGTTCGTCGGTCGTCAGGCGTCTCTGTGAAAAACTGCCAGACCTTAGAGCACCTTGGCCTCTGCAGGGTGGCATGGCGCGAGGGGGCGCTTTGGGAAACAGTTGGTGGATTATTCGGTCTGGCCCTGCCTCTACCCCTGGCCACCGCACTGCCTCTTGCAACCTGCCCTGCTGATGCCCTTGCCTCCCCCTCTGAAGACCTGTCCTGTGTAGGCGTTGCACACCAGGTGGGGTCAGTCACCTCATCGTCCTGCTGCTCTTCCTCCGAATCCTCTGTGCGCTGCTCCCTCGGACTTACTGCCCTTACTACTACCTCACTGCAAGACAACTGTGTCTCATCGTCATCGTCCTCCTCACACACAGAAAGTTCTTGAGACAGTTGGCGGAAGTCCCCAGCCTCTTCCCCCGGACCCCGGGAACTTTCGAATGGTTGGGCATCAGTGACGATAAACTCCTCTGGTGGGAGAGGAACCACTGCTGCCCAATCTGAGCAGGGGCCCGAGAACAGTTCCTGGGAGTGTTCCCGCTCCTGAGCATGTGTCATTGTAGTGGAGTGAGGAGGCTGGGAGGAAGGAGGAGCAGCAGACAGAGGATTCGGATTTGCAGCAGTGGACGGCGCAGAAGTGTGGGTGGACGATAGGTTGCTCGAAGCACTTTCTGCCATCCACGACAGGACCTGCTCACACTGCTCATTTTCTAATAACCGTCTCCCGCGTGGATCCATGAATTGTGCGATGACTGTCGGGACGCCAGAAACGTGCCTATCTACTAATCGCGCAGCAGACGGCTGCGATACACCTAGAACAGGAGTTCGGCCTGTGCCCACACCCTGACTTGGCCCTCCGCGTCCTCGGTCGCGTCCACGTCCTCTAGGCCTACCCCTACCCCTCAGCATGCTGTATTACCAGTGATTTGATTTCACAGGCAGGAAATAAATTGGCGCAAGACTGCAGCCAAATATAATTTTTTCCCTTTTTTGAAAACGAAACGCCCCACTGCCTCTAGTGAATGAATAATCTAAGTTTAATAACTGTGCTGTGGCCCTGCTAATGTGTCACAGAACTTGAGGGTAGCAGAGTTATTAACTCTGGCAGAGCAGGTATTTTTTTCCCAATTAAGGAAAGCAAATGGCGAAGCCAGCAGTAAACCGTAGCTGGGTGCGTCTGATTTTTTAACATTGTACACGCAGCTCACACGTGTCCACAGCCCTTAGGACGGACAGAGGCAGGACAAATAGATTTCTTTTCCCCTTTTTTACACCAAAAGGACCCACTGCGTATATTCAATGAATAATAACTGTGTTGTGGCCCTGCCTACACAATTCTTTCCCTGCAGTATCAATGGAGGGTGCAATGCTCTGCAGAGGCGATTTTGAGAAGAAAAAAAAAATGCAGCACAGCTAACAGCAGCCAGCACAGTACTGCACACAGTTAAATATGGCCCTAGAAAGGACCGTTGAGGTTCTTGAAGGCTACACTCACTCCTAACACTCTCCCTGCCTATCCAACACTTCTGTCCCTAATGCCGGGTGCAACGCTCTGCAGAGGCGATTTTGAGAAGAAAAAAAAAAAAGGCACTGCTAACAGCAGCCAACACACAGGTATTACTGGCCCTAATAAGGACCTTTGGGGTTCTTGAAGCCTACACTAACTGCTATTTCTCTCCCTACAGCAGCTCCGGTACCAGCAGCACTGTCCCTCATCTAACTCACAAGGCATGTGTGGCGAGCTGCGGGAGGGGCCGACTTTTATACTCGGGTGACACCTGATCTCCCCAGCCACTCACAGCAGGGGGTGGTATAGGGCTTGAACGTCGCAGGGGGAAGTTGTAATGCCTTCCCTGTCTTTCAATTGGCCAGAAAAGCGCGCTAACGTCTCAGGGAAGGAAGTGAAAGTAACCCGAATACCGCATGGTGTTCGTTACGAATAACGAACATCCCGAACACCCTAATATTCGCACGAATATCAAGCTCGGACGAACACGTTCGCTCATCTCTATTAGTTATATAAAAATGTCCCATGAAACAGTTTTTGGATTTCTTCGCTTTCTCACACGTCCGGCACATACATGTTGACAGTAGATCCAAGGTGCTGAGAGACGCAGTTGTTTATAGTGTGCTGCTGTTTTAGAAGGGATGATAGTTTGGTCACACATGGCTGTGCTAATCATCATCCCTTGACAAGCCGTCATCCCTTCGGGCCTCTTGACTAATTGCTTCCATTATGTGTTGAGATTCTTATGGGAGAATCAGGAATAATCCCCTGACTAAAACAAAAGTCATAAATGGAAAATCTCAGGACACTTTTTGAAAGCTTCCAGTTCTCTTCACTCAATAATAAAGGATTATACGAGTGCAGAGTATCACTCCTGCAGCTTGATAGCAGCCTTCAATGGAGAGAAATGACTGGGATTGCTTTCCTTTCTGCAAGTAAAGGTTATTTTAACATACTTGCTTCAGATATCGCAGTGCTGCCATGGGGCATATCTACGATGCCTTGTACACCAGCTTAAGGTCGCATGGTCATGCAAAAGTTGCAGTTCTAGAACACGTGCCAAAACTGAAGCTTTTGGGTGGGCATGATGTTCCCCGCCACGTAGTGGTGTAGCAATAGGGGTTGCAGAGGTCACAGTTGTGTCCAGGCCCCTATGCCAGGGGGGCCCAAGGGTCCCTCTTGCCACATTGGCAGGCAAGACTACAGATTCTAAGCCACCAAGCCCCCTTGCATGCACAGGGATGTGGAGGGGACAGATTTTCAGTATGTGGGAGGATGCAACAGAGTTAAGATTTTCAGTATGTGGGGGGATTGCAGGGGGAGAAGATTTTTAGCATGTGGGGAAGCAGGGGGCACTATTATCTTGGGGAACAGAGCAGGCAATAGTACTGTATGTGACACAAAGTGTAACATTAGTACTATCGGGGGCACATAGAGGGATATTGAAGATAGTAGCAGGATGGGGAGAGACAAGTCTTAAAAAGTACTCGTGCCCAGATAAAGAAGAAAAGGGAAAGAGGATGACTCTAACTGCAGAAAACATCACCTATGATTACTGGAGGTAACTGCACTGTAAGCACTATCACTATGTAGAGCTGGTATCTGACTATTATCTGGTGACTGCATTATTTAGAAATATAGTAGGTGAGCCGCTGTTTTTGAGGGGAGCGGGAGAAAGCTGAACTTTTGCACCAGGGCCCATGAGCATTTAGCTGCCACTCTGATACTACTTCATTTCACTATAATCTATGCAAGAAACTGGCATAAAGTATAGTATAAACCTACTCCAGCTTCTAGCTCTGTACAGTCTAACATAGTAACATAGTAACATAGTATGTAAGGCCGAATGAAGACATTGTCCATCTAGTCCAGCCTGTCTATCCTACTGTGTTGATCCAGAGGAAGGCAAAAAACCCCAAGGCCAGAAGCCAATTAGCCCTTTTGGGGGAAAAATTCCTTCCCGACTCCCTAATGGCAATCAGACTGTTCCCTGGATCAACCCCTAATAGTTCCTACCTGCCTATATACCAGGATTGACACTTAACCTAATATTTATATCCTGTAATATCCTTCTTCTCCAGAAAGACATCAAGTCCCCTTTTAAACTCCTCTATGGATTTTGCCATCACCACTTCCTCCGGCAGAGAGTTCCACAGTCTAACTGCTCTTACAGTAAAGAACCCCTTTCTGTGTTGGGGATGAAACCTACTTTCCTCTAATCGTAGCGGATGTCCTCTTGTTACCGTCGTGGTCCTGGGTGTAAACAGATCGCGGGAGAGATCCATGTGTTGTCCCCTCATGTACTTATACATGGTTATTTGGTCGCCTCTTAACCTTCTTTTTTCTAGAGTAAATAGTCCCAATATTGATAACCTCTCTGGGTATTCCAGTCCCGTCATTCCAAGTATTAGTTTAGTTGCCCTTCTTTGAACCCCCTCAAGCACCGCGACATCTTTCCTGAGCACCGGTGTCCAGAATTGCACGCAGTATTCCATGTGAGGTCTGACAAGTGCCTTATATAATGGAAGGATGATGTTCTCGTCCTTCGCCCCTATGCCTCTTTTGATGCACCCCAAGACTTTATTTGCCTTTGCAGCAGCTGACTGGCATTGGTTACTCCAGTTTAGTCTATTATCCACTAATACCCCCAGATCCTTTTCCATATCACTTTTCCCTAGTGGTACCCCATTAAGTGAATATATGTGACATCCGTTCCTCCTGCCCATGTGCATAGTCTTACATTTTTCAACATTGAACTTCATTTGCCATTTTTCTGCCCAAGCCCCCATCTTATCCAGGTCCGTTTGTAGCCGCACATTGTCCTCCGTTGCATTAATTATATTGTATAATTTTGTGTCATCTGCAAATATTGATATTTTGCTGTGCAGCCCCTCTATCAGGTCATTGATAAATATGTTGAACAGAGTGGGGCCTAGTACTGAACCCTGTGGCACCCCGCTAGTGACTGTGGTCCAATCAGAGTACGAACCCTTTATTACCACCCTCTGCTTTCTATCGTTGAGCCAATTTTTTACCCACTTACACACGTTTTCGCCCAGTCCGAGCTGCCTCATTTTGTATATTAGCCTATTATGTGGCACGGTGTCAAAGGCTTTAGAGAAGTCCAGATATACAAGATCAATAGATTCTCCCTGGTCCAGCTTAGAGCTTACTTCATCGTAGAAACTGATCAGATTTGTCTGACATGAGCGACCCTTCATGAATCCATGCTGGTGAGGAGTTATTCCCTTAATCTCCTTGAGGTACTCATCGATGGCGTCTCTCAGAATCCCCTCGAAAATTTTTCCTGTTACTGAAGTGAGACTTACTGGCCTGTAGTTACCAGGCTCACTTTTGCTCCCTTTTTTGTAAATTGGAACCACGTTGGCAATGCGCCAGTCCAATGGTACTACTCCGGTCTTGATAGTGTCTAGAAATATTAGGTATAGCGGCCTAGCTATCTCGTCACTTAGTTCCTTTAGTATCCTTGGGTGTAATCCATCTGGGCCCGGTGATTTATCAATTTTAGTTTTCTTTAGACGCTTCCGCACCTCCTCCTGCGTTAGGTATGAGATATTTTGTGAGGGGTTCGTTTTATTCCCCTGCATCTCGTGTGGCATTTCCTTTTCTTTGGTGAACACACTTGAGAAGAAACTGTTTAGTAGATTTGCTTTCCCTTCGTCATCATCAATGATTTCTCCTGCATTGTTTTTTAAAGGGCCAGCGCTCTCCCTGCAAATCCTTTTGCTGTTTATGTAGTTGAAAAATAGCTTTGGGTTGTTTTTGCTCTCTTTGGCGATCCGTCTTTCTGCTTCCTCCTTGGGAATTTTGATCGTATCTTTGCATATTGTGTTTTTCCCTGTATGATTTTAGCGCTTCTTCGCTGCCTTCTTGCTTTAGTAGTTTGAACGCTTTCTTCTTTTCGTTTATTGCCCCTCGTACCGTCTTGTCGAGCCACATTGGTTTCCTTTTAGCTGAGTTTCTTTTATTTTTAAAGGGAATGAACTGCTCACATGAGGCGATTAGGATCCTTTTGAACTTTTCCCATTTTTCCTCCGTACTGATATTTTTGAGGATGTTGTCCCAATTAATGTTACCGATAGCAGTTCTAAGCTCATCAAATTTTGCTTTACTAAAGTTTAGTTTCTTTGTCTCTCCCTGATAAGGCTTCCTATTGATTGACAGCTGGAAGTTGATTATATTGTGGTCGATGTTCACCAAGTGCCCCTCAACCTGCACCCCCTTTATACGTTCCGGTTTGTTAGTTAGTACTAGGTCCAGAATGGCCCTCCCTCTTGTTGGTTCCTGCACCAGTTGGTTCAGGTAATTGTCTTTAATTACTCTCAAGAACTTATCACCCCTGTGAGATTTGCAGGTTTCGTTCTCCCATGTTATATCTGGGTAATTAAAGTCCCCCATGATAATTACTTCGTTTCGTTTTGACACCTCTTCTATCTGCCTTAGTAGTAAGTCTTCAGTTTCTTCTGTTGCTTTTGGTGATCTATAGAAGACCCCTATCAGGATTTTGTTATTTTTTCCTCCCTGTATTTCTACCCACAGAGATTCCACCTGTTTGTCTCCTACCCCTATATCCTCCCGTAGCCTCGGCTTCAAGTTCGAATTGACGTACAGACATACCCCTCCCCCTTTCTGTTTCCTTCGGTCCCTTCTGAAGAGATTGTACCCCTGCAAATTCACCGCCCAATCGCACTTATCATCAAGCCATGTTTCCGTAATTCCGACTATATCATAGTTTTCATCAGTCATTCTCGCTTCAAGCTCACCCACTTTACCAATCAGACTCCTTGCATTCGTGGTCATACAATTTATATCATTTTTTTTGTTATTTAAATTTGTTTTGTTGGTATTCGTACTAATGGCTGATCTATCACTTCTAACTGTACTAACCCCACCCCCTGCTCGTCCCCCATTCCCTTTGCTTGGACCCAGATCGCTAATTACACTGGCTACCCCACTATTTCTCATTTTACCCTCCCCCCCAGTCCCTAGTTTAAACACTCCTCCAGCCCTCTAGCCATCTTATCCCCCAGCACAGCTGCACCCTCCCCATTAAGATGCAGCCCGTCCCTACGGTAGAGCCTGTAGCCGACCGCAAAGTCAGCCCAGTTCTCCAGGAACCCAAATCCCTCCTTCTTACACCAACTCCGGAGCCACTTGTTTACCTCCCTAAGGTCCTGCTGCCTTTCTAGTGTGGCTTGTGGTACAGGTAGTATTTCCGAGAAAACTACCCTGGAGGTCCTCGCCCTGAGCTTGGACCCTAGGTCCCTGAAATCATTTTTGAGGGCCCTCCATTGACCTCTAACTTGTTCATTGGTGCCAACGTGCACCATGACCACTGGATCCTCACCAGCCCCTCCCAGTAATCTGTCAATCCGATCCGCGATGTGTCGAACTCGAGCGCCAGGAAGACAACACACCGTTCGACAATCCCGGTCTTTATGGCAGATTGCCCTCTCTGTCCCCCTAATAATTGAGTCCCCCACCACTAGAACCTGTCTAGCCTGCCCTGCGCTCCCCGTCCCCGTCTCACTGGAGCAGTCATCCCCCTGGCGTTCAGAGGGCGTGTCGTGCTGCAGCGGTGCTGGCTCTGTAATGGCATCCCCCTCATCTACCAATCTTGCAAATTTGTTGGGTTGTGCCAGTTCAGGACTAGCCTCCCTGGTTCTCTTCCCTCTATCCCTCCTTCTTTCTGTCACCCAGCTGACTGCCTGCTCCCCCTGCACTTCCGTACTACCGTCCGCCCCCGCCTCTACCCCAGCGAGTGCCTGCTCAGTGAGCACCAAACTCCTTTCCATGATGTCAATGGCTCTCAGTGTTGCCAGTTGCCCATTTAGATCCAGAATTTGGGCTTCTAAATGTGCCACGTGCATGTATCTTGCGCAACAGTATGCACCCTCGATCGGCTGATCAAGGACCGCATACATTGCACAAGTAGCACACTGGATGACATTGCCAGGCATGGAGCTCATCCTAATGGGGATCTACAATTTACTTGTGGAAGTAGTGAAGATAGACTTGTTCACACTCCGCTCACACGCTGCCGCAACCGCTGACCCGCTGCCGCAACCGCTGACCCGCTGTCGCAACCGCTGTCCCGCTGTCGCAACCGCTGTCCCGCTGTCGCAGCCGCTGACCCGCTGACGCAACCGCTGACCCGCTGACGCAACCGCTGACCCGCTGTCACAACCGCTGACCCGCTGTCGCAACCGCTGTCCCGCTGTCGCAACTGCTGTCCCGCTGTCCCACTGTCGCAACCGCTGACCCGCTGTCGCAACCGCTGACCCGCTGTCGCAACCCCTCACCCGCTGCCGCAACCCCTCACCCGCTGCCGCAACCCCTATCCCGCTGCCGCAACCCCTCACCCGCTGCCGCAACCCCTATCCCGCTGCCGCAACACCTCTCCCGCTGCCGCAACCCCTCTCCCGCTGCTGCAACCCCTCTCCCGCTGCTACCTCTGTGCAACCACTCACACGCTGCCCCTCTCGCGCAACCTCTTACCCGCTGACACTTATGCGCAACCAGTTAAAAAATTTTTTTTTTTTTTTAAATTCCCCCCTCACAAACACTTAGACCCCCAGACACACACACACACACACACAGAAGACACAACTAGTCTAGTCTATACTAGTCTAGTCTATACCACTCTATACCACCTATTACTTGGCTCAGTTGTACATGAGATTTGGTAGCAAAATTTGGGAGCATTCTTGTAGCATTTTTTGACGTTCGCATGTTGCATTTAGACCTCACTCCCTTTCCACAAAGCCATGCTTCCATTTCAAACACAGCAAAAAAATGTGTCTAAAACACATGATGAATATGGGGCAAAGCATGTAAGACAGTTTTCTGGTCCAATCTTGAGCATATGGTGCAGTGTATTTCTAAAGTTATATACATGAGCCTACTGAAATCCATGAGTAATGTATAAATAGTAATTACACTTGCCACTATTACTCCCTCAGGGCAGACATGTATGGAGACCAGTTGGGGATTGTATTATACATCCTTGCCAGCATTCTGCAAGTAATTGTTACGTTCTATGGGCAAGTAAGCACAAGGCCCACACAAAAGTGCCTAAAAAGGCTGGGTATAACACAAACATGGGGACCTAAAATAGAATTCAGACTGGATGTGCTGACGGAAATCCCAACTGGACAGAGAACAGCATATTGCGGACTGGACTCCCAAACAGCCATAACATAGGACAAACGATCAACACATTCATCAAACAACTCTGCACACTAAAGCAGGTGGAATAGCTGTTATATAAACATGAGGGATTAGTTTGTGAATTGGCCAAGTCACTTAAGCCACAAGCCCAGCGATCAAGGGTCCTCATGTCTTGCGGTCCCTACTCTAACAAGGCACATAATGCAGCAGCACCAGACACAGTTCACACAGCAAGCTGCAACAGCACAGACAGCAGGATATGTCACACAGAAAGCTGCAACAGCATAGACAGCATGACTGCTTACCCTGGAGACTAAATAGACACTGCCAGAAGCTGGGTATATATGTGAGCAAAGACCCAGGAGATTGGCTAGCAGGAGATCACCACACCCAGCCAGCTCAATCATTCCACACCTGCGGGGCTGTGCTACTAGAAACCTGTGGGGTACAACAGATCTCAGCCAGCACAACCCTTACAGTAATATGTTGGCCAATAGATAGCAGTAACAGAGAGGAAAAGAAAAAAGGGAGAGATGGATTAACTGGACCGCTTAGTTAAGAATGGATTGGAAGAGTATAAGAATGTAAGAGGGAAGTCCATCAAAGAGTTAAAGCAGTTTTTTGCTCTTTTCAAACAATGACCTATCTTGTGTATAGACCATCAGTAGTTGATGGATGGGGATCTGCCTCTTGGGACCCCCATCCATCAGCTGATCATCCAGCCCATTGTGCAATGGGCCGGACATCATCATCTGCGGTCAGGGGAGGAAGTGGGAAGGCCGGCTTCACTCCCATTTAAATCAATAGGAGCGTCAGTTATGATGCTCTTACACTTCCTGCTTCTGTGACTGACATCTTGTCCTTGGCAAGAAGTGGAAGAGTAACTTGGCGCTCTCATTGATTTCAATGGAAGTGAAGACAGTGCTTCCACTTCCTCTCCTGTCCATTGATGACAACATTATGCCCACTGTACTCAATAGTGGGCCAGACAGTCAGCTGTTGGATGCGTATCCAGAGCGGTGGACCCCATCCATCATCAGTTAAAAAGAACCCAGAATACCCCTTTACACGGTCTCTGTGAATTGAATAGCATAAATAAGACTTCAATGGAAACCAATTGAGTTTAAAGAGATTCTGTAAGCAGTTCTGCATTCACAAAACTGCTAACATGACAAGGCCATGTAAGTTAGGAAAGAGGGTAATACGAGGGGGTGCTGATAAATCTGGGGCTTTACCCAGAAAAAAACGAGATAGGAAGATGAAACTTTACATTTATTCCACATACTCTTCACATACTCTTCACTGATGCCAACACACTTCGTACATCGGTATTCCAAGTATTGTAAGCCTTGCAAAAAGAAGGATTTCGGTTGTGCCCCAGTCATCCATAGCAGCCATGGCATCAGAAATGGTGTGAAATTTGGTTCCCTTGAGGTGCTTCCTCAGGTTTGGAAACAGACGATAGTCGGAGGGAGTGAGATCTGGTGAATAAGGTGGGTGGTCAACCAGCTGGAAGCATAGCTCCACCAGTTTTGCCGTGGTCGCTTGTGCAATGTGAGTGCAGGCATTGTCTTGCAGGAACAAGATTCCTTTGGACAGCTTGCCACACCTTTTGCCCTTCAGAGCTGCCTTTAATTGGTTCAAAAGTTCAATGTGATACCTTGCATTGATGGAACCATTTTGAAGGTAGTTTACCAGCAGCACACCCTGCTTATCCCAGAACACAGACGCCATCACCTTAGTGGCTGATTTTTGCACTCTGAACGTCTTTGGGCGAGGAGAACCACTGTGCCTCCACTCTTCTGACTGCTCCTTGGCTTAAGGGTCATACAAATAAATCCAGGTCTCATCCATAGTGACCAGTCAATCCAGGAAGTTCTTAGTCTGGAAACGCTGACAAATGGACCGGGAAGTTTTCACTCACATGCTTTTCTAATCTGTTGTCAAACATTTGGGGAGATAGCTTCTTCATGTTCACATGTTCATGGATAATGACACAAACACGTTCACCAGTAATTCCCATGATGTCTGATATTTCTTTAGCTGAAATTGGCCGATTCTCCAGTATGAGGTTGTGCGCAGAATTGACGATCTCTGGAACAACAGCCTCTCTCGGTCGTCCAGGACGTTCGTCATCATTGGTGCTGAAGTGGCCTGGTTTAAATTTGGCAACCCAGTTCTTAACTGTAGAATATGAAGGGCATTGATCCCCCAATGTCTGCCACTTATCACCATGAATATCCTTTGCGGACTTTCCTTGCAGAAACAATAATTTTATCCCTCCCCTGCTCTCATTTGCTGTGAATATCGCCTTGGACTCCACCATTTTGTTTCCCCCCGTGACCTAGACCACTGTTGCCATAAGCTACCAACACAACATTTTGAAAACATATATTAGGCACATAAGGTTTTCATGTGATGTAACATCATTTACCATAGAAACAAAAAAGAACACAAAGCCAAAGACTTATCAGCACCCCATCGTATACTTACCTTTCAAACGGACTGTGAAAATCAAAATTTTATTCTCGACACACTACTTTGGCAAGTGCTTTGGAGCAGGACCTCTAGCTCAAATGCTCTTTTTCATCTAACAAGCCACTTCACAACTCTGATGAACTGCTGCAGAGTCCAATCAGGAGACCACTATAGCTGTCAATCAACTCATTGGACAGTGTAGAGTATTTCAGGTCCTGCCTCCATAGCACTTCCTGGAGCAGGGCACGGTACAAGTAATACTGTTACCCTATGACCCCATATAATCCAACGCATAGTGGCTGACTTATACCATCATACTGATACTGAATAAAACCTACTATACAATAAACAATATTACCAAAATATAGTGGCCATATAATAGTTGATATGAATTCTACTCAGGCGCTCTACAGACTGTATAAGTGATTACAGTACATTTAAATCAAATAACTCACAAGTGATTTCTCTCTGACTATAGTTTCTCACTTTCCCTTTTGTACTCAAACTGGCCGAGACCGCCATGATGACTTCTTCCAACAACAACTCATCACAATCACCACATCCTCAAGCAGAGATTTCTATAGTCTAACTGCTCTTACAGTAAAGAACCCCCTCTATGTTCTGTAGAAACCTTCTTTCCTCTAGATGTAAAGGGCTCGCCCTTGTTACAGTCACAGTATTGTCCCCTGATATATTTATACATAGTTATTAGGTCACACCTCAACTGTCTTTTTTCTAAGCTAAATAACCACAATGTTGATAACCTCTCTGGGTATTGTAGTCCACCCATTCTATTTATTACTTTAGTTGCCCGCCTTTGTACCTGCCCAAGCTCTGATATGTCCTTCTTGAGTACCATGTCCAAAACTCTCCACAATATTCCATGTGTTTTCTGACCAGTGACTTGAAAAGAGGAAGAACAAGGTTTTCATCATGCGCCCCTAGACCTCTTTTGATGCACCCATGAACCTATTTGCTTTAGCAGCAGCTGCCTGATACTGGTTGCTCCACTTAAGCTCATGGGTAATTAAAATTCCCAAGCCCTTTTCCATGTTACGCAGTGGTTTAGTATGTAACGGTAATATGTATTTCCTCTGCCCATCGGCATAACCTTACATTTATCAGTGTTAAACCTCATTTGCCACTTTTTAGAAAGTTATACAGCTTTTATTACACTGTGCAATGAAACCGGGAACCTGCACCAATACCGTCTGCATTTTGCAAGTTATCACAATTTATCGTTTACCATTTCTAAAATTCAGAATCAGGAATCCATTCAAATGAAATAATTAGAATAAAATACCTTAAATTGCCGGCTGCCAAATTTCCATTCATAGCGGTTATCACCTAATTACTGAGAAGCAGGAAAGGAACAGCAGAAATGCCTCCTCGCAATTGTATCATTGAATTAAAGTGTTTATTTGTAACTACAGCCTTACAAAAAATATCACCTTCCATAAAGCCCGTAATGTGCCGCTATATCACCTAATGAAAAGTGCTGCATGACTCGGAAAAGGATTGATTTATGGGATCTTGTCACTCTTGCAGAAAACACTGAGGAAATGCGATCATCCACGGGTCTTATTATATACGTGATGCATACCAATGCCCCGCATTTTCAGAGGAAACATTAGAGGCTTGACTGTAGGATGATGAGAACACGAGGTGGAAGGAAATGTGTTTATGCAAATTGTTGAAAGAGGTCGAGAACGGCTCGGCAGGAAAAAGGTACAAAAACGAAAGAACTAATGAAAATAAAATACACTTTTACTGCATGTCCACATGGGAAGGATTTGCTGAAGATTTTCCGTTCGGATTTCCCACATTGAAATTCTGCTGTATTTACAGTAGCATCAAAGTGGATGAGATTTGTAAAATCACTTTCACACGCTGCAGAGAAAATCCACCCAAAATCCATACAGAAATTGGCGAGCGGTTCGGAATTTATACAATCATTTTCAAAAATAATCCCTTCCCTAGAAGGAGTAGTCAGAGTCGCAAGAAAATTTCGCTGTCTGATTATAACGTTGATATAAGTAAGTGATTAGAATATCAGAGCAAAGGGAGAATTTATGGCGGAAAACTGACCCCTTGTAGGGAGGCCATAGTACACTGTTGTACCGCCTCTAGCTTGGATACAAGATGTGATACAGGTGGGCATGGAGGCTCTAGTACCCTGTTGTACCGCCTCTACCTTGGATACAAGATGTGATACAGGTGGGCATGGAGGCTCTAGTACCCTGTTGTACCGCCTCTAGCTTGGATACAAGATGTGATACAGGTGGGCATGGAGGCTCTAGTACCCTGTTGTACCACCTCTAGCTTGGATACAAGATGTGATATGGGTGGGCATGGAGGCTCTAGTACCCTGTTGTACCGCCTCTAGCTTGTATACAAGATGTGATACGGCTGGGCATGGAGGCTCTAGTACCCTGTTGTACTGCCTCTAGCTTGTATATAAGATGTGTTATGGGTGGGCATGGAGGCTCTAGTACCCTGTTACACTGCCTGGGACAGGGCGGACACCGCAAATATTCAAGGACGTCGGCCATCTCAATTGTAAGTGTAACTTTCCAGAGACTGATTGAACATTGTCTAGGCCATAAGAACTTTGAGACTGTACCTCTCTACCTAGATGATGTCATCATTTATTCAAAAACGTACGAAGATCATCTGCAACATCTGAGCCAAATATTTCAGATCCTCATCAAACACGGGCTTAAAGTGAAGGCATCGAAATGTCACCTGTTGCAGACCGAAGCCCGTTACCTGGGTCACATCATCGGTGTCGAAGGAGTGCGTCCTGTTCTTGAAAAGACCGAGGCCGTCAAAAACTGTCCCACTCCTAAGACTCTGAAGGACATGCGCAGGCAGAAGTCAGAGTGTCCACAGTAGAGCCAGCACCCTTCCCTCCATTCCTCCACAAATCACCTTCAAGTGCAGCAACCACTTAAACTGGTCAGGCAGTCTCACCCCATTCGTTAAGAGAGAGTCAAGGAGTAAATGTATGGCACAGCAACTGTGCTCGAGAAAGGCAATACTGTGATTGCCGAAACGCGTCGCATTTAAATAAAGTAGTATCCACGGATCGAGATTCCTACTATCAATTCCTATGGGTTCCTGAGCACAGGGGATTTTTTCTATATCGACTGCACCAACTGTCAGGAAATAATTGGAGAAATTTGTGTTTGCTAAATTGCCAGGTGTGAATTGTACCCAGTTCAAAGATTCAAGTCAGGTGTCTGCTTTCGGTTTTACTAAAGCGCTTTGGACTTGCCTCTTCATTTCGTCACCGCAAAGTCTTTATTCAAAGGCACTGGCATCACATCGAAATTACACTGATTGTAAGAGTTCCATTGCAATTCCACCTACTGTATGACCCACCATTTGAGGCAGAGTAGCAACCACCGTGACTAGGTCAAAGTTAGCGCATCCACTCAAGCTCTGCCTGCCAACTCCTGCTTGCTGCAGGAATACCTGAAAAGTAGCCCAAGTGACCAGCAGACTGAAAGTCATGCCATCAAATAATAATACTGGTCACATGACTGGGGTCAGAGCAGTCCTACCTAAATTTAGACTGGCTTCCAATGGAGGTTGGGCTGCAATCCCACCACTGGAGGCTTTGAAACAACTTTTTAGCTGAGTGGACAACCCCATTTAACTTTGTAATTTTGAATATCACAACGCAATGTTGTTCCCTGCTGCCCATACATGTAAACTGTCATCAGAAGTCACAGTACAAACTGCATACATTATAAACTAATAAAACTGATGATACTGTGTACTTACTTTGAAAATCCATGTTAGTGTAAGGAATAGAACTGCCCTCCTTAGCCAATTTAGAGTAAAATTGAGTAAAGTAGAGGATGTCCCTTTTTAATGATAAGAATAGGATGTAGCAACATGTGAAGAACCTTAAGTCACATGACTTTGATAAAAGGTCCTTCAGACTATGGAAAGAGGAGAAGAAGAGCTGATAACGGAGGAACCTTTGTGATGATGTCTGAGGCTGCTGGGGTGTCACTATGTGTGGGTGGGGTGTAGGTTATATATGTAAAGTGAAGTTTCCACCACTAAAGTGCATAGGTTGACAGGGCGAGTGTGGTGAGCACCTACAGCTATCCACAAGAAGAGTAGGAGTATAGTTAGTATTAACTAGTGTTCCTGCAAACCAAAATAGTCTAACCATGTTGCAGGTCAAACTTTGCTAAAAGTTTGGTTTTGGGAAACCCCAAACTCCTTTTCTTCTTCCTCCTCCATTTTAGGGATATTGGTGAAGTTCTGGCTCAGTTTGAACTGGTTTAGAGTAAACCAAACTTTTGAAAAGTTCGCTCATCACTAGTATTGAGAGACGTCAGTTGCTATCAGACTAGGGGTTAGCTGTCTCTGTACTATAGTGCGTTGGTGTGATTTCACCCATCTTTTTATGGTTCACCATGGGGTGGCGGTGCACTGTCCAAAAGCAAAGATCTGGCATGAGTGGCACAGATGGGACAGTTAAGCAGAGGGGGTGGCAGAGTGAAGATGGTCTGAATATCCCTATGTGAGCAACCCAGGGCAGACGTGGCGCAATTGCATAAGTTGTCCAGTGCATTCGAAATGGCAAGTGAGTGGAATGACTGTTAGCCAATTCCAGTACCTGGTGAGAACGTAACCACCATGTTGTACTGTCAACTGCATGTGTTCACCCTACGAATGCAGCGAAATAATCACCAAGCACATTGCCTTTAGTACAGAAGTGAGTTCATTAAAATTTCTGCCTGTCCATTTATCCCTGCGTCATCTTAGTGAGAAATGTTGGCTTGTAACCCACTCTGGCCTGGTGGACCTCGTGGTTCATTTAAATTACAATGGCTGTACAATCCTTTTTGAAAGTTCATCTCTAGCAGAACTCATGAAATACTCATCTTAAAGGGAACCTGTTTCCTGTCTAAAGCCCCATAAACTAACCAATGGTGCTGTTAAGGCAAGTGACAGGGAATTGGGTGAGATATTTTTCATACTCACCCGTGTCCAGGTTCCCGCGGTGCTCGCCGCTGAAGTCAACGTGACAGCTGAAAATCTGACTCTTTTCAGAGCCCTGTGTGCACACTCTCCCATAGATTTGTATAGGAGAGAGCGTGCACAGAACTCTGAAAAGAGTCAGATTTTCATCCGGCACTTGAACTTCAGCAGTGAACACTGCGGGAACCAGGAAATGGGTGAGTATGAAAAATACAGCAACTAACTCCCCGTCACCTGCCCTAACAGCACCACAAGTTAGTTTATGGTGCTTTAGGCAGGGGACAGGTTCCCTTTAATGATGACCTGTCATGTACTTGTGTCAGCAAGGCCAATGATGTCTTTCTTTTGTTCATACTCACCTTCACTCGGCACTCACCTTCATTCGTTGTTTATGTTTCAAGGGGGCTCAACGCTCACTGTCAATCTAGTCTGACCAACCATTGACAATGAGCGGCAAGGACTGTCTGCTTTACACATTCACAGCTTCGCCAAATCCAAGAAGAGACCTTATAGGAGAATGGGTGAGTATAAACGAAAAAAGACGCCTTTGGAATCAGCAGGGCCCCGCTGACTTGAAGATATGACGGGGCTGTTAAGGTTAGAGGCGTAGCGACACAGGATTCAGGATATAATACAGCAGATGGAATAACTAAAATATATAATATTTATTTAAGAATGAAGAAATAAAGGTAAACAGTATAATAATGGTTAAGCAATTGAACTTTTACCTTTACATACCTAGGCACTATCTACTACTGTGTAATATTCAGGCACTAAGTTGGAGCCTTAGGTCTGGAGAGTAGTCAGGGAAGAGCCAGGGGTCAGCAACAGGAGGTCTCATGTTGCGGTACAAATGGAGGGGGTGGGTAGCGTTGTCAGAAGGGAAGCCAGACGCCAGTATAAGGAGGTCTCATGTTCTGGTACAAATGGAGAATGCGGGTAGTGTTGTCAGAAGGAAAGCCAAAAGTTGGTATCAGGAGGTCTCAGTTTAGATAGCAGAGGAGCAGGCAGCAGTGGAGCTAGATCAAGGCTTGTGAATTACAATAATCACATACTGGTGCAGTGGCAGGGTCGGGCTTTTATAATGAGCCTAATTAGGAACAGAGGCGGGGTCAGGACAGGGGCTGGGTTTGCAGGATCCGGGAACAAGGAAGGGGAACTGTTTAAAGGCTGGATGGCTCAGTAGTGAGAGCTACTGACTGTAGTGCAGGAGGTCCCCAGTTTGATTGCTGACTATAACACAGAATTAGTAATACTTGGTGAGCAAATAACAGTAATACCTGGTGAATAAATTTTAATAACTCTTTGCTAACATCAGTAGCATTTCACATAAATACAGATCACAGAAAATAAGGCACAGCTTCTGTTTAGGGGTTGCTACTCCCAGAATGATCTATTGAAAAGGCAGGTTTTTGTACATATTTGCATCGTCCCTTTAGATAACTCAGTCTGAACAGGGCTCGAGTAGTAGAAGTTAAACCAACAGTTCGATGTTCCTAATGCAAACTTTGTATTTTACAGCAGGCCTGCTGACTAATTATTTATGGTCTTCGTAATGTGCACACCTAATATCTCTGCTGAGGTCGGCCTCACTTACAGAATGATAAATTATATTATAAGGAGGCGCACTTGATGCTTTGCTAAATCATGTTATATTATCTTAACATGAAATGAAAAACAAGGTAGAGTGTTAAACTCACCTGGTGTCTAGCGAGAATACCTTGCAAAAGGTATCTCGCTGACACCGCAATCCAAGTCCACTTGTAAGATAGGTCTTTAATCCATCCAACCTCCGTCGGAGAGCAGCCGGACAATCCAGGTAAGCTACACCGGGTAACCGGGGCTTAATTACGGCAAACCACAGGGAAGAAAAACGGCTGTCCGCGCTCCTAGGGATATCAGACTCTGATCCAGGATAATCAATTCCTTCTTTTTATTGGGAACACATACAGGGATCTTCGAGCAACGCGTTTCAGTAGGTACAACTACCTTTCTCAAGCTCTACACAACTCCGACTGACACACAACATAAATAGGCATTAGTATAGTCACGAGGTGAACACAGCTAATTAACACATAGCTGCTTAATTAGACAGGGGCGTGATAGTAGCCTCCCAGTTAACTCTATACGTTGTCTAGGTAACACACTAGGAACGCCCTTTAGCGATCCGTGTACATACATAAAACTTCATTTGGATCACTACGGGACAGTAATCTCTCACCAATGTGCGTGGACACCTGTTTTATGCTAGGTTTTAAACATTAAAATTTTTTATTAGACATCCTCATAGTAACGTTATTCACATGATAAAAATAATGAATAAACTTTGCAAGAATAAATTATCTACAAACATCTTCATATATCCTCCATAACAATATAAAATAGATTATAAACATATGTTACATATAATAGGCGCTTAAACCTCAACACCGCTAATAACTTTTAACAGTCATAATATATTATATAAATAATGTATAAAAAGAAAAATTTTTTTCATAAAAACCTTTTATACAAGAAAAACATTCTACACACTAATATTAAATATTACCTATCATACAAAACTAAACTAATCTATATATAAACTAATTTCACCCCCTTAGCCTATGCACAATTATATAGGAGTTTCATACATATTATAAATATTATAGAAAGTATCATAAAAATTAAAAAAAAAAAAAAAAATTTCATTATAAAAATGTATGTCCTCTATATTTAATGGTAATAATAATCTTTATATGAAACCAAATTAATTTTTCTATGCAGATAAGATTAAATATAATTACCCACCCACAATTCACTAATATTATGATCCCATAATTTATTCTATGTATAAAGGATTAAATATAACTACCCACCCACAATTCATTAACATTAAGATCCCATATTCTATATCTCAAACTAAAATAAATACTAGTTAATTATCATATTTTTTCCAGTACTTCATTTAAGCCATGGGGGCATAGCGTATTTAATCTATGGATCCAAAACATTTCACGTTTCCTCAATTCACTAATGGAGTCGGTTACTATATGTTCTATTGGGGTAACGGTCATTTTTAAAAAGGCTTGAAATCCCCGCCTCCAGAAACACAGCCTATCACAGCCATTCAATGACATCATTGTCATTGGCTGTGATTGGCTGAAGGCACGTGTCTTCCTGGAGGCAGGGATTTAAAGCCTTTCATAGAGAAAGCAATACTCTGCCGTGGACCAGGAGGGAGTGACAGCCTGCAGGAGCGCCGCAGATCATCTAAAAACGTAAGTAATGATTTTTATTCTTTGCTCCACTGTATTGCCGGCGTATAAGGTGACAGTTGGGGGGTCGTCTTATACGCCCGGTCGCCTTATACGCCGGTATATATTTTTAGTGTAACACATTTCTGGATGAATTGCAGGAAAGGGGTTATATATTTAACCCCTTTCCGACCATTCATCCTGCGATCGCCGGCAGCCCATTGCATTCAGTGGAACCTGCTGTATTGCCGCTCCATTGAATTCAATGGGCAAACATCGTTCTTCTCTGCTACAGCTGTTACAGCTGTGCCAGAGGAGGACGATCTTTATGCTGACAGTGGGGGGGGGGGGCACTCTTGCCGCTATTGTGGCTTAATAGTGGGACCTGTGAACTTGAGATGCAGCCCAACATGTAGCCCCTCGCCTGCCCTATCCGTTTCTGTGTCATTCCCATCACTTTCCTGAATTGCCCAGATTTTCACACATGAAAACCTTAGCGAGCATCGGCGAAATACAAAAATGTTCTGGTCGCCCATTGACTTCAATGGGGTTCGTTGTTCGAAACGAACCCTCGAGCATCACGGGAAGTTCGTTCCGAATAACGAACACCCGAACATTTTGGTGTTCGCTCATCTCTAGGTGAGTCCCTTACAAGACCTTTTTAATATCAGGCAGGCAAACATTCAAAAAAGGATTATAAAGACATTCTGACCTAGATTCCCCCCTCCTACTCGGTAAAGGACTGGCCACCAGATGGTTTTCCCTCTCACCTATTCATAGAAATGGGCTTAGCGGCCAATATTCTCACATCCTTCCGCAGATTGATGCAAAATGAATGCTGCGAATTCTGATAATGGAATATTTGCCATTGTGTCGGCTCACGAGTGGCGGTGAGAAGCCGGCAATTTTTGTTTGACTTTTTAACAATATGTTAAGAAAAAAAGCAATACAAGTTATGCTGAATGCAGCGGTTGACAATAAATAGCCAAATGTTTCTCTTTTGTCAAAGTAAGCAGATGTCGGAATCAGGAATCCAGTGATTGTGGAAAGGTCGCCATTATCATCTCAAAGCAGATTGTTAACAGCGAGAGTGAAGGGAAAGTGGAAGGTGTGAGATATCGGCATTCCCTTATATTAAAGCCTTTGTTACAATGTGTCTTTGGCGGAAAACATTTCACACCCCGCGCCCCGGTGTTTATTAAACCAAATGGTGTTAATGTGAAGCTATTCAACCTAATTGCACATGAAATGTTCGGTATCTTTGTATATATTTTCTTTTGTTGCAATGGGCAGAGAAGGGGCAATGGATTCAACCAATGTATACAAAATGTAATTGCTTCAACATTGCTCTGCCACAATGTCAATTTGCCTGGTTTGTGTTGAATATCGATATATTAAAGGGGTTGTCTCGCAAAAGCAAGTGGGGTTAAGCACTTCTGTATGGCCATATTAATGCACTTTGTAATGTACATCGTGCATTAAATATGAGCCATACAGAAGTTATTCACTTACCTGCTCCGTTGCTGGCATCCCCGTCTCCATGGCTCCGTCTAATTTCGGTGTCTTCTCGCTTTTTTAGACGCGCTTGCGCAGATGGGTCTTTTCCCTTCGGCTCGGCTCGGAAGCAGCTGTGTTTTGGCTCCGCCCCTTGAACGCGTCATCACATAGCTCCGCCCCCATCACATGTGCCAATTCCAGCCTCCTGATTGGCCGGAATCGGCACATATGACGGGGGCGGAGCTACGCGATGACGCGTTCAAGGGGCTGAGCCAAAACGCCGCTGCTGCCGAGCCGAAGGGAGAAGACCCATCTGCGCAAGCGCGTCTAAAAAAGCGAGAAGACACCGAAATTAGACGGAGCCATGGAGACGGGGCCGCCAGCAACGGAGCAGGTAAGTGAATAACCTCTGTATGGCTCATAATTAATGCACGATGTATATTACAAAGTGCATTAATATGGCCATACAGAAGTACTTAACCCCACTTGCTTTCGCGAGACAACCCCTTTAAGGGCACGGCTCCCTGTATTGGTTGCTACACAACTACCACACAATTGGGTTACAGTAACAATGCAGTCAAGAAGCTTCTCAGTGATGAGGGTCCATGCCGATGACGGATAAATTCAGTCTTCACTTGCTGTCACTTGTTAAGGCCTCTTTCACACAGGCTACGAGATTTTGTAGCAATGTGACATCGCTACAAAGCGCACGTAAGTGAAGCCCAAGCTTTCCTATGGGTTCCTTCACATTTGCAATGTTTTGTAGCAAGTCAAAAACCTTGTGGGTCCGGCGATATGCACACGACTACAAGGTTTTGTAGCCCATGTTTTCCTATGGAGCCTACCTCTCTGTTGCATCGCTCAAAATCGCGTTTTTTGTGTTATGCCATGCAACTTTAACACTAGGAAATCTGTCAAAGCCCAAACTAAGCCTTAGCTGCAGAAAAAAAAAAAGAATACATCATCTTAGAAAGCGCTGTCCGTTTCCGCTGCATCTTCTTCCCGGTCCCTAGCAGTGGTCTTCATCATGTCTTCTAGCGAGGCACAGATTTTTCAACCCCTGGCCAGAAGAGATGATGAAGAACAGTGACAGGGATTGGGAAGAAGATGCAGTGGGGCCGAACAGCGCTTCTAAGGTGATGTTTTTTTCTCTTTTTTTTCTGCAGCTAGGGCTTATTTTGGGGGTAGGGCTTATATTTCAAGCGCTCCCCCTCGAAAAATCCTTGCAAGTGGTGTTATAAAGTCACTTGACTTTGTAGTACCACAAAATCTCAGTATCACAGCGAGTAAACACAGCGATATCGCACGGACCACCGATACGATATCACTGTGATTTTGCCACAGCGAAGTGGTGTTGCCCGTGTGAAAGAGGCCTTATAATGACCTCTGTAGTGAGCCTAGTAGTACTAGTGACCGTATTATTGGCTGCAGTAGTATTAATAACCATATTAGTGGTCCCAGTAGTAACGGTGAGCTTCATGGTGGCCCCGGTAATACTAGTGCACCATAATGGTCCCAGTAGTAATATTGATTCTCATAGTGGCTTTAGTATTAATAGTGAATTTTATAGTGACCTCAGTAGTAATAGTGGCTTTTATAGTGGCCTCCGAAGTAACAGTTCCCTGTAGTGGCCCCAGCAGTAATATTGACTCTGTTAGTGGCCACAGCAGTAAAAATGACCCTGTAGGTCTTCCCAGTAGTAATAGTGACCGTGTTAGTGACCCAGAGAGTCATTGTGACCCTCATAATGGCACCCATTATAATAAAAGCCCCAGTAGTAATAGTGACCTCCATAGTGGTCTCAGTAGTAATAGTAACTCCTCATTATCACCTCAGTAGTAATAGTGACCTTCATAGTGGCCCCAGTAATAATAGTGCCCTGTAGTGGCCCCAGCTGTAATATTGACCCATTAGTAGCCCCAGTAAGAGACCGCATTAGTTGCCACAGTAGTAATAGTGACCTCCATAGTGGCTCCAGTAGTAATAATGAACCCCATAATGGCCACAGCAGTAGGAGTGCCCCATAGTGGACTTCCACTAAGAAACAGGAAGTGAAGGAGGAGGTAGGAGTTGTAGTGAGGAGTTTGGAGTACGAAGTCGTCGGAAGATGTGAAAGGAGGTGCAGTAGCGTGGAGTGGATTTGGCGAGCTCCAGCAGAGAAAGCAAAGGACTCTACAACCAGCCGCAGTGAGGAGGATAAATTGTGGGATCTAACAACACAACAGTGAGTTGCACGAGCCCCTGTTAGCATTGAAGTTAGGGAAGCGTAAAGTGACCCATAACTGCAACTATGTTCACCAGCTGCATAACAAGCGTCAGAGCCTCCCTACAGACAACTAGGTCTGTGGGTATTTCTCTGAGTAACCTCAAAGAGAGCGAGAGAGCGTTAAAGTTTTCCATTATCCTTGCATCATAGCTGAAAGTGTGGAGCAACGTTATTATCTATTTTAAAGTGAATCTACTGCCAATTACTGCAAGACTGCCATTTGTGTTGTTATTTTACTAATTCGAACTTAAGTAAAACTGTGCACTTCCAGTTTACTAAATCAAAGCTACCAGGACTCATGTCAGTTATTTTGCCATTAAGTCTTGGAGTCCCAGATAAAGTGCCGGCATCGCATGACCACGATTTAATATTTAGAGACTGTAAAACCCTTTTGCCACTGTGCGGCGACCCGAGTAAGGCACCTTTGCCGCCATTGCTGGGACAGATCACAGAGCCACCCGTGGCATCCATCTTTCTTCCCTGTGGTTTTCCTTACTTTAGTGTGCCCCACTCAGATGCTGCACCAGTAAAAAATAAATCCTGGCCAGGCTGGTCACTTACTGGCTGGGTGGAAACCCACTGCAACCCCTTTAAGGTTCTAAGGTGGCAGGCTTAGGTTGCCTCATGGTGGAGGCACCCCTAATCTCTAACTTTTAGGCAAACCTTGCGGCCATTACCAGCTAACAGCTAGTGAATACTTAATTCATCAGTAAACCGCATGGACTTTTATCATGTTGGCCACATTAGCTGCCTGCACCAAAATACAGCTTTTGTCCATACTGGCATGCAAAAAGTAATGAATATACCCCTGTGTGATTCTGGCAACACATCCAGGCCATATTGGCCTGTGATCAGCTAGTCGCCCAGATCCTGGGTGGCACACCCTAACGATCAGCTATTGATGACCTATCCAGCGTCCAGATATAATACGCGTGAAGAGACAGATTTGGGCTGAGGTGACATCAAAGCAGTGCATGACTTTGCTGAAGATGTAGCGACAAAGATTTTTGGACAATAATGTTATGTAGATTTCTCCAAATCTTACTGGCAGTTTTAGAAAATAGTTCCGTCAGATGGTGCAGATTGTGCTGGGACAAATGAAGCGGTCTGACAATACCTACGTGTTCTCCCATAAAAGTGTTAAGACATGGGGTAAATGACTAGCACTCTTTGGTAATTGTTACGAAGCCCCAAAATGTCACCCGAAATAATACAAAATGAAGATTGCTAAAAATGACCAGTATGCATCGCAGAAGGAGGAGAGTTAAGGGTCATAGGTCTGATTTAGAAGCTAAAGAGACAGAGAATAACATACTAGATGCTGTGGGGTAGCTGCAAGGCTGCAGGTTCAGGGCATTGAGACACAGAGGGGGCCCTATTAATATTGAGGACACTAATCAAGTCACTATTACTATTAGGGTCACAACTGGAGGCACTATTACTACTGGAGCTACTATTACAAGCACTAGTACTATATTGGGGCCACTACTGGAGGTGCAATTATTATTGAGGCCACTATTAAAGGAATTATTATTGGCATCACATCTGGGGGCATTATTACTACAGGGGGCACTGTTGCTATTGGGGACATTATTACTTCTGGCGGCACTATTACTATTGAGGCCACTACTGGGGGCATTGTTACTAGTTGCTGACTGAGCAAAAAACATACGTTAAGTTAAGCCACACCCAATAACCACACCCACTTTTACCTTGGCCAATCTTTTTTTTTTGACAAAGGTGGCAACCCTATGTTCAATTGAGTACATGTTTGTGGCACATGCCTGTTTGGCGGTCACATCTCAATGTCATAGGTACAGTCCACTTTGCTGGGAGGTGTGATGGCTCATTAAACATAGAGGGAGATGTATGTAATTATCTATAGGGAACCAGGTGGAAAGTACAGACTTATTGAGAAATGTTTGGGGCTCCAAGCTAGAGAATCACCCTGTATAATATTAATTGATTCTGGGACCAGGGCAAGGACAAGGTGGTTTGGCTCCCTAGGCAGCTTATGCAATCTGCTCTTCCGTAACCCCCAGAATCTATTAAAAACCACCACACTCTCTAATGAAAAAGATTTAAAGGGGTTGCCTTGTTACCAGACAACCTTCGCTTCAATGGGGCTTTAAAATAATACACTGAAATATACTTCCACCTCCACAGCCACTGGAATCCAGCTCTGCAGCCCCGCTGTGGTCCCAGCATTTCTTTGACAAATGATGTCACAGGAAATCAGATGACCATTACAGCCAATCAGAGGCTACAGCATCACATTTCCAAACTCCTGGTATCGTAGCGCTCAGGAGAATGAGCTGTGATGCCACAGCCTCTCATTGTCTGCAGCGGTCACCTGATTTCCCGTAACATTATTTTTCACAACAAACACTGGGACCACAGCGGGGCTTCAAGGCTGGATCCTGGCAGCCGTGGAGGGGTAAATATATTGTAGTTTATTATTTTAATGTAGCGGCTTCCCCAACAACATCAGTAGGTGTACTGCCTCAGAAGGGTTCCGTAGACATTCACCTAGCAACAGAAGCCCGTACTAGTAACACCCCGCCCCCCAGAAGAAGGTTCCTGTTTCTTTCGGGTACCCTTTTGTATTTTTTGTAAAACTCATTTATAATATTGGTATTGTGTGACTATTTCTATTCTATATCCACCAATAATAATATATAAAAGGCATATATGTATGAAATAGGAAAGAGAATCTACAGTTTAACTTATCTCTGACCATCTGGGCTTCACTAATCTCTCACAATTCTCCAATGGTCTCACTTACATTCATTTTGTACAGACTAATTGTGTGTAGCGCCCTCCAGCGCTTTATGATTAGTAGTATGAATCTAAATCCCTTTGAGTCTCCGATCATCCTGCTTCCTTCCTTAATTACTCGCTTCTTACTGCAAATTCTCTGCCCATTTGGGTACATTTGCTGTTAGCATTGAACCTGCCACTTGTTTCCTCTGCTCTGAGGTATCTGACCATCAGCATGTAGATATTTCCAGGTATATTTTATGAGACTTCTTAATCTTAACCCTTTCCAATGCACTGTCTGACGTCTGAAGACATTCTGATTGAAGGCTGTACAGCTCCGATGTTGGAAGACGTCCAGCAGGGTATTCTTACTGTAGATTACTGGCCACTCTGTTGTCAGGGACCTCTCCAGCTTGTCCCATACTGCAGTACTGGCTCTAGCCAGCAGATGGCACCATTGTATAATGGCAGAAAGAGAGAACCCCCTAGGAAACCCTGAATCCAAAATTGGATTGCAAAGAGCTAATAAGCAGACAAAGTGCTACATGAGCAGTCAACATTTAGCAATCCATATCAAGTACAATTACTATGTAACTCAATGTAACCAAGTGGGACATTTCTAGTGTCAACACTGTACAAACACGGAATGTCCCCTTTATTAGATCCCCCATCTAGTAGCATGTTGGACCTCCTTAAGCCTTCAGAACTGCCAAAATTCATCATAGGGTAGATTCCTCTACGTTACATAAGTCCAACTGATGGCCCATGGGGTGAATTTGGCCGGTCATGTTACCCTATGCGGCCAGCAAGGAGGTCCAGACACAGAAGGACCAGCTCTCCACTTTTCCTGGAGGAGGCAGTCAGTGCTTGGCAGAGGAGGGGGGGGGGGGGGGGGGGGGGCACCAGCACAAGTAGTGGGTGCTATCTTGGATTCTGAGCTGCAGCACTCACCTCCACACTGCTGTGTTCAGCAGCTCATAGGTGGTGGCACAGCTCTGACAGCCCTACCCAAGAACTCTAGCCACCCTCCAAGGTAGGAAGCTCAGTGCTAAAGAGGTAGAAGGGGAGAAACCCCATCATAGGGCAAAGAGCTCCAGAGCCAAGAAGGATGCATTCACATGGGCGTATATAATTTCAGTCCGTGAAATACGCAGCATTTTTACTGTGCATATTCACTGTGTATTGGGAGCTTCTCGCATTTTTTATGTGTGCATATTCACTGCGTTTTTCACATGGGAAAAAATAAAAAATGCAGGACGGCCCGATTGAATTCTCCTTCCTTCATGCATAAATAAATAATGAATGCACTTGTATTACACATATTTATGCTATAGTCCTCATGAATAGATCAGACTACACAAAAGAAGCAGACAGACAGCTTACAGACACCAGATACTACACCAGACTGAATCAAGACCCGACTCAAAAATATGTGAGGGAGTTAAGAAGGGACATCAGAAGCCTGTCTATGGGGTCCACAAAACTTTTGAACTGGATACCAGAGAACCCCAGAGTTGGTTTACCCTACATGCTTCCCAAACTACACAAAGCTGGCAACCCAAGGAGGCCAATTATCTCGAGTGTGGAAACCCTCACTGAAAAAATCTCCGGATGAGTAGAAGGTGTCCTCAAACAACTGGTGAAAAACACAACCAGCTATTTGCAGGACACCATGGACCTACTGAACAAACTATCAACTGTAGGTCCCCTCCCTGGTGGCACCATCCTAGCCACCATAGATGTGAAATCATTATACTCCAACATCCCACATGAAAATGGACTGACCACCTGCCAGGCACACCTTGAGACCAATGGGGTCACCTCTGAATCGGTGTTACAACTCACAAGATTCATCCTTACACACAATTATTTCTCCTTCGGGAAAGAGATATTCCTGCAACTCAACAGAACTGTCAGGGGCAGTACAATGGCACCGCAATCTGCCAACCTTTTTACGGCAAAACTGGAGAGTGACTTTCTGGCCTCCTGCTCCAGCAAACGATTGGCCTACTTCTGCTACATTGATGTCATCATAATCATCTAGACCAATAACAAACAAGAGCTAGTAAAATTGCATAAGAGATTCAATGCATTTCACCCCACCATAAAGCTGACATTAAGCTACTCATATACAGAAATCAACTTTTTGGACACCACCATAAAAATTCTAACAACTCAATACCAACATCCTTACACCGAAAACCAATTGATCGGCCCACATACCTCAGATGGGACAGTTCCCATCCTAAGCACCCATCAAAAAGTCCATAGTCTACAGCCAGACCATCAGATAAAACCAGATATGCTCCAACCCAACGGACAGAGAGGAACATCTATACCATCTTAAAAGGACATTTTTAAACCAGGGCTACCATCCCACCTCAATTGATGAGCAAACCACCAGTGCCACCAGGATACCCAGAAACCAACTACTTCAATACACAGAGAAGGAAGAAAACTATCATGGACCTCTAGTAGTGACCTAAAATTCACAGCTAGAGGTATTAAGGAAAACTGCAAAGAAACTCCATCATACCCTACACAAGGATGACCGTCTGAAAACCATATTCCCAGACCCTCCGCTTCTGTTGTCAGCATATACCCTCACACTGTGTTACAGGCAGCCTCCAAATTTGAGGAGTGCATTGTTCTCTGACACACAAAAAGTGTGCAGACACAACATATAACATATGAAAGTTATTATACTTAAAGGTAATTTCAAGTCCCAATGTCACAGAAGGCTTTGGGAATAGAAGTTTATAACCATCTTTGATACTATCAGAAACAAAATGAATCTTGGAGTTTTTTTTGTTTTTTTTTACATCAGTGGAGAATATGAGATATGAGAAACCTAAAGGAGAGATAACATGCTGACCTGGTGGTGACCCCCTAACATCAATTTAGAGACCATAAAACTTTCACATCCCTTGTCACTGTTGGGTCACACAGGTTGTATTCTCAGCGGAAATCTTGCACTTAGCCGCGGGTTTTGGAGCGGCTTCGCCACATGCTTTTCTGATGAGGCTAGCTCTCCCAGAGTGAAGAGCATGGCCACAGCAAAATAAAAAATAATTGATATGCTGCGTCCCGGGAATACACGCCGCAGCGCCAGCTTTGCCACGACTGATTCGCCACCTTGTGCGGACGAGATTTTTGACAAATCTCATCCACATGGCTGGCCAATCTTGGGATTAGCGGCCACAGGTGGATTTGCCACAGTGAAATTCTGTGGGAAATCTGCCCTGTGTGACTCCAGGCTTTTTATTGAAAAAAAAAAGGATATTAAAAACCCCTTTTCCCATACTTAAAATAAGAAAAAAACATATTTGGTGTCGCTGCATGTGTAGAAATCCAATCTATCAAAATAAGGTATTATGTTTTTCCATGAACATTGTTAGAATAAATATGTGCAATGCTGCCTGCTGCAGTTCTCCGCAGTTTATAGAAACCACATCAACGTGGAGCACTGTAGAGAAGTGTTGAGCCTACATAGCAAAAGTGGGAAAAAATACAGAAAAGTGCACAGAAATAATATGGTGGGAGAGGAATCTGATCTTAACCAGATTATACATTAAAGTGGTATTCTGATGATTGAAAGTGAAAGTTATACGCTTCATAAGGCGATCACATGTAATTTTGCAATATAATGTTATAACTTGTTTTATAAAGCTGCAGAGATATTGCTTTACCTGCGGTCCCCCCTGCTTAGTTCTCCATTGATATCCAATACTTCCGTCCTGTACGCTCCTCTGTTTTACTGGTCAGACATGCTCAGTGCCTTCACATTCTGTAATGACGTCACAGTTGTAAAGCTGTAAATGCTGAGGAAGGGGCCATTCCAGGACCGAAACGCGATGCCACAATATCCTCATTCTCCTGTCATAGTCCACCTACACCCCCTCATCTTCTCTTCTGCTATATTGACTAATGAAGGCTCCTGTTGGTCTAGTTTTTATGGGGCTGTTGCTTATTTCCAACGGGCCCACAAGCGGGTTGTGCCGGCAGCACAACCCCTCCATGTAACCTTACTCCTACCTTTTACTGTCCCACGCTTCTGCACTATGGAGCCCTGATATTTCTCAATTTGACAATTGGGATGAAGCAAGGAAAATTACATTTTGATTCTGATATAATCTTTACAAGAAACATTGATGCACATTTACAAACAGGCATTTCATACATCGGTTCAAGTAAACTGTGTGGCAAAGCGCATTGTCTCGTTGGAAGTATGGCTAATAGAGATGAGCGAGCATACTCGTACGAGCTTGATGCTCGTTCGAGTATTAGGGTGCTCGAGATGCTCGTTACTCGAGACAAGCACCACGCGGTACTCGTCTCGATTAAACGAGCACTGACCATTGAATTCAATGGAGCCGGCAATACAGCCGGCTCCATTGAAAGCAATGGGCTGCCGGCGCTCTCAGGATGAATTTTCGGGAAGGGCTTAAAAATATAAGCCCTTACCTGAAAATCATCCTAAAATGTGTAAAAATAAAGAAATAAAAATATGTCAGCATGAAGATCATTCTCCTCTGCCACAGCTGTAACAGCTGTGGCAGAGAAGAACGATGTTAGCCCATTGAATTCAATGGAGCTGGCAATACAGCCGGCTCCATTGAAAGCAATGCGCTGCGGGCGATCGCGGGATGAATTGACACGAAGGGGTTAAATATATAAGCCCTTCCCTGCAATTCATCCTGAAATGTGTAAAAATAAAAAATATATATACTCACCTTTCCGCTGAAGCCGGAGTTCAGCTGCAGCCACCGGCAGTTCTCCTGAACTGCTTCTCTATACTATTCAGCAGCCGGGGCTTTAAAATCCCCGCCTGCTGAATGAGCTGCCTCTGATTGGTCAGAGCCTGACCAATCAGAGGCAGGTCTCACTCACACACCCATTCATGAATTCATGAATGGGTGAGTGACTGCTACCTCTCATTGGCTCAGCGCAGGGACCAATCTGATTTCAGATGTATCTCATCTGTATCTCATCTGTACAAGGAAAAACTAGAAGCAATGGGATAAAATTGAAAGGGAGGAGACACAAATTACATATTAGACAGTGAGGGAGATCAATGAGTGGAACAGGTTACCACGAGAGGTGGTGAGTTCTCCTTCAATGGAATTGTTCAAACAAAGGCTGGACAAATATCTGTCTGGGATGATTTAGTAAATCCTGCACTGAGCCGGAGGTTGGACCAGATGACCCTGGAGGTCCCTTCCAACTCTACCATTCTATGATAACGGAACCTCAGCCGTACTTAACTGTTGGCACAATACATTCCCCAGGCCTCCTCCACACCCAGGTACATCCATCTGATCTGAAGATGATGTAATATGATTTGTGAGTTATATTTGTAATAGAATATTCTAACCACTCAATTGCCTAATGACGACACTCCTTGCACCATTGTAGACGGGTTGATACATTGCTGGACGGCTTGTGCGCAGCGGCATAACCTGTATATCCAAAGGTGGGCAGTTCCCATCACAAACAGACACCTCCAAGGGTCTGAATTTTATGTAGCATGATTTAGGACATGTGACTTGCTAAGAAGACACAATCCATTCTACTGATGAGGGATCCAAATACTTTTGGTAGGACAGTGTACTGCAGTTTTGAACCATTTATGTTAATGAAGGGTGGGAATGAAAAATCTTCACAAACAGAATATGCTGCAGTTTGCAAAAAAAAAACACAGTACATTTTTAAAACAAACTAAGATAAAAGTTTAACCGCTTCCGGCCCCAAGGTATAAATGTACGCCCTGGGTAGGAAATAGTTCCCCTGAGTGGGCTTACACTTAAGTCCTGAGGATGACTCGAGCTCAGAGGCCATGCCATCCACAGCTGGAGCCGGCTGTGACAACAGCAGGGATTGGTGAGAATACCACGATTACTGCTGTTAACTCCTTATGTGCCATGATCAATGTTGATTTCCACATAAAAAGTTTTCACAGAGGGAGTTTGATCCCTGTATGATGTCATCAGCCTTCTGCCATGTAATCGCGAAGGGCCAGTGGATTGCCACGGCAACCAGATACTAGACAATGGTGTCTGGGTCTGCGATGGCCTGTGACCGCTATGATTAGCCATAATGCATTGCAATAAAGAAGTACTGCACTGTATTATGAGTGCAATCAAAGCATCACAGGTTCAAGCCCTCTACAAAAAATTTTTTTTTAAATGTTAAACGTTTAAAAATTCATGTTTTGTATCATTGCATCTGTAATGACTGCTACAATGAATTAGGCACACATTTTATGCTGTATGGCAAACCCTATAAAAAAAGCAACAGTAAACTAAAATGCCTTCTTTTTGTTCATTTTACCTCCCAAAAAACACAATAAAAGTGCTCAAAAAAGCAGTGTGTACCCCAAAATGATACCAATAAAAACTACAGCTAGTCATGCAAAAGTCAAGCCCTTAGGCTGGGGTCACATGGGACAGAATTTCAGCGGAATTCTTGTGGAATGGCCATACCGAAAAACCGTGAGAACTCCGGTGGAAAGGCGCAGCTTCAAAACTTGCGTCCTTTAGCTGCGGGTTTTAGAGCGGTTTCGCTGTCTGCATTCTCCCCATAGAGAGGAAAGAGGCTGCTGCGGAAAAGAGAAAATAATTGACATGCTGCACAATTGAATTCTGCGCTGCATGATAGTTTTCGTGCAGCTTTGCCTCAGTGTGTGGATGAAATTTTTGCAAAATCTCATCCACTTTGCTGGCTAATTCCGGGACTCAGAGCTGCGGGCGGATTTGTCGTGTGGACTTTCTGCACCATGTGAACCCAGCCTTAGAGCTCTGTCCATGGAAAAATAAAAAGTTATGGGACAATAAATGCAGTGATGCAAAACAATGTTTTCCAAAAAAAAGAGATTTTGATTGTGTAAAAGTGAAAAAAAATGTAAATAATTTTTTAAGGATTTTCGTAACCGTACTGACCTGCAGAAAATATTTATCCTATCATTTATGCTGTACCATCACTGCTGAAAAAAATGCTCCCCAAAACACAATGGCAGAATTTATGTGTTTTTTCTCCCTGTTCTACAAAAAAAATAATTCTACCATACAGTATAAGTGCCCAAAAAATAGTGCCAACAAAATCTACGGCTTGCTGCACAAAACAGACAAGCCTTTATATGAATATTTTGATGAAAGAATAAAAGAAGTTTGGCTTTTGAAAACTAGAGATTAAAATCCGTCCCAAAATCTTGCATCCTGAGGTCTAAAATAGGCTGCGTCACTAAAAGGGTTAATAATACTCATTCACAGAAATGTAACATCTGCAGCTGGACTTTTTCAAACCGAACCTAAAAAGAAGCTCAAAAAGTTCTATAAGGGACCTTTCACATGGAACGGAATATTACGCAGCAGTGTTGTGGAATATGACATCCTTGAATTCCGCACCAACGTTCACACGGCTAACTGCAGATTGTGATACGGAATTGCCGGCAGGATTCTACCATTGTCAATTCCGCGCGTTAGCAGTGCCGATTTTGGGGTTGAATATTTAGCAGTAAGGCATATTTGACAACACTGCTGCAGGATATTCCGTCCTATATGAAAGTTCCCTTTGGAACATGGGTGACAGTGCTACAAACCGCATGTATGTAGGGCCCATGCTTTCCTATGGGTTATTCCACATGAGCAATGTTTTGTAGCCTGCGACACTTCAAGACTACAAAATTGCGGCATGCTCTATACAGCCATGATTTGTGATTTTTTTTTGTAGCCCATGTTTCCCTATTGAACCTTCTTATGTGTTGCATCGCATCACATGAAAACGTGGTTTTCGTGCGATGTGCTGCAACTTTTACAGTAGGAAATCCTACTGTAAAAACCCCAAACTAAGCCCTAGCTGCAAAAAAAAGAAAATACATCACCTCTCTGGTGCGGTCATCCCCCTGTGCGTTGCTTGAAGTTCTACGGCAGAGCTTCCTGGTTGTGACTTTGAAAATCCCCGCCTCCAGGAAGCTATGCCTCTGATTGGTTCCAGAGCGTGCAGCTCAGCCAATCAGAGCCAGCGCTTGAGGAACCAATCATAGCCATTCATTGAATGATCAGCGCCAGAGAGGTGATGTATTCTTTTTTATTAACTTTTTTATGCAGCTAAGGCTTATATTTCAAGCCCCTCCCTCTGAAAATCTTCGCACGTGGTGCTATAAAGTCGCACGACCATGTGCAACTTTGTAGCGATGCAAAATCGGAATAGCGCCACGAGAAAATGCAGCAATATCGCACACAACACCAATGCGGTATCGCTGTGATTTTCCCCCTATTATATGACGTTGTCCATATGGAAGCGGCCTAATGGTATGTTTGAATTTGATCAGCAAACAATGCTTCCAACCATACATAATAATAATGGACTTCTACTGTCTGGAATAAACAATTGTTTCCCAAACTAGTTAAGGCTGTATCTGTCATCCGTGCTCCGTGGAAGTCTACATTCTGACTAGTGAAATCTGATGTCGGGCCAGTTACATGGTAGGAAATAAGGCAGATTTATTGCAATGTGATTCGCAAAAAAAAAAACTAGGGGGAAACATGTGAAACGATCCATAATGGCAACTATATGGGGAAATCGTGTTATTTAGGCGCCTTTAACGCGCTGATGAGATCATAAAGCCCAACTGTTCTTATAGCGATGTCTATCCTGAAGAAGAATGTAACCTTCAGGCAATAAGCCGGCTCATATTTCACTTCGTTATTGATTTCCAGCATGAGCATAAATATAATCTACTGAGTTATCGGCAGTCGGGGAGCTGCTTTATACACAACACAAATGATACTAAATTGAAAAAAATAGGTCGGGCTGTAAACAATTTATAGGAATTTCATACTTGTTTTCCACTACATAGAAAAGTGACCCAGTGTAATTCATTTCAATTATCCCTTGAAGTCTATGTGTGCTGTAACGTTATTCCATTTGTGAAATGATCAATGAAGTATTTGGGAAAGCCGGCATTTTTGGAAACAATTGAAAGGGGATTCCTCTTCAAGCTACTCTCGTATATCCTCATGGCCCCTTTATTACTGCCCCTGTCCCTTTCATTATTGGAGCTCCCATGTATGGAAATTATCCCCGTGACCCCGGAGTGCAGCATTAAATAAATACATCCAGTGGAAGGGGATCCTGTGGACAGAAACAAGTCATCATCAAAAAGGGTCAGAGGAGGATGTCAGGAATCATTCTGACAAACAGGTGCTGGACAGTCAAGAATATAATGTCGGTGCTCCAACTAATGTGTTAGAATCGGCCACCACATTTATGGTTGTCAGCTTCTATCGGTGGATTGTAAAAACAGTGGGCCACCAGTCTTGTTCCTTCTGGCAATCAAGGACACAGGTGTTACTTCTGTAAGTTACTTTTCCTAACTTTGCCTGCACTAAGTGTGTGGCTGCCCTTTAAAACCTCTGATTTCTCCCTGTTGGTCTACTCTAACTGAATGAACTTAACCGATGAAGGGTCTAGTACACGTCTGAAACGTGTTGTTTCAGCTGTAGAAACTAAACAGATCACTTGCCTCATATATTTATACCTCTGTTTTGTAATCTGCCCCCTCCTTTGTTTATACCAAAATGACTAGAGGAAAGAAAGTTTCTACACCGAGGGTTTTTTTTTTACTGTAAGAGCTGTGAAACTATGGAACGCTCTGCCTGAGGACGTGGTGGTGGCAAATTCAATAAAAGAGTACAAGAGTGGACTAGATGTCTTTCTAGAGGCTATGATATTACAGAATATAGACATTAAATAACCAGCGGGGTTGTTGATCCGGGTCTTGGAGTCAAGTTGGAACTTTCAAATGTTAATCCAGAAATTATTCTGACTGCCATTATGGAGTCGGGGAGGAATTTTTCCCCCAAAATGGGCTAAATTGGCTTCTGCGTCAGGTTTTTTTTTTTTGCCTTCCTCTGGATCAACAAGGGGGGTGGAAACAGGCTGAACCACCAAGGTTGTTCTTGAGTGTTACAATATTGTATGTTATATCAAGGATTACTTCAAAAGGGTCAGTAATGCGGGATTATTCTGATTGCCAGATTGGAGTTGGGAAGGATTTTTTTTCCTCCTTAAATGAGTAGAATTGGCTTCTACCTCCTTGGGGGATTTTGCCTTCCTCTTGATCAACATATGGGGTAATAAGCTGAACTAGATGTTTTTTTTGTCTTTTTTCAGCCTAACATACTATATAACTATGCCAGGATCTGAGGTTTCTTCATTCCTGGTTGTTAGTGCAGGAGCCTGGCTGTCAGTAGTTAGTCAATCCAGCACCTTAAAAAGATGTATGTGCAGGTTTAAAGCTCATTAGTGAGGTCAGTAACAAGGGGTATTGCAGTTACGAATGGGGGTTTTAGAACATCATCAAAAAACCCACCACTTCATACTGACAGACGTACTGCCACAATCAGGGTCAGTGACTACCTTATGCTGCCCTCAGAGCAGTGGTGACACATTCCCTTTAATCCCCATCATGTCAGACTATGATGCGGGCTGTGCCTTCCCCTTGACATTTATGCCGGAGCTTCACCATAGCAAGAGGTTGAGTACTTGTGAAAGTCCAGCAATACGTTGGTGCATTCTTCTATTACACGTTCCGCCTGTAAGATAATGACTGACTAATTGTAGGAAGATATTTCAATGCAGAATATGCAGTATTTTCCCATCTTCTCTCTGTAGGAGCAGCACTTTCATGTAGAAATTAATGTGCGTGCACCTCTTTGTTGATGTATTGATGAGTGGGAAGAAAGGGGCATATTATTAATTTGCCCAGGATTTTAGCTGGCATTCACTGAGGCATTTTATCAGTCGATTTCACGAGACATTAATTAATGAGATACTTTAATTAGATGATCCGTCTGACAGTGAATGAATTATTCTCTGTAGACAAAATTACATCATCTTAATTAGTCTTCTTCCAAGTAATTTGCTTCTTTTCAAGCCATTAGGAAGGACACGTTAATTGCAGGTAATTAATATTCAAATGAATGGATTGTCCCTGTGTTTCTCCCTATTAGAATGGCCAGGATACTCCTCCTTCTTCGCTTTCAGTCCGGCCAAGGGCTTCCTGCAAGAAATCAACAAACCAGAGACAATGTTTCATTCTTTGCATGCGTGATACACTATCATTGTTGAATAATGCACGAGAGCCAATTATTATTACTCAGCCTCCAGGAGATGAGGGATTCCTTTCAGAAATGATCCCAAAGACTCAGAAGAGTTAGGAGAATGACATTTTCCACATAATGGAGGTCATCTACTATGTTTTCAATACTCTCATGGGCCTTGCTCTTGGTTGGCTACTCCGTGGCTCACAAGACTCTCTGTCCCCCAGTCATGCATTCCTCCGTTTGGCATTCCAGGCAACTTTCTTACAGACTGGTACTCACCTACGGTAATTACACCATGCCCTCCAGTCTAAGGGCTCAGTCGCAAAAAATTACAGTTAACTCCCAATAAAATCGCGTGAATGGACGATTTCCTGCTATCAAGTCCCAAGAGATGAAGGAAAGCACCATGGGGCTTTCCTTCATCGCTGGGGACTCCCTTCATCTCAGCGGTGATGGAAGGATTCCCCTTCAGGGGAGCAGGAAGGATATTCTCTTAATGGGGAAAGAGGGATTACCCTGCTTGGGAGCTGGAGGGATATCCCCACTGTGGGGAAAATCACTCCATCTTCCCTGCATGGAAATCCCTCTCTCAACACTAAGGGGAATCCCTCCATCCCTGCAGAGATAAAGGGAGTCGCCAGAGATGAAGGGGGTTCCCCAGGGATTCCCTTCATCTTGCTCTTCCCAGAGGAGGGACTTTAAGTTGTGTGTGTTTCAGTCACTGATGTCCTATCTTTTCAGGTGCAAGTTTTTTGCACGGCTAAAATACCTTCATCTGAATGCTTCCATAGGAAACCATTGGTTCTAAAAGTCACAATTTTTTTGTACATGTAAGTTAGCTATGTGAATTCCCCCATGTGAAAGAGCTCTAAGGCTACATCTCTCACTACCATCATCTGCTGCGCCGTCACTTACAAGCAGCCTCATCTCGTTCCAAATAGTGAAATAGTTGTAAAGCTAAAAAAAAGGCATGTGTCCATCCAGTCCAGCCTGTTACCCCTCAATGTTGATCCAGAGGAAGGCAAAAAAAAAAACTCCAACTCCAAGTCTGGCAATCAGAATAATCCTTTAATCAAAAACCCTTCTGAAGTAATCTAGTTACTAAAAGAACACTTTCACACGGATGTATGCATATTTGGTCCAAAAAATACTGTGTGTGGATATGCATATTTGCTGTGTATTTAATAGTTTGCTGCACACGTATTGCCTGCAAATTTAGTGCATATTTTACATGTACAAAAAACATGTACAAATGATGTCATAACTGTCCTTCTCAAATCTCCTAACAACCTGTGAAAAATACACAGTGAATATGCATGTAACATGCATATTCACTGTGTATTTTACATATCCATAGACTAGAATTGGCGTATTATGCACCTATAAACAACCAAAAAGGGGCATACTGCAATCTATTTCAAGCACATGAAAAATACTTGTTTGAATACTCCAATGCAAGTCAGGGAGGGTTATGCACTCCATATTATGAGCTGTAGCAACACGGGGGTTAATGAGTACGCCAAATGGTCACTTTTACTTCTTGGTTAGTTTATTAATACAAGTTTTAGCAGAACATAAACGACTGGGTCTCCAGAGAAATAATAAAGTTTGCCAAAAAGTCCTTTAAATTTAACCCTCCATAGTCCACAGGAGGAGCAAGTAAGTCCACAGCTGAGTGAAACAGTAATAAGTCCATTTGTTTCACAGACCTGTGGTTGGCCAGAGCGCAGCTGGTCCTTAAGTCGTAGTGTCTCCAAATCCCAGTCCTTGGGCAGGCGTTCCCCAAGGGTCCTGCTGGAACAACGTAGCTCCTTAGCCACAGCGTCTTTCTGCTCACAAGAGAAATCAGGTTACAACTAAAGTCTGGTTCTCCCAGACACACACACACACCTCCTCCTCACTTCCACCTGTCTCCTTACATAGCTTGCTGGTTTAGGTGTAAGATCTGGCCTGGAGTCAAATTGGACCAATCTACATCACAGAAGCTAACGACCTCTGCGACATATACCTTCCATTCTAGACCACACCTCTCACCCTGTTACAGAGCGTAAAAGATACTTTCATAATACAGACTTAAAATACGACCGCATGAGTGAGCCCTAACATGTAATATTGTAACACTCAAGAAAGGAATTCAGGCCCCTCTTAAACTCTTTGGGAGTTCGCCATGACCAGGTCCTCATTCAGAGAGTTTATAGACTCACTGCTCGTACAGTAAAGAACATTATTTCTTCTACCGTTATGACCAAATGTTTTGATGCTGCCACATCTCTATTATTATTGGACTATACATGGGGCCTACTGGTTCAGGCTCTATTCTAGTGGCCCTGCATTGCTCCACCTCGCCTAGAGAAGGTACAGTTTGAGTGCTGCTGGTTACCAGTTGTTATACCATGACCAAATATTTTGAGACTGACACAAATTTTGAGTTTCACAAAGTTTGTGGCTTCATTGTTCTTAGATCTTTTTGTCAGATGTTTCTATGGTTACTGAAGTACAATTATAAGTATTTTACAAGTTATTAAACTTTTACTAAGAAATATATCAAGTTAAGGCAAAGACACAATATTCACAGTATTAACACTTTTTTTCAAGACTTCTGTACTTCACCCAGTCAAGCAGGATATCATCTTCTAGGCTAAATCCTGACTGATGACAACCCATTCCTGCCTAATTAATGCTTGGAGTTTATCACACATATGTGTTTTTGTTGGTCCACCTATTTTGAGGATTGACCACAGGTTCTCAATGGGATTGAGATCTGGGGAGTTTCCTGGCCATGGACCCAAAATTTAGTTATTACTTCTGCCTTGTGACATGGTGCTCCATCATGTTGGAAAAAACATTGTTCAACACCAATTTGTTCCCGGACGGTTGGGATAAATTGCTCTTGGGGGGGGTGTTTAGATACAACTCCGTATTCATGGCTGTTTTCTAAGCTAAAATTGTGAGTAAGCCTATTCATTTGGATGATAACCCAACTCCTCACATGAATGGCCTCAGGATGCTTTACTGTTGGCATGGCACAGGACTCATGGTAGTGCTCAACCTTTCTTCTCCAGACAATCATTCTTCCAGATGTTCCAAACAGTCTGATGGGGTCTTTATCAGAGAAAATACCTTTACCCCAGTCCTCTACAATCCCCGTACTCCCTGCAGAATGTCAGTCTGTCCTTGATGTTATTCTTGGAGAGAAGTGGCTTCTATACTACCTTTCTTGACCCAGTGCCACCTCCAAAAGCCACGGCTTCACTGTGTGCAGATGTACTGACACCTGCCTGCTGCCATCCATGAGCAAGCTCTGCCCTGGTGTTGAACCAATCCCGTAGCTGAATCCTCTTTAGGAGATGGTCGTGGCACTTGCTGGACTTTCTTGGGTATCCTGAAGCCTTCTAAACTGCAACTGAACCTCTCTCTTTGATGATCCGATAAATGGTTGATTCAGGGCAATCTTACAGATGGCAATATCCATGCCTGATGCAAAGGAAGGATGATTGCAAGCGTTTCCTTGGAGGTAACCATGGTTGACAGAAGAAGACAATGATTTTAAGCACTATTCCCCTTTTAAAGCAACCAGTCTATAATCTTCTAACTCAGTTCAGCATGACAGAGTGATATCAGCTGCCTTGTCCTTGTTAACACTTTCTCCCGAACTAACAAGAAATGATATTAGCTGATTATTATGTGGAAGGGCAAATTCAGTGAGAATGGGTTTTTTGTGATTAAGTCAATTTTCCTGGCAAGGAATGATTTTGCAATTCATCTGATCGCTCTTTATAACAATCTAGAGTTAATGCACATTGTCACTATAAACAGTGAAGCAGCAAACTCTGTGAAAACCAAAATTTGTATCAGTCTCAAAACTTTTGGCTATAACTGTACATGTAGAGGACTCCCCTAAGCTACAGCCACAGTCCTAGGTATAAATAGATGATAGGAGAGATCTCTGTATTGTCACCTGATATATTTATACATAGTTATTAGGTAGCCCCCTCAGCCATCTTTTTGCAATTTTGATAACCTCTCTGGGTATTGTAGTCCATCTATTCTGTTTATTACTTTAGTTGCCCGCCTTTGTACCCGCTCAAACTCTGATATGGCCTTTTTGAGTACCAGAGCCCAAAACTGTCCAAAATTTTCCATGTGTGGTCTGACCAGTGACTTGTAAAGAGGAAGAACAATGTTCTCATCATGTGCCCCTAGACCTCTTTTGATGCAGCCATTATCCTATTTGCCTTGACAGCAGCTGCCTGACACTGGTTACTCCAGTTACGTTTACAGTTAACTAGAATCCCGAAGTCCTTATTAGAGATGAGCGAACGTACTCGGATAGGCACTACTCGTCCGAGTAATGTGCCCTATCCGAGTACCGCTGTACTCGTGCTCAAAGATTCGGGGCGCTCCGCTGCTGACAGGTGAGTCGGAGCGGGGAGCGGGGCAGAGCGGCCGGGAGAGAAGGAGAGAAAGATCTCCCCTCCGTTCCTCCCCGCTCTCCCCTGCAGCTCCCCGCTCCGCAGCGCGTCCCGAATCTTTGAGCACGAGCACAGCGGTACTCGGATAAGGCACATTACTCGGACGAGTAGTGCCTATCCGAGTACGTTCGCTCATCTCTAGTCCTTATCCATTTCAGTGTTACCCTGGGGTTTCCTATTTTCTGTGCTCAAAAAATAGCGGCGAACAAGAACAAGAACGCGTGAATGGATGATTTTCTTCAATCAAGTCCTGAGCTTAATTAGCATTAAAATCACCCATTCACACGATTGGGAGCTGCGTGTTGCAGAAAAACTGTTGTCATTTGGGAGTTCGGGGATGAGAGAGAGAGAGAGAAAAAGAGATTGCGACAGTTCCTCGTTTGCAAGTTTTAAATGTGCTGTAAGCTCCTGTTAGTCCCCCCTGAATTAAATAAATGGCTGAGCCCTGCCTCTGATTGGCTGAGCACTGTGACCAATCACAGGCAGCGCTCAGTTATCATTCAATGAATGGCTGAGCGCTGCCTGTGATTGGCTGAGTGCTCAGCCAATCAGACACAGGTCTTTCAGGAGGTGGGGACTTTGAAATCCCCGGCCAGATGAAAGTACTTCAGAGCAGTGCCACAAGCCAGGGAGAACAGCTTCGGAGCAGCACAGCGGTGGAGAAGTGATGTATATATATATTTTTTTTTTTACAGCAGCTACGGATGATTTTTCAGGGAAGGGCTTATATTTCAAGCCTTTCCCCTAAAATCTCTGCAGGGTTTGCCTGCATCCCATTGCTTTCAATGGCATCATGGTCCTTTACCACAGCTGTGACAGCTGTGGCAGGGGATTCCTTCATTCCCACAGTGTTCAGTGATGAGGGGACTCCCTGTGGGTAATCTTTCCATGCAGCATGGACCTTCCCAGCGCACAGACATCCTATTTTTTGCAGCTGCGAGTATTTTGCGCCTTTAAAAAATGGATATGTGAAGACACCATAGAGAACCAATAGTTCTACCAGATGCGCTTTCTTTTGTGCACATGGGCACGCGCAAAAAAACACTCATCTGACTTCACCCTTAGTGTGTAATGGGGACATGTATTTCCCTGCCCATGTGTATAATTTTACATTTATCAGCCCATTGTAGTACCCCACTAGTAACGGTGACCCAATCAGAGTATGTACGTACCATTTATAATCACTCTCTGCTTTCTATCACTGACCAGTTACTTACCCACTGACACACATTCTCACCCAGACCAAGCATTCTCATTTTATATACCAACCTTTTATGTGGCACAGTATCAAACGCTTCGGAAAACCCCAGATACACAAGATCCAGTGACTCTCCCCGATCCTGTCTAGGGCTTACCTACTCGTAGAAGTTGATCAGGTTGGTTTGACAGGAGTGATCTCTCATAAACCTGTGCTGATACAGAGTTATACAGCTATTTTCCTTGAGGTCCTCCAGGATAGCAACTCTTAGAAATCCCTCAAACATTTTACCCACAATAAAAGTGAGACTTACCAGCCTGCAGTTTTCAGGTTCACTTTTGACTCCTTTTCAAATATTGGCACCACAGTTACAATGCGTCAATCTTGTGGATCAGGATTGCTGTCTTTCACCTAGAACCCCAGTGCTACAAGGCAACAGTGCTAGCTATGGAGCCACCAAACATCTTCCTTCTTATTCCTCTTGCCTCTTCTTTGAAGGAGAAGAAGAAGGAAAGAGGATCTTATTCTCTTTCATCTCTTTCTTCCCTTTCTCCTCCTCTTCTCCTTCTTATACTTCTCTGTATTCGTCTTCTCCTTCATGTCCGTCTCCTCCTTTTCCACTGGAGGAGGGAGCAGCAGGAGAAGAAAGAGAAAGAAGAATGAGAAGGGAGGGAGAACAAGAAGCAGGAAGATCAAGCATGGTGGCTCAGTCCTTAGCACTGTTTCCTTTCAGTGTTGGGGACCTAGGTTCAAATCTGTCCAACAAAAACATCTGTATGGGCCAAGGCCAATAACTGGATGGAGTTTTTCAAAGTGCATGCAGATGTTATTCTTGATGGTATTTGAACATAGGACTGCAGCACTAGAAGGCTAAGTAACTTCCAACGAGGCTTTGTCATCAGTGTTAGACAAGCCAAGATTTCACTGCTAACCTTGTGGGATTTTCTTGTGTAACAGTGTGGAGAATATACTGAGAAGGGTGTGATCGAGGAAAAATATCCTGCGAAAGGAAATCATTCTGTCCAAAAGGCACTGCACAAGTCAAGAGCAGCCAAACAACACTAGTGCTCCAATTAAAATGTCTGAAGATACAACTGGTCTTTCTATAGCACAGATGGGCTATAACACCAAATGAACAATTCGAGTGCAATAGTGTCAAAGGGCTCCTTTACGCAGGCGATGCAATTTTCTGCCACATGCATCATGGCCGAAATGCGGCAGAGAATCACATGCAGCTTTGACCAAGTCGCGACTGCATCTCCTGTTTAAACGCCCATTCAGACAGGCTGGGTGCGGCGCATATATGCCGCAGCCCAGAATACCGTTGGCTGGGGGAAGAGAGTTTAACTCTGCTAAACTCCCTCCTCCTCTCCGCCCCTTGCCGTCAAAGAGAGGGGGAGGGATGAGGTGGGAGCTAGTATGTTAAACTCCCGCCCCTTGCTGGCTACAGACAAGGGGAGGAGGAAGGATGGGAGCTAGTATGCTAATCTCTTGCCCTGCCCCCTCCATTTGCCAGCAGCCAGCTAGGGGTGGAGAGGGGGAGGGAAGGGGGATAAAGTTTAGCAGAGCCGCTGCTAAACTTCCTCCCACCTCTCCTTTTTGACAGCTCCCAAAGAAGCCTATGGGACTGGCCAACATATTCAAGACCAAAAGGTAGGTCCAGATCTATCTTTTCTATCCGTCCGATTTCACGCCCCCAAAAATCGCCCATCTGAACTAATGCATTGGAATTCAATGCATCAGATGGTCGCAACTTTCGCGATAAAATGCCTCTGTGAACAAAGCCTAAGAGAAATATATATGAGAGTGCAAAAAATGTATTAGTGAGCAGTGGAAAAAAAATCAGCATGGTGCAACAGAAATCCAGATTACTGTAGCACTGTGCTGAATGGGAGGTCAGAATGTGTTGCATGAAGCGATGACTACTTACTGTCAGCTGATCAGAACATGTCACCACCTCCATCTAGTCTGCAGCAATTACGAGAAGCTTCTTGTCCAAATGGGCCGATATTCCTGCAGAACAATTTAATTACCGAGTGGAATCTACGTCACAATGAATTACTGCGTTTCTGAAGGCTGAATGAGGTTGATGCTCTACTAGATGGGCATCTCTAATTCAGTTGCTTTTCAGCATAGATTTCAAGCTTGATTGTCTTTAAGGGTGCGGGCAGACGAGCGCATAAACGGCGCGTTTTTGCGACCAAACGTATATACGTGACCATCTGAGGCAATGATTTCGAATGTATTCGTTCACATGGGCGATTTTACGGCGCGTAAAAACGGCAATTCGAAAAAAAACGGAACATATGCGACCGAAATACGCGCCAACGCATATTCGATCGCCGAAAAGACCGTTTGCAAAGTAGGAACAAACGAAAATACGCTTTCTAGCTCTGGTCGTGATCGGTGAAAAATGATCGCTCGGGCGATTATACGTTGCGCTCGTGCGAACGTAAATACGCCTACGCTCGTCTACCCGCACCCTAAGGCTGAGGTCAGAAGAGCGTTTTTTTGCGCACCTATAGGTGTACAAAAAAAGCGCTATCTGCATGTCTGCAAATCGCGTGAATGGGCAAATTTTCTAAGCATAGAAGACCCGAGCTTCATGCGCCCGAAAATCGCCCATTCCCTGGAGCAGCTGCGCTTGGAAAAGCGCAGCTGCTCCAGGAGGAGAGAGAGAAGAGCCGCAGGGCTTCAGGATTTTCCCAGAGCAGGGAGAGAGAGCGGACCTATGAGGGATTTCCCCATAGCAGAGGGAGATGGATCGGGGCTATAGGTTAATCCCCCATTGCTCCACTCGCTCTCCCTTGCTATGAGAAAATCCAGAGGGATATCGGGATAGTGGGGCTGGAAAGAGTGAGCGTGAATATAGGGATTCTCACAGAGATACCCTATAGCAAATCATAGAGGGGGCAGAGCTAGAAGGGCGGTGCTAAAGAGGCAGATCCCACTAGCTCCACCCCTCCTCCTACGCTCTTGGGAAAAGCCCTTGAGGCAGGCCCTGTAACTCCGCCCTCTCTCTCTCCCTACCATAGGGAATTCCCTTGAGGGAGAGAGGGGGGAGGAATTTTATTACTTCTCCCTGCTGCTGGGCTGGAGGAATACCCAGCTGCTTACAGCAGGGCATTTAAAAGGTGCTGCCCAGAAGCACATTTTAAATATCCCATTGTAATTCCCAGTTAGTCGCCTCGGGGATTAATGGAACCCTCGGGGAGTCCCCTAATCCCCGCGGGGACCAACAGGAGTTTACAGCGGGACATTTAAAATGTGCTTCTGAGCAAAAAGTTTTAAATGCCCAGCTGTAAGCAGAGGGGAATCTATTCCCTGTACAGTAGTTTCCATTAACTCTTGCTCCCATACCAGTCAATAGAAACTCCTGCACAGGGCACAGTACGGACCTGCGTTTTGGAATCGTAGCCATGCATGTCCTATCTTTGTTAGGTGCGCTCCATTTAGCGCACCTACATTCTCTCATGTGAGCACTTCTAAAGGAACCCATTGCTTCTTTTAGTAGCGCTCTTTTTGTGCGCACATAAAACACGCTCGTCTGACCGAGCCCTAAATATTAAGATATGTGAATTAACCCTACATTGCATTATTTTTTTTGGTATTGTATCCATTTGGCACTTTGACTCATAGTATACAAAATTCTACAGCATGCATCGTAGGGTTAAATAGTTGTGTTATATCAGAATAAAGCGCCTACTTACATAACAGAATCCTAATAAATATATTTGCAATTTTGTATTAATCAGAGGCTTACGCCGATTGGTATTTGGGCAACTTCATGTTGAATAAATCACAGAAAAAAGTGTAAAAATATCACTAGTAGCTCTGACAGCATAAAAGTGTTTCATTGGGTAATGAAAAAGGCCAGTTATGTATCATCAGTCCGAACAAGCTATTGCTTTTCTAACGAAACAACCAATAATCTGAGTTAGAAAATGCCAGTATTATCAAGCGCCATGTTTCTTACTGACGCCCTTGATTGTGGCGAAGCTTTCATCTTCAAGTCAATATTTAATAAGATTTACTAAGGCTTTCTGGGTCCAAAGAATTCTGCATTTCTATAGATCAGATGCGCACCGTCTTCACCTGGCAGTAAAGGAAGAGCTCTGATACTTTTCTTCATTCAAACAATGGTTACTTGGTGGCCAATTAGGCAAATCTAATTATTGAACAATGGGGAGAAGGAAGCTTTGTGAAGTGGAACACATTTAATCCAGGACGGCATTTTTGTACTGCATTTCGCATTTTTATGTTTGTCGCTTTAATTGCGGTACTTGAAGTGGATAATTAGGCAACATTTTTACCTCCAGGTTTTTGGTTTTAGTGAATACTTTGTTTCCCTCTGAGAGTGCAGGTTTAATTTGTAATTAATGCACCGTGTCATTTTAAGCATTTAAAATATACTATGAGAATGAAAGTGCATTGTTACGTGTTAAAGCTTATCTATCATTGCAGATGGGGTTTCAGAATAAGCTGACATGTTTCTATATGAGGAATAAGACTAGTTCTGGCCATTATATGACTTGCATGCTGTATTACCACCAATTTCCTCTCCACGTGCTCTAATTTTCAGTTCTCTCTGAACTGGAGGGTGTAGACTGCTACTAGGATGTATCTGTATACTGTACACATAAGAGAGCAGGATCTCTTCTCTGAGTTGGTGGGTGTAGACTGCTTCCATGATGTCTCCATGCATTGCACACATAGAAGAACAGAATCTCTTCTTCTCTATCTTTGATCTGGTGGGTACAGACTGTCGCTATGATCCCTTTTTTATACACTGAACAAGGAGAAAACTGCAAGTCTGCTCCATAACAGCATAATAGAGGACATTATAATTCAGTACTTATCAGTGTAGATGTGATTCCATGAGACAGTAAATCACTTACTAATACCTGCTGCAGCATCTGTTTGAGCTTGTGTGTCTCCTTTGTCGTCTCCTTCATCCTCTCTATAGACTTCAATGGGCAGAATCAAAAACAATCACAGAAAAATGGCCGTTACTTACTGAGTGAGGAGTGCATATAGATGCATCCTCCTCTCACCATGCAGGTAGCTGACTACCAAATGGAGGAGCCAATAACACCTGTGCAAGACACCGATAAAACACCCACTCACACTGCCTCTTGATAATGAGGGGATGGCTGCTTGGTGTATACTCCCACACATAGTGGATACAGGGTGACAGACCATTCTGATATATATAGCTCACCATGCAGACCAGCAACCTATTAATGACGCCATGATAATTTGGCGGGTTGCCCTGCATATCCATCAGTGAACCACATTGGTACTGCCACCCTGAGCTCCCCCTGGAGTCTTAAAGGGGTTGTCCCGCGCCGAAACGGGTTTTTTTTTTCAACCCCCCCCCCCCCCCCCGTTCGGCGCGAGACAACCCCGATGCAGCACAGCGCTTACCTTAATCCCCGCGCTCCGGTGACTTCTATACTTACCGGTTGAAGATGGCCGCCGGGGTCTGCTCCCTCCGTGGACTGCAGCTCTTCTGTGCGGTCCATTGCCGATTCCAGCCTCCTGATTGGCTGGAATCGGCACGTGACGGGGCGGAGCTACACGGAGCTACATGGAGCCCCATAGAGAACAGCAGAAGACCCGGACTGCGCAAGCGCGTCTAATTTGGCCATTAGACGGCGAAAATTAGACGGCAACCATGGAGACGGGGACGCCAGCAACGGAACAGGTAAGTGAAAAACTTTTTAGAACTTCTGTATGGCTCATAATTAATGCACAATGTACATTACAAAGTGCATTAATATGGCCATACAGAAGTGTATAGACCCACTTGCTGCCGCCGGACAACCCCTTTAATGCCACACTGCATGTGAATGATAGATAATAAATGGAAGGCATAACGGCCATTTTTCTGTGATTGTTTTTAATTCTTGATTTCCCCTTCTGTGATGCATCTATGGGCAGAATGATTTAACATTCTCCTCCACTCTCCGCTATGTATCATTGTGAATCTTTTACTAGAAGTGGACTTTACATGACAACAGACAGTAGATAGCGCATTAGAAGGACCCATAATGGTCAGCACTTTAGATCATTTTTTTAAACACAAAACAGGATGGGGCTGGAGCGAAGGGGCTGCAGAGCCCCTTTAAGAGGAAGCCCTGCATGGCGAGGGGGACTGGGGTAGCCGGAAGTAGTAAGGAAAGGCTTAAGGGAGTTGGTTAGCTAGGATAGTTCTGGAAGGTGGGAGTGGGAGAGTTGGGATTGGTGGAGAAATAAGTAGACGGAGGGGATATAAAAGGAGAGGGGGAAGGAGTTTAGGCAATCCTGAGGAAATAAGTAAGAGTGTGAAGAGTCCCGCCCTCCCATCCATTTGTGGGTAGGGAGATGAGGGGAATGTTTATTGTCATGGCAGCTGTTGGCGGGTAGGGGTCCTTGGAGTCATTTTAAATTGGTTAGGGGGGAAGTTGGGTGGGCACGGTCTCACCTGCCAAGACTCCCTCCCTGGTTTAATTGTATGGGGTCTGGTGCAGTGTGACTTGGCTAGTGGGGGGGCAGTAAATTCCCTCCGGCTGTTAAGTTACAGTGGTAGTAGCCACCCCAGGAAGGCTTGTGTTGCCCCTGAGCCGGTCTATACAGCTGGGGGCAGTGTTCTGTTTGAACGTATGTTTTGCACCAGATTTTTTGTGGCTCCAAGAACACCCCCTCGTATATGTGATATTTTCATGATGTTCAATGTTAGTCTGTTTTAATAAATTGGCTCCTGTGGCCACTTTTAGCCAATAAGTTGTATGTGTCATTATTGGGGTGAAAGTGGTTACAGCGGAGGGTACTCAGCCTCCCCGCCTCATGTCATGTTCAGCAAATAAAGAGATTTGCACTTTCACTAGTTTTCACACTGACAATCATAGAAACACAAGCTATCTCAAAGTGCGGTGACCATTTAAGCTTTCGTTATGACATGTTGTGGGAGTTCAAGTCACATGTTAACTAACCAACTAAAAGGTATCTTTTTATTCAACATCCTCAGCCTCTCAAATAGCTACACCGTGAGGACCTAGAACACAGACTCTTGCATTGTAGAAGATATACATAATACATGCAATAAATTGCTGTCTGTCTGAAAGCTATCATCACCTTATGGGATCAAGGACATATTCTGAGACACACAAAGAATTGGCTCTGCCATTCTTCATAATTCAGTTAGGCTGTTTTCTAAAATGTTGTGATCTCATACTGTACATACTTCTGCCTCTATACAGACAGCATTGGAAAAGTAGGTGCAGATAAAAGGATACCCTTTTGGATACTTGCAGAGCTCACAATGAATTCTAAAACCTGATTTCACATCCGTCCTTCCATCTAAAGCATGTTATTAGAGATACATTTATAAAGCATGTACATAAAAGCTATTTGTGACTCAGACTTGAGCTTCAAACAGTTTGACAACTTATTTCACATACAAAGAGCCGATACCGCCATGGGAACTAAGTCTGCGCCCGCATATGCAAACCTTTTCATGGGAGCCTTTGAAAACATGATTTCGGGCCCTCGTATGGCCTTCTATAAAACATTCATTTTTTAAAATTTGGAGCGGTAAAGTAAATGACCTTGATGTATTCTTAACCAACCTCAATAAGACTAATTGGGGGTTAGATTTTACTGGTGAGTTCAATCCATGCAAAGCCAATGTTCTCGATATGGAGATCTTTATCGTCGATGGAACAATCCAAAGAAAAACGTACTTTATACCAACAGATATGAACAGTTATTTAGAGTTCTCTAGTTGTCATGCCAAACCCTGGAAAATTAGTATTCCTAATGGACAATTTAGGAAAATAAAAGGAAATTGCACACTGACCAAGGACTATGAAGAACAAACTGAAATTTTAAAGAAGAGGTTGAGAGAAAGAGGTTACCCCTCGGGGTTGGTTGACTCTGCCTTTCTGAGAGTTCTGAATAAAAGTGAGATCGATGAAAAGCCCCCAAAAAGAAAATTTTGAGCGTACGTCAGCATTCGTTACTAAATACGGCTCCCATTATGCCTTAGCTAAAAGTATATTTTGGAAATTTTGGGATATTTTAAAAGGGGACCCATTCCTGAGGGAAGAAATCCCGACAATCCCAGAGTTATTTATCAAAAGATCGGAACTCTGAAAAACATAATTGCCTTTTCCTGTCCAGAAAATAGGGGTCGTATGCGCCACATTAACAAAAGGCCTAGATGCAACCTCTGATTGGTGCCTATAAATGTGGCATTGCCAAATGTAAATGTTGTAGTGATATAGAACATGCCAAAAAAGAAGTCTTCATTCGAGAAGGGCAAGCGCCTTACAGACTGAAACAGATTTTGAATTGTAGTTCGTTATATGTTATTTATTTAATAGATTGAACTTGTGGCCTTAGATACATCGGACGTCCCACCAACCCTCTACGTATCAGGATCAACAAACATCGTTCCAATATCTCACATGGTTTTATAAAACATACTGTCTCTACACACTTTTTAACTTATCTAAAAACAAGGATGCATCTAAATTAAGAGTGACGTGAACACACTAATACCAAACGGCCTCAAGGAAGTTTTGGAGAAAATCTAGAGAATTAGTAAATTTTTCTTGAGGCTTTTTCTTTTCTCGTCCATTAGAATGTATAATAGAATTTTTATGTTCACGTTCTTTAAAGAGGTCTCAGCTGAAATCCAATATACTTTCTAACCCCCAATGATGAGCCAAAAGTACAGGTTCCCCCTGTTTAGGTTCCTTCCTTTCAATATTTAATTATACATGCATGAATATTCATATGTACACATATATTACTATCATATAGTGTTATTTATACTTAAATTTCCTTAAAATGTTTTTTCAAGCTCCAGAACAACTAGTTATGTCTGTACAGTCATTTCTCATAATAAAAGTCCTTTTTTGCAGCTTCAAAAGCTCCTTCCTGCCTTTTGGAATGCACATCCATTACAATTAAAACACATAACGGCGTCATTTCCAGTTTCGCGGGTGACGTGGGGATTCCCTTCCCAATATTACGTGGGCTCTCAGGCATCTTGGCGCCATTTTTAAATTCAAATACTGGTGCCCCATATATATAGACTTCTAAACTGAAGCAGGGAGAACCCTAGTTAAGACCACACAGCATCTGTTCTTCCCCTGGCTGGCTATTTTATGTGAGCTTTTATCATTAAGTATATACCGTGTTTTCCCAGAATAAGACACTGTCTTATATTAACTTTTGCCCAAAAAGAGGCATAGTGTCTTATTTTCGGGGGGTCTTCTATTCACCTGGCCCATGGCGTCTAAGTCTCTCACGCTGGTCTGTGGAGCTGCGGCAGGCTGCAGTGAAATCCTGAGCATTGGCACAGCACTTTCTTTCTGGTGACAGGGCTTTGAATACCCCGCCTTCAGCAAGCGAGTGCTGTGATTGGATCACGAGCACTGTTGCTCAGCCAATCAGAGCTGGAGCTTAATGAACCGATCACAGCCATTCAGTGATGTCATTCACTGAATGACTGTGAATGATCGAGCACCAGCTCTGATTGGCTGAGCCAAGTCGCTCGTGATCCAATCACAGCACTCGCTTGAAGGAGGCGAGGTATTAAAAAAAAGCCCCGTCACCAGAAAGAGAGTGCTGTGTCAATGCTGAGGACACGGCAGCCAGCCGCAGCGCCGTAGGCCAGCGTTAGGGGCTCAGATGCTGCCGGCTAGGTGAGTATTGCTGTTTGCTTTTTTCATGTAGTTTATGTAGGGCTTATTATCAGAGTATGGCTTATTTTCAGGGAAACATGGTAACAGCTTTTAGATTAATTCTTTTAATTATATATACTCTTTTTATATGGTGATTCTTTATTATGATTGCATTCAGTTTTTATAGAGAGCGACCCTATATGTCTATATGAATTTTATGTTAATAAGCATGTCTTTTTTATGTATATGTATTTGTTTCTATAGTACATTTTATTATCAATATATTACGACTATATTTATTTTTGACATAAAGAGCACCTTCATGTGCCATTAAAACCCTCTCCTTTGTATGATTTTTTAATAAGTATGCCCATATACATTTCGATCCTCATATTGTAATTTAAAATATGTACCCATGGACTAATCATATATAACATGTATATATATATTCGATGATTCAGCTCTATACAATATATGATCTGCCATCTTCTAAGTATTTTATTGCTATCATTATATACTGTTTTTTTTCTCCTTTCTTTATATATGCTCTTTTTTCTTATGCCTACCCCTTCTTTCTTTATAATCAATGATTTTTATGTTCAAATTACCATTGACTTGTGCTTGAGAAGGGAGAAGTTTTCGCTCCAAAACGCGTTGCCCATTATTCCTGTCTGTCTGTTTGCTACAAAGAATAAACTCGTGGACTTCATATCCAACACATGAGATTTGTGATTAACACCATTAGGAGGGGGCTTCTGTTTATCACACCCCCTCCTTCAAAGTAAGTGTTCACAAATATCTCTTCTTGGGAGTTTATTGCATTTCTCTGCGGCTCTCTGGATGTGAATGCCTTTGATGGCATAGGAAGATGTATAGATAGTTGTATGAAGTGATTTCTTACATCCTTAATTTTGCCTGGATGAAGCTAATATGAAATGTAATTGACCTGAGCCTGTAAAACTCGTTTAGGTATGCCCATTACATAGATCCTGTAACCAAATACAGCAAATGTGTATCCTGTAAACCAATGGAGCTTTGTAATTAACGGAGGATGAGCCATCAATTACTGAATGGTACTGTGACCTTTGACATTGTAATTATCTGGCACTGAGCTATCAATTCTCTGAAGGGTCTTGTGTTCTTTGACTAGTAGATGCCTGAGGGATTGGCCACCCACAGGTGTGTAGGACTCAAAGTTCTCAATAGCTGCACGTACACATTTTTCTGTGTATGTAAGCTGGGGTAGAACCAAGATGGTCAGAGCAAACTGGACCTGCACTAGGGGCGCCTTATGCAGTGCGGAATTTCCCCAGGAGAAACTCTGATCCGCTTCGCTGGTGCTCTCCCAACTGATGGTAAGTTGGTCAGATGATGGAAAAACACTCCTAGGTGATGGACTCTGTCCAGTGGTGGGTATTTATCCAGCTGAACAGATGTCATTTGTGTTGTAAGTATATTCATGTAATGTTAATGTGTTCATGTATTTTGCTTGGTGATACCAGTATTTCACCTTTGCCTAAGAAATAGTGTAAAAGTATGAAATATCACCTATTTTATGTAAATTAGTTTAATTATCATAAATTTTATATAATTTTGTTCATTTATTATCTTATCAAATAAATTGTGTTGTCCTGCTTTAAAGCCGTATCCAAACTTGTTGCCTTTCGAGTTGGCAATACAGAAGACTGGTCACTTATCGAGCCAGAACTGCAGGTGTGGAGGTCTGGCTCCACCTGTTGGGGCTTCAGACGTCCATGCCAGGTAAGTTCTCCTTTTATTCTATATTTTGACTTTTTCTCTGTGGTGCTATCCTATTATTAGGCCTTAGTCAGACGGGCGTTTTTTCGCGCGATTTGCGCATGCGATTCGCGCATATATAGGACCAATGGTTCGCTATGGTATTGGTCACATGTCTGCTTTTTATGCGGATATGCGATAAATTATAGGACACGATGATTCGCAGATAGCGCCTATCTGCGTTCGGCGTTTTATGTGCGCACCAAAATGATTTTTTTCGCCGGTCAGTCTAAGTTTCATGCGCATTTTGATGCGCACGGCAATTTTTCTCCGGTCAGACGGGCGTTTTGCTGCGACGATTAACGCGGCTAGGTGCAGATTTGCCCCGCGATTTTTCGCCTCCGGTCACGCGATTTGCGCATGCGCATGCGACATGCGATGCGCAAGTCGCGCGAAAAAACGCCCGTCTGACTAAGGCTTTAATATCCATCTACAGAATGTTATTGGAGATACATTTATAAGGCATATGTATGAGAGTTGCTTGTTAGGCCTTAGTCAGACGGGCGTTTTTTCGCGCGATTTGCGGATCGCATGACGGATGCGCATCCGCAAATCGTGTGACCAGTGCACGCAAGTCGCCCGCAAATCGCCCGAAAATCTGCTCCTAGCCGCGTTTCATTAGAAACGGGCCCGAGCTGTCCAGCGCATTGCATTCAATGGAGACGGCAATAGAGCCGACTCCATTGAAAGCAATGCGCTGCGGGCGAGCCTGGGATGAATTGTCGCTAAGGGCTTAAATATATAAGCCCTTCCCTGCAATTAATCCTAAAATGTGTTAAAATAAAAAAAAATTGTATACTCACCTTCTGCCGGGAGCCGGAGCTCCGAGCGGCCGTCCTGCAGTGGGTGTGAAGGGGGTGTGAGTCAGACCTGCCCCCTGATTGGCTCAGCGCTGAGCCAATCAGAGGCATGCCTCACTCACACCCATTCATGAATTCATGAATGGATGTGAGTCAGACCTGCCCCTGATTGGCTCAGCGCTGAGAGGCAGCAGTCACTCACCCATTCATGAATTCATGAATGGGTGTGTGAGTGTTTTCAGCCTCTGATTGGTCAGGGCTGTGACCAATCAGAGGCAGATCATTCAGCAGGCGGGGATTTTATACCCCCGCCGGCTGAATAGTGCCGAGAAGCAGTGCAGGAGAACTGACAGAGGCCGCGGCTGGACTCCGGCTGCAGCGGAAAGGTGAGTATACAATTTTTTTTTATTTTAACACATTTTAGGATCAATTGCAGAGAAGGGTTTATATATTTAACCCCTTCCCGACAATTCACCCCGCGCATGCAGGCAGCCCATTGCTTTCAATGGAGCGGCTGTATTGCTGGCTCCATTGAATTCAATGGGCAAACATCGTTCTTCTCTGTCACAGCTGTTACAGTTGTGGCAGAGAAGAATGATTTGTCTTCTATATGTTCTCAATGGGGTCGGCGCTGCTGCCGCCGGCCCCATTGAGCGCATATAGAGAAGAGAACAGGAATCGCAGATCGCAGATAGGTGCGATCTGCGATTTTTTGTTCTATAATTTATCGGACGAGCGCATAAAAAGCGCTCATGTGTCCGATACCATTGCAAAGTAATGGTTTTATAAAATCGCCGGACGCATGCACATGCGCAAATCGCGGCTAAAAACGCCCGTCTGACTAAGGCCTTACTCAGACATCAACTTTAATAGTTTGACAACTTATTTCACAATAAGAGCCGATATAAGGAGCCAAATCTCATCAGCAGACAATTCAACTGACTAGTGGACTCCGACTGATAAAAGCCCAGCTTCACTCTATCCTATAATGAAAAGTTGTACGTTTCCTGTAACAAAAAGTTGCCTAATATGCGTTAATGTGTGTGTTTTTTTGTATATTATGTGCATTTCCAATTTGTTTCAGTATTTTTTATCCTATTTCTACCTAACATCAAGGGGAAAAGTACCTTAAAGGGGTTGTCCCGCGCCGAAATGGTTTTTTTTTTTTTTTAACCCCCCCCCCCCCCCCCCCCCCCGTTCGGCGCGAGACAACCCCGATGCAGGGGTTAAAAAAACAAACCGCTCAGCGCTTACCTGAATCCCGGCGGTCCGGCGTCTTCATACTTACCTGCTGAAGATGGCCGCCGGGGTCTGCTCCCTCCGTGGACCGCAGCTCTTCTGTGCGGTCCATTGCCGATTCCAGCCTCCTGATTGGCTGGAATCGGCACGTGACGGGGCGGAGCTACACGGAGCCGGCATTCTGCACGAGCGGCTCCATTGAAGAGAGCAGAAGACCCGGACTGCGCAAGCGCGGCTAATTTGGCCATCGGAGGGCGAAAATTAGTCGGCACCATGGAGACGAGGACGCTAGCAACGGAGCAGGTAAGTATAAAACTTTTGATAACTTCTGTATGGCTCATAATTAATGCACAATGTACATTACAAAGTGCATTAATATGGCCATACAGAAGTGTATAGACCCACTTGCTGCCGCGGGACAACCCCTTTAAAGTACAAAAAAAACCACAGTCCTCCCTTAGGCAAATGTACATGTATGTAAGATGTACTGTAGTGATCAGCCAGAGGTCTCTTGTGGCATCATTATCTTGTCTTTTCTTGTTATCACTTGCTTCTTCATTATTTTCTGCTTTCTAAGTTACTGTTTGGGCAGTTGCAATGACCCGTTGGAGGGGATCAATGGCGCACACTCCTTAGCCTCGTTACAGAGTAGAGTCTGATTGGTGTGTTTCTCTAGCAATACTTTTGTTTTTTGCAGTGTGGTGCAGTTAATAGCTGTGACAACATGTGTTCTATCTAGGAATCCATGTTCTAGTTCCAAGTACCGAGTCCTAGCCCAGTTTTATCTAGTCTGCAAGTCAGTGTGTCTTGCTCCTTAATGTTCTAATCCAGTCTAGTCTGTTCAGTCAGTGTGTTTTGCTCATAGTTTTTTTTTGCTTTGTTTTGTCTATTTCCTAGTCTATGTTTTGTCTTGTCATTCCTTGTTTGTTACTGTCTGCCTTGGTGCTTATTTCAGCATTGCTTGTTATCTTCTCATTTTGGCTTTGATTCCTGCTTGTTCTAACAGATAGTATTTTACAGGTGCGTGCCTGTAAAGATAGGACACGCGTGCACAATAGGGAATGCACACATTGTCTTCAATGGAGCTGCGGCTGCTGCCGGCACCCCAGACTTTTTTTTTCAGGCAAAAGCTTTAAATATAAGCTCTTCCCTGAAAAACAAATATTTTAGTGTAGAAAAAAAAATACCTGTCCGCCGCTGCTGTGTCCTTCGTGGGGATTAATAACACATTTGCAGAATGCGGCAGATGTTTTCTTCATTCCCGCAGGAAAAAAGAATTCCCTGCTGCACCTGCCACATCTATGACAGATGCGGCAAAGGAATTCTAAGTCCCCACGAGGAATAAAGAATTCTCTACCGCAGCTTTCACGGATGACAGCTGCGGTAGTGGATCCAGCTGCCGACACCCAGTAATTGTTTTTCAGGGAAGGGCTTTAAGTATAAGCCCTTCCCTGAAAAACAAGGCAAAGTAGTGTAAAAAATAATAAACACCACATACTCACCTTCCTTCAGCTGCCAGAGCTCAGCCACGTTCTCTCAGCGCTGTCCCCGACTCTGCAATGCAGTTCTTTCAGCAGCCCGGGATTTAAAATCCCCGGCTGCTGAAAGAGCTGCTTGTGATTGGCTGAGGTGCTCAGCCAATCACCGGCAGCGCTCGCTGGTCATTCATTCAGCGAGAGCTGCTGTGATTGGCTGAGGTGTTCAATCGCAAGCAGCTCTTTCAGCAGCTGAAGGAAGATGAGTATGTGGTGTTTATTATTTTTTCCACTACTTTGCCTTATTTTTCAGGGAAGGGCTTATATTTAAAGCCCTTCCCTGAAAGACAATTACTGGGTGCCGACAGCTGGATCCGCTACCGCAGCTCTCATCTGTGACAGGTGCAGCAGGGAAATCTTTATTCCCTGCAGGGATAAAGAAAACATCTGCCACATGCGGCAGACGTGTTATTCATCCCTGCGGGAGACAGGGCAGCGGCAGACAGATAAGTATATATATATATATATTTTTTTTTTTTTTACACTAAATGTTTGTTTTTCAGGGAAGAGCTTATATTTAAAGCTCTTCCCTGAAAAACAATTAATGAGTGGTGGCAGACCATTGCCTTCAATTGAGCCGCTGGCAGCAGCTGTGGCTCCATTGAAGGCAATGCACACTTGTATACACGTGCGTTTTTGCGCATACAGGGGTGTGCACCCATATACGCACACGCTAGTGTGAAGCCACCCTTAGGCAGGGATGTGAGCAAAGACAAGTGAGGACTATTTAGGGACAGTGGATTGTGGTGTTGAGGCATAGTGTTTAAAAGGTATTAAGGATGCCATTAGGGGGAGACTTGTAAAAGTGATCAAAGTTTATGTCCTCCCATGGGAACTGAAGAAAAATTAAAAATAAGTTTAAAGTTTTTTTTTTTCAATGATTAAAAATATTAAAATAAAAAAACGGTATAAGCATAAAAAATAAAACTCAATAAAAATTAACATATTTGGTATTTCCACAATATAGTAAAATATCACTTTATAATGTGTGGTGAACACTATCAGATAAAATATGCAATACCAAGACTGCATTTTTGTAGTTATCCTGGCTCCCCCCAAAAAATTGAATCAAGGGCAGCTTCAGACGACCGTATATCGGCCAAGTTTTCACGCCCGGCCGATATACGGTGTCCCTCTCTGCAGGAGGAGGAGGCTGGAAGAGCATGGAGCAGTGCACTGAGCTCCCGCCCTCTCTCAGCCCCTCAGCACTATTTGCAATGGGAGGGTGCTGGTCGGGGGCGGGGCTAAGTTCAGAGACTTAGAATATGGAATTTCAGCTTTAGCACTATTCAGAGACCTATTTAGATAGGGGACCATCACTGGAAGTTTCACAGGAGTCCCCCCTTTGTCCAGCACCAGTTGTGATTTTCCCTTCCCCCTTTTAAAACAGCGGCACCTTTTCTCCAACTACACTAGCTAAAATAGCAAAAGTCTGCTGCCAGTTAGTAAATGTCTGCCATCTTTTCTTTTCTTCCTCTTCTTTTTTAGAATCTGTCAGCTTTCCTTTATCTAAATTACATTTCTCCAAAGGGAGGAGAGACAATATCTCCACATACTCATCCCACCATGTTTTCCCCTCATTTCCTTTTTTAAATATGCTCCTAATGGACTCGCAAAGCTAACAAATACCTCACCTTTTGCTTTATCATCCAAACATATGGCATCACCGTCCTTCTCTGTCTACACCATTATGATTACCCAGCTGCTCGCTGATTGCCTGCCACCAAGTGGCTACGCAAAATAGATCCCCAATCTGGAATAGCAAATGAAGTCGAAGGGGTCGTCCACACCCACACCGGTGAAGGATAACCCAGCAAGCCTGCCACCGCTCTCCTCTCACACTAAGTTAACAAGTCCCCAATGCAGCCCAACAATGCTCTCAGGTGTCCCCCACCATGGCTAATGTTGGACCCCATTGGAGACCCTAAATACCCATGACCTGCCCCTTCCCCCATTACAGCTAATGAAACTGAATTGTGTGACTGACAAGACATAGACACATATTCAGCAGGCTGCACAGGAGCTGTGAGACCACTAGCCATTAACCTGTAATACAGACCATCTGTGCTGGGGTCTGCTGGGCCCTCCTCCGACTGCTCCACAGGTTGTTGCTGATGTTGCTGCACCAAGGAGATGGATGATTTGGTTGTAGGTGATGCTTCTGATCACACAGAACTCCTACCAGATGCCAAGCCAGCTGACCACTTCCTGCTCTGCTGCACATGTTGTACAGCCAACAACATTTACTGTGACCCTCCTTCCCCTCTTGCCTCCTGCTCCCCATGCCAACTTATGTGCTCCCCATTGGGTACTTCACTGACTATGAGCTCACCCATAGGGCTGACATCAGTCCTGCTGTCTGGTGCAGTAAGCCCTGCCCTGAAATTGGACTGAGGCTTACCTAACACCGCTGGACCCTCCGCCTACTTGGGTTCCTCCTGGAGCAACTCTCTATCCTCTTTAGGTTAGCAAGGAAGACCCGGCCTGGAAGGTCCCTTGTGGGCTCCTAAAACATCAGCAGGCCCTTGGGGCTTCCTTAAAGACTAAGCACAAAATAGCCTAGTCCCGACTGAGGCCTCTCTCGCTGCTGATGGAGTGCTCCAAGGATGACTGTCATGGAGCACTCACGCTACTTGCAACCAGGCTTGAGCTTAGGCGCTGGCAGTGCAGCATGCCAGATGGGACGTGAATGCTGGGAGTAGGAGTTAGCTAAACTGGCGTCACAGCAGCTATCAACAGTGTTTCCCTAATAGGAGCATTTGCAGTAGTGTAAGTGGCTAATGATGACCTGTGTTAGTAATTGCCGTGATGCCAGTGCTATACAGCACAATAGTTAGTAGTGAAGGAATCAGTCAAAAACTGAGAGTGGTAGTAAGTAGAGTTGAGCAAACATACTCTGCCGAGCTTGATGCTCGTTCAAGCATTAGCGTACTCGATGGTGCTCGATACTCAAACGAGCATCAAACAGTGTTCGACCCCGCCCCAGTTTTTGGCTCCGCACCCACTGTGACGTGCCTGTTTCGGCCTCTCCCCGCCGTGACGCAGCGCGCGTCATTGGCAAATTTTTTGTCTGGCTGGCTGGATAGAGAGAGAACGAACCTAGGGAAAAAAAAAAAAGCTTGGCACCCGGCGTCTCACATACAAAAATGCTCGAGTCTCCCATTGTAGTTGATGGGGTTTGTTACTTGAGTAGAGCTTTCGAATTTTACGAAAAGCTCAACTCAAATAACGCGGACCTGAGCATTTGGGTGCTCGCTCATCTCTAGTAGTAAGGTAACCAAGATGGAAACACTTTAAATATTCCATTTGGGGAAAATTAGTAAACGTTTCTTAACTGTGATAGAGAGGTTACACCGATTGCTTAAACAATTGAAGCGAGGCGGACGGGATGACTTGATATGGCTGTGAGGTAACAGCCTTTATTAAGAGGCTTTGAGTGGTAGTATTGACTATGGCGTTGGCTTCTACAGTAATACTTCTGTCAGAACTAGGCAATTGATGCTGCGCCGTCTCACTCAACCCAAGTGACTATACCAGGCCTCAGGCGCTTCGATGCTTTACCTTTTGGTTACAGGTTTGTTCTGGACTTTGACTGGAAGAAGGACTCCTGCACTTTCTTCCACCGGGATCTCTCTGCCAACCATTCTTCTCTCCGTCTCCACTCTCCATTTTCTCCTCACCGCTGCTCTTACTAACTCTTCTCACGCACGTCTGCTCTGTTCTCCTTTCACTACCTAACTTGACTCCTCTGACTGTTTAACAGCCTTCCCGTTCAGGACTTTCCTTCACTCTCTCTCTCTTTCCTCCAATCACGGGCTCCCTCTCACCTGTCACACCACTGTCTGCTAGCCAATCCTAAAATTCTTCTCTTGGTGGAGACCTCCAAAGAGAATTCGGACTGATGGCAGCCAATGAAAATAGGCTGGTTGCCGGGCAGATTATGCCTAATCCTGTTACTGGGCAGGCTATCCTGTGGTTAACCATATAAGGTCCAGGGGAGGGTCTGAGCTACCTCAAAACAGTGTCAATGTTATGTGAGACCCTTTTGGAGTCCCTGCAGCAGCATCACAAAGCTGCTCCAGGAATTCCTCCATGGAAGATATGCAGGTAGGTGCTGTTTACTGAACTCTCTTCTTTCCAAGATGGCTCTCCCAGGCCTGAAGGGTGCATTCCCCCAATAAAGCCCTACCCCAACCACCCTCACTTCATCCTTAACCCCTTAGCTCCCTCAATCCCTGCTAATGCAGTCATGTGGGCATTCTCCCACGGCCCTGTGGTTCTCGCTCCAGTGGGCGGCTTCACAGGGGAGGTAGGTAAGTACCTTCCTCACTGTCAGCACTGTGTAACTAAGCGCTGTGACTGGATCAAGCGCTAGCCAATAACAGCCCGTGCTCCATCATTCAAGCCATTCAGTGAATGACATTACTGAATAGCTGTGATTGGTTTATCGAGCGCTGGCTGTGATTGGCTAGTGCTCGATCCAATCACAGCGCTTACTTACACAGCGCTGACGGTAGGGAAATTTAAAGTCTAGCAGGGAAATGACAGCGGGGAGAAGTTTCAAGCAGCTTGCCGCACCTCCGAGGAGACCATCCTGCTGGGGTCACAGACACCGGCTGGGAGGGGAGTATTGCATTTTTTTTTTATAGCTAGTATATACTTGAGTCTTATACTCGAGTCAATACATTTTACTAGTTTTTTGACTCGGCTAATACTCGAGTATATACGGTTAGTATGAGAGTCACACCACCAGACACGTCTGTGCCTCTCTCATGAGATCATAATATTAGTTTGTGGGTCTCATTGGAGATGACGGGTTCCCTTTAAGATTGAAGAACATTTAATTATTTGTAGAATATAAAGTAACTGTCATTTCTGTATAGAGATCTAAAGTCATAAAGTTTGTTGCGAGTTTTGAGTGCTGTTATGTAATAGCAGGAGAAAACAAAGGACGGAGCCCTACACAAAGCGCTAAAGCGTTTACCATTGAATGCATTGAAGGCATTCATAAACACTTCAATAAATCATTATTCCTCATAACTTTGCTCTGCACTTCTATAGATATTTTGAAGAATCTATGGATGAACATGAATGGCTTTATTAGCGTTGTCAGTTATAGAATTCTCCGAAAGATTGATTAATTAAATTAATCCTTTTAATTAATGTTGTTTTGGATGATGTATTGTAATTGCAGCGAAGGTTCTCTTCCAGAATTACCTAAATGTAAGTGGGCGCATCAATGACGGAGGGAAAGAAAGAAGGAATTTTACATAACTACAGAGTATTTAGAATATTGAAAACAGTGATTTCTACACAGGATATTATGCACATTTTTTCTCACGGTTTTATGTTTGCCTCCGCATTGCTGTTGTGTTTTTCACCATTCGGGTGTCTAAAGCTGGCCATGCGGCGAGGTGCCTCGATGCAGTACTGAGAAAAGGGTAGGGTCATCATCTACATTTTTTGCAATATTTACAACATATTGTGCATTTCCTATAAACGTTGACAAGCACTTCGGACCAGAGCATTCGTTACCGCATCCTACAAGTACTACCAGCTTCATTGTTGGATTAGTAGAAAATATTCACTGATGTGCTAAAAGTCATGGGATAGCAGTATGTTGAAGCCAGTCAGGGGTCTTCCTGGAGCGGATGCTCCATCACTGGTATCACGTAAGTATGGCCCTGGGGGTGCTTGTTCTTGAGGTGATAGTGAGGGCTATTGGAGTGCAGGAGTTGAAGGAGGAGAACCAGGCTGACTTGCAGACTGGCAGCTTTGCCTATAACTGCCGCCACCCACACTTTATGAGGTCCACAAACCTGGATACAATAAGGGTCTTCTTCTTCTTTGAGATCCCAAAGGTCGTGGGACTGACCAGGCCAACAAAATGAACTCCAGCAGATAAACTATCCCCCAGTTCTGAGTCTTGCAAAAATCCGAACTCAGCCATCCAATCAAACTGCAGGACAGTTCCTTTATGGCGTGCCAGTCTCTCTAATAGGGTCAGGTTTTTATCCAGAAGGTCCTTCCAGATGCTCTCCTCATCCTTGTCCCTGCTCTTGTGGTTCTGCTGGATAAATTCATGTTGTTTCTGCTCTCTATTCCTTCTGGATGATATTCAAGAAGTGCTACAGCTGCCGCAGCCGGTGTTACTGGCTCCCCTATAGGCAGACTGGTGCCCATCCTTTTCGTGACACCACTTGTAGCTGGTGGGGGGAAAAGGTTCTTTCTGGAGCAGATGCTCTGTCAGCAGTATTAGCCAGTGGGGGTGTTGGGCCCGTGGATTGTAGTGAGGGCAAAGAGGATGCAGCAGTTGTAGATGGAGGTCCAGACCAAGCTATAGGCTGATGGCCTCACCCATAACCATGTACCGGCAGGTGGAAGTGGGAGACACAAGTTTGACTTCTAGGCTGCTCAGGCTCACACTGGTAAGATGGCACCACTTCCTCCCACAAGGTGCCAACAGCACCGCTCCTCCTCCCTTAAAGTGACCTACACTCATTTAAATGCTGCATATATAACAGGATGTAAAAGTACAATTGGGCATTGGGGGAGAAAAATGCAAGAGGGCAATGTTGACAACACAGCACTGCCATTACAATGTAAATTGATCATGAAGTGGTGTTACCTCAGGTGACGGCTTGGGAACACTCTCACCTATATAAGTTGTAGGGTGCTATCTTGTAAGATTGAACACTGGCTAGCGTGCTCATGGCAAGGTGATGTGAATTATCGGAGTTCAAATGTGGCATGATAGTGGGTGCCAGGTGGATGGGACATTCCATTTCCGAAGTTGTGCCGGCATTTAACATTCCTTGATCCACAGTGTCCCATGTGTACTGCAAATACATTATAGAAGGCACTAAGATCCACAGTGGATAGCGCAGTAGCCTCCGACGAGTGCTTAATGATAACAACTGATGGTGTTTGGCTGGAATTGTCCATGCAAGCAACGCCAGGAGAAATCACATCCACATTCAATGCAGGAGGCACCACACGTATATCCCCAAGGTCATTGCAGCCTTCTTTAGCTTTCATAGTATATGGCAGCAGAAGACCTACCAGAGTAAATCTAATAACACCACAACACTTGGGCTCATTAGGTTTCTAACTGAACCCTAGAGGACTGGCAACATGTGGCATTGTCCAATGAGTCATGATTCCAATTGTTTCGGGCTGATGGCAGGGTTTAGACCTGTCACCTCATTATGAAGGACAAGGGTTAATGCATCATGTGCAGAGACTGCTGGGTGCTGTCTCTCTTTGCTGCATGGATGCATGCTAGATTAGTCATGCCTGGGAGAAGTTGGAGATGGGGTTCTCTGATTGCTCTGCCAGTCCTCAGGTGGGGAGTAGCTTTATATTCTCACCCCTCCCTTTGCTCAATGCTTTTTATTTAGCTCCATAGAGGAGTAGTGGAGACTGGAGGTCCTCTGTGCTGGGTGTACTGCTACATTCAGATAAGTTGCTGCAGTTTACTTTTTAGTTGTATTTCTGTTTTGCTTTTCTGTTCGTTTCATCTCTCCAGGGGCCTCGATAGGGACAATCAGGGCCTGGGAAGAAGACCATGGGGGCAGACTCTATCGAGACGATTACTCTGCTTCTAGGCAGGGACTCTTCGCCCCCCTGCTAGGTTAGGGGCAGGCTGCCTTCTCCCTGGAGTGGTGCTACTGTTCACCATAGCGTGGTGCGCACTACTCTACAGTCCATGGTATTGTCAACTGCACTGGTTGTGAACTTCACCCTGCGTCCTTGCTTAGCATAGTGCATGTGTGCTGCACGGATGTGACAAATGTGTCATTGACCAATGACTGCTATGTTTCACTTTTTGGAGTAAATGGGAGTTATAGAAATGGCATATTACAATGTGCTACACAGTTTCCTTAGCATTATTCACTTCAATGGAAGTTATGGAAAAGCATACCAGAGAGGTGGTCGGGATATAGCCATGGGTTTCTCATTTTAGCCATGAAATGCTAAGATGGGAATACTTCAACTTTTCCAATCCTCCTTACAGGTTGATTCAATACAACATTCATCTACAGTAGATTCTGCAGAACTCTCTTCATTATTACTTTTACCACGTAACCTTTGTTGTCCTCTTCCCCCTTTTCCCTACCTTTTTCCTCTACTTTTGCCTTTTCAAGCTTCCAAAAAATTCTCATTTCTCATACAGCATTTCATGATATATTTAACTGATGCAGGAAGACTGACCTGTGAAAGGCATCTCTATATGAGAAAAGGTTCTGCATCCGAGTTTAATGAGGAATCTCTTCATTTGAAATAAAACTAAAGAGGCAAAGGTCGTCATTACCGATCCACAAAGAATATGTGACGTGACATAATAAGACCTGATATGCCCGTCTCGTTCTTTTTACATATGAGACGCTTTGTTTATGCCGTGATATACGGAGTGATGAAAATAATGATCTATTTAGCTGATCTACATTGATACACTGATAATGATGCACCAAGTTTATAGAACAGAGAAGAAGCCTTCGGCTTTAGTTTTATAAATTTCCTGGGTAATTAAATGAAATTACAGGATTTTTTATGAGGATTTTCCCGTAGGTAAGTGGTAAGATATATATTCAGTACAGTACGGGAACAGGGGCCAGATCACCAGGATCAGGACCGGATTGCAGATGGTGTAGCCTCTAGGGGGCTGGGGCCTACCTGAAACCTGGTCATTAGAGTCCTCAAAGGGAATCTTTATCTTGTGACAAGGGGGTTCACTCACTTCTGGATCGCCGTCCACACAGTTAGGAAGTGGCACACCTCACATGAAAATAGGCTCCTCCTGGGGCGTCTGGAGGGCGTCTTCCTCCGTCAGACAGGGTGACAGACCCAGCTGGGCCGTACTGGACCTCAGGCTTCAAGTCCCTGTTTCGGCTGCCTTCACTGCCTCTCTGGCTCTCTCAGCCAGTGTCTCTCCCTGTTTTCTGGCAGGAACTGGCTCTTTTGTAGCCATTTCCTGCTACACCGATCAGGTGTTACCCTTTATCTTTCCTCTCTCTAGGTACCAGGGTGCCTATCTAGCACCCTCTGCAGGCCTGTCTGACATAGCCCTGCTACAATCTCCACATCCTCAGCCCAGGTCTGGCTCCTCAGCATTGGAAGCTCACTTAAAGGGGTTGTCCCGAGGCAAAAGTGAAATTTTTTTTTTTGCCCAGTCCCCCTTCTAAAGCAAACATTACAATTTACACGTTTAAAGCATTTTTAAAGATGGTTTATACTCACCATTCCAGCGTTTCACGAACTTATAAAAGTTCTTCTTTAAAGATGGCCGCCGGTCCTTTCCCAGGGATGCACCGTGGATGTCTTGCGTTCCACTGTCGATTACAGCCACCTAATTGGCTGATCGGCACCATGTGACGGGGCGGAGCTACGATGACGACGCGCAGACCAGCTCTCCGGCTCGAGCACACAGCAGAAGACCAGACTGCGCAAGTGCATCTAAAGAAGCAAGAAGACACTGAAATTAGACGGAGCCATGGAGACGAGGACGCCAGCAACGGAGCAGGTAAGTGAATAACTTCTGTATGGCTCATATTTAATGCACGATGTATATTACAAAGTGCATTAATATGGCCATACAGAAGTGTATAACCCCACTTGCTTTCACGGGACAACCCCTTTAATGAATTGTCACCCACTTGTATCAACCAGTTCCTAGTCTCGGCATCGCTAACGCAGGAATGAACAGAGCTCATTCCCATTTTGCAATTAAATGGTTTATTCAAGCGGTTGCAAAAAACTTGCTTCCTCCCAAAGTGCTGGGGAACAATCCGTGCACTTCCCTGTTCCTCTTCAGGTTCATGACTTTCACTAGTCTGCTTTCAGTTTGACTATCTCTTCACTGTGCCAGGGACGGGCACTGCCCTCTTTTATACCACACCCTGGTTACCAGGGTGATGGGGGAATAATTGGCGCATTGCAACAGGCATGGGTTGCCCTTGCCAGCACTCAGTGGGAACAAAATTAAAACAAATGTTTTACGTAACCAAATGCAACAAGAACTGAGTAACAATTATTATCATTATGACACATAATATAACATGGAACTCTTTGTGTACTTAAAGGGGTTTTCTGGGAAATAAAAAAATCATATATGCTTAAAATGACGAAAAATTGGGGGCGTGGCTTAACAAGGCACCGGCACGGCAGCTAACTTCTAGGCTCCGTCCGGTAAATAGCACTAAAAGCGACATTAAAGCACTCACCAGAGGAAGTGCAGCGCTTTCACTGCTGTGGGAAAGCCTCAGGACTCCGGAGATGTCAAGAAGGAGAGCTTCTAAACAAGCTCCGACGAGATTGGAGTCCTTTTTCACAGCGCGCGGCCCTGCATCAGTAATGGCCGCCGGAGAAACACCTTCTCCCGCCCCTACAAGTCCGGAGCATAATGAAAGCAGCGGGACTGTCAGAGATGAAGAAACGGAGGAAAGGGCCCTGCAAATCGCTGTGACAGCTAGCGAAAGCACCCATAAGGAAGACAGACGGTCAGACATCACAAGGTCAGTGCATAAAAGTAATAATATCGCTGATCCTTCCCCACCCAAAATGGCGTCGGCCATGCTGCAGGGTATAAGCAGGACACCCACTAGCAGCCCTGCAAAACAAAAGCAAAGAATGCAGACAGAGGAGGAAATAGAGGGAGATATGCCATGCAGCAGTGAAAGCATAAGTGAAGGGGGGCTAACAAATCTCTCTGCCACCAATAGACCTGTCACCGAAATTTATATTAAAGAAGCAGTGATGGCCCTCAGAGAAACCATTCAGGCAGATATTCTTGTACTAACATCCAAGGTTAACTCCTCGGTGCTGGAAATTAACAATAAAATTGAAAAAAATGAAAAAAAAATGGAAGAGATGGTCGTCTCACATAATTCGCTAATTGATGCGCACTATGAGCTGGAGGAAAAAGTAACGAAATTGCAACTCAAATTGACGGACTTAGAGGATAGAAATAGGCGCAATAACATCAAGATAAGAGGTATCCCAGAAAAGATAACGAATGCAGAGATCTCTAATTACATCATGCGTTTTATGCAAGCTCTTCTCCCTAATATGCCAGACCACGATCTGAAAATTGATAGAGCTCATAGGTTGCCGCGTCCGAAATTTCTCGGCGAAGAAATCCCAAGAGATGTAATAGCCCGCATCCATTACTTTAAAACAAAAGAACTTCTTATGTATGCGGCAAGGAAAATTCAGCCATTCCCGCAACCTTACACTGACCTGCGATTATTCATCGACTTATCGCAAGCAACGTTAGAGGCAAGAAAGAATTTCGCAGAAATAACAAACGCCTTGCGAAACGCAAACATCCCCTACAAGTGGGGCTTTCCTACAAAGGTTATTGCAACTAAAGATGGCAGACACCATATCCTGTCGAACCCCAAATCCGCCATTGAAACGCTGACGTCATGGGGGATAACTCCCCAAAAAACACCTCATCCACATGCTAAATGTGATTCAAATATCCGCCAGCAAACCACCAAATAACACCCTTGAGTACCGCAAGGAATCTAACTATCTCTCCGGTGATTACAACTTACTACTAAAAGTAGTGCTGTTCCACCACAGCTGGACTTTCACCCCCACGAAAAAATGCAAGTTCAACCTTGCCACAGTTTGTTCAAACTGTTCTACTTCCTCACTTTCTATATGTTGACTTATAGTCACACTTTGTGGCAGCTCAAGGAGCGTCAAACAAAGAGGACTGTGTTTGTTTTTTCTGTTTAAATTTTACAGGCATCATCTGGTTCTGGGAACTCCCACATCTCATCGATCATCTTCAGACCACAACACTATGGCTGTGAAACTACTATCAATAAATGTCAACGGCTTGAACTCGCCCTTCAAAAGAAGATGTGCATGGAAAGAAGCAATATCCCAAAATGCAGCTATAGTATGTATGCAGGAAACGCACTTAATAGATAATGATTGTAATAGAATGTTGCACAAGTTGTACCCGCAGGTTGTTTTTGCATGCGCGAAAAAAAAACACGCTGGTGTTATGATTGCTTTTCGTGAAGGCATAACTTTCGCGGTGGAAAAACAGATCTGTGATCCAAGAGGACGGTATATAATCTTAGTTGGTTCCTTAAAAGACCAAAAGATAACGTTAATTAACACATATGTGCCCAATTCCAGACAAATAAACTTTCTTAACAAGCTAAAAAAAATAATAAATAAGAATGTACAGGGACCAACACTAATGCTGGGGGACTTCAATCTAATCCCTGACAGTAACATGGACACCACTAGCCCCACAAGTAAAAGAAATGCCACATTAAATGCTTGGCTACATAGAAACGCTCTCTATGACACATTCAGGTGCATCAATGCCTCCGCAAAAGAATATACACATTACTCGTCAAGACATAGGAATTTTTCAAGAATTGATCTGTGCTTAACAGATAAGCCACTTTTAGCATCCATTTCAAAAGTGGAGATTGGCACCGCCTCCTGGACGGACCATGCTCCAGTGACTGTACTTTTAAATACTAACAATTCTTATAAGACCAACAAAACATGGAGAAACAATACATATCTAATTAACATCCCAAAGTATAAGAAAGAAATCCTAGAGGCCCTCACTGAGTTCTTCAAATTCAACGATACTCCACAAATAAATCCAACAACTCTGTGGAATGCCCATAAGGCATTTATGAGAGGCATTTTAATAAAGTTAGGCTCAAGATATAAAAAAGAAAAATCAAGGAAGATAGATGAACTACTCATAAAATTACACAAGCTGGAGGTGGAGCTCCAGAGCAATCCTTCCATAAAGACACACAACGACATACATAAAATAAGATTGGATCTTCGCAGGAACCTGTTGGGTGACTTCGAAAAAGAAGTCAATGCCAAAAGAGCCAACATTTACACATCAATAAACAGACCATCTAAATGGATGGCCAATCTGTTAAAAAAGAAAACCATAAAAGCTAACATTCCCTACATATGGAGCCACCAGAATAATAAAATTAAATTAACGCATCCAAAACAAATAGCAGATGCCTTTTCGGCTTACTATAGCAAGTTATATAATTTAAAAGATGACACACAAACAGAACAACCGAATAGCTTATCTATTCAAAATTTCCTCAAGTTGGTTGATTTACCATCCTTGAGCACCTCCCAAACAGAACGCATAGACGAACCATTCTCATCCCATGAAATATCTAAAACATTAGAATCTCTTAAAAATAATAAAGCCCCGGGTCCGGATGGATACTCTGCGGAGTACTACAAACTTTTCGCTGAAATGTTAACACCATATATGACAAATGTATTTAACTCTGTGATGCAAAATGGTAGCTTCCCCCAAGAAATGTTGCAAGCAACAATTGTAGTCCTGCCCAAGCCAGGAAAGGAACCAAACTCTCCAGCTAACTTTAGACCTATATCCTTACTAAATACGGATATCAAAGTCTACGCCAAGACACTTGCCCAGCGTATTCTCAGAGTTCTCCCGGACATAATTCATTCGGATCAGATGGGATTCGTGCAGGGGAGGCAGGCCTCGGACAGCACTAGAAAAATATTAAACCTCCTGCATACAATTGAGAAAACGCAAACTTCTACCATAATGTTAACACTAGATGCCGAAAAGGCTTTTGATAGAGTCCACTGGGATTATGTTTTCAAAACGTTAGAAAAATTTGGGTTCGGTGAGAAGACCGTACGTGCTGTGCGGGCCCTGTACTCTTGTCCAACTGCTAGAGTTCTGGTGGATGGTGTGATGTCGGACTCATTGCATATATCAAATGGCACAAGACAGGGGTGCCCGTTGTCCCCATTATTATATGTGATGGCTATAGAACCATTGGCGGAGCTGATCCGTACAAATCCTGATGTGAGGGGTGTCCCGGTGAACCACAGGCAGTATAAACTGGGACTCTTTGCCGATGATGTGATTCTTACACTAACTCATCCCTTGGAATCCCTAAGATCTGCGTGTGCAATACTGGAGCACTTCAGCAAAATTTCTATGTATAAATTGAATGTGGACAAATCACTCATTCTTGGGTTAAACATATCAAAAAAACTGAGAGGTGAAATCCAAGCAGAATTTCCCTTTACATGGAAAGAAAAGAGTGTCCCTTACTTAGGAATAGCCTTGACCCCACTTATTAAAGATTTGGAAAATGCAAATTATACTAAACTACTGAACAATACGCAAAAAGAGCTAGATCACTTGGAATCACTGGGATTAACATGGTTTGGGAGAATTATGGCCTACAAAATGAAAATCCTGCCATTAATCTTATACTATTTTAGGGTTCTACCAATACATGTATCTAACTTCATGTTAAATAAATTGCAGAGACAACTAAACACATTCATATGGGGTGGTAAGAAACCCAGACTGACTTTGTCCATACTCGCGCTACACAGAAAAAACGGAGGAGCAGATGTACCTAATTTAACCGCCTACCTCAAAGCTACTATATTAAACCAATCCAAGCAACTTCTGCCCAATGACAGTTCCCTGTGGATGGCCAAGCATGGAAAAAAGTTTCTTGGGAAACATCTCAGGCCAAGCAATAATATGTGCAATCTTGGTTGAAAAGCATCTACACCCAAAAAAAGTAAAACTACAAATTCCCGAAGTACCTGCAACCTTGCGGGCTTTGATTGATACATGGAAAGACCTCTCAGAAAAAACTAGCACATCTGAAATCAAGCGTAGAACCCCACTACCCTTAGATATAATGTGTTTATATATACCAGACATAGATATAAGACCTTGGACAACCAGAGGGGTAAAATGGATAGATGATCTTATAACCTCAAAGAAGAAAATTAAAGACTTCAAGGATATACAACTCAAACATGACCTCCCACTAAAAGAAAAATTCAACTACTTTAGAATATACTCCTTTTTGAAGGAAACATCTATCCACAAAATAATGCTCCCATCGTCACTCATAAGCAAAACCAACCAATCAGATAAAAAAACTAAATCTGATACAAGATTCTACTACGATATAGTAACTAATAACACATCATTAGCAAAAAAAGCATATATGTTGAGTTGGGAGAAAGAACTAAAGAAAGAAATTTCGGAACTTTCCTGGTCCAAAGCTTTCACATTAACCGCCAAATCCACTAAAGGATTGGGGATTTTAGAAACCCAAACTAAAATATACATGAGGTGGTACTACACCCCATCCTTGATATACAGTAGGTCAAAAATAGGAGATGGGCTATGTTGGAGGGCATGTGGTGGTAGGGGAACGCTTTCCCACATTTTCTGGTTTTGCCCCAAACTGAAACCATACTGGGACAAGGTACTTAAACACATAGAAAACATAATCAATATCTACTTGTGACATGCACAATGAATGCACGTGACCACCACCGGTTCTGTGTGGAGGGCACCAGGGCTGCAGTACTGGACTGAGAGTTAATAGGATAGGTTAATAATCAATTTCTCTTCATTTTAAGCTTTTTTAATGGCCCAGAAAAGCTCATTAAAGGCAGTCTGTTGCCTTAGTTTTTCCTGAGTAATTCAATATACTTTTATATGTGCGACAATGTGAGGTAACATACTATGTTACGCTGAATGAGGACAATGGCCATCTAGTTCAGCCTGTTTCAACCCCCCCTCTTGTTGGTCCAGAGGAAGGAAAACATTCCTTCCACACTCCATAATAGCAGTCAGAATAATCCCTGGATCAACCTTTGATATTTCCTACCTGAATGTAAGACCTGGATCAATAACCCGCTGGTCACCTAATGTCTATATCCTGTAATATCCTTCCACTCGAGAAAGACATCTAGTCCCCTCTTAAACTACTCTATGGATTCTGCCATCACCACGTCCTCAGGCAGAGAGTTCCACAGTCTCACTGCTCTTACAGTAAAGAACCCCCTTCTCTGTTGGTAATGAAACCTTCTTTCCTCTAGATGTAGAGGATGCCCTTTTGTTACTGTCACAGCCCTGGGTATAAACAGATCATGGAAGAGATCCTTGTATTGTTCCTTACTAATTTATACATGGTTATTTGATCACCCCATAAGCATCTTTTTTCCAGGGTGAATAATCCCAATTTGGATAGCCTCTCTGGGTATTCCAGTCCCGTCATTCCATGTATTAGTTTAGCTGCCCTTCTTTGAACCCCCTCCAGCACTGTAACATCTTTCCTGAGCGCCGGCGTCCAGAACTGTACACAGTATTCCATGTGAGGCCTGACAAGTGCCTTATAAAGTGTACCTTTATTTTGTTTCACTCTGGCTCCCATCTTGAGATATTTCTCCAGAAGTTGTTTGCATGCCATATTCCAATTAACTGTAGAACATCTGATGATTGGTCTACCTCTGCCAGCCTTCCTGGCTCTCTTTCCACCCATTCAACTAAAAAATGCCCCCTTCCTAGTTGAGAGATGTCTCTGGAGACGTCATGCATTCCACCTTTAAATCGCTTGTGCTGTACAGAGAAGAAGTCACAACGCATGTGCCTGATCGCTCAGTGCGGCGCAGGGACTTTGAAGGGAAACGCATGACGTCTCCAGTGGGCTGGACTGGTGATGTCGCTTAGCAAGGCATTTCTTAGCAGAATAGGTGTGGAGACCGCCTGGATTGCTGGTAGAGGTGGTCCGCCCATCAGACTGTCAACAGTTAATTGGCATACAGCGCACAGACAACTTATGGGGTGATATCTTGAGATGGGAGACAGATTCGGGCAAAATAATCAGGTACCGCTGGATTCCTCAGGGTGTCTCACATGTACAGTATATTTTATTACTAGGCAAAAATTCAGGTTACAGACTTCTTTCAAGTCTCAGCTGTTAAAAAAAAACATATTGGGTTATGTTGATTCTGATAATGGCGCCTGTTAAATAAGGCATCAAATCTGTTAATAAGAATGCAGATTTTTACATTATTACTTTATCCTTTAGGATGGCAAAAACATTTCTATGTCCGGGGAGTAGCGACCGTGGTCACAGGGGTGCAGCCGTGACTGGGTTCAATGAGTAAGGGCCTGCCAGCAGACCCAAATGAGTGACACTTTCAACTATGCAACCTAAGTTGAAAATTAAAGTGGTTGAGAGAGCCAGCTGCTTGTGAAGCCACTTACATGACCAGGAATCCAAACCTGTTCGGCTTCTGGGAGCTGCAGGCGGTATGATGACATCACTGAATTGCAATGGATTCTCGGCTGCAGGAAAAGGAGATAGTTGTTAGTTATAGGAATGGGATTAGGTGAGTTTTAGCTTTTTAAAATTTCTATATAGGACACAATGGGGGGGGGGGGGGCACACAATGGGGACACTCTCACTGTATGGGACCTAAAGGGGACACTAATACTTTGCGTGGCACAAAAGAGGGGTACTATTAATACGTGAAGCACCATGGGGGGCACTATTAACTTCTGGAACACCACGGATGCTGAATTTGTCTAAATTCGTGAAAAGTAAGAATGTGTTGAAAAGGAGAGGAGCTAAAAAAATGTCAAAAGGATAAATTCTGCAGAGATAAGCTGTAGCTGAAAGAAGGCATCATGGTGGTCTGGGTTAGAGTAGAAAAGTGAAAGCAAAGAACTCCAACCACAGGGAAGTCACCAAGGTCTACAGAATATATATAATAGATCACATTCATACTAAATTGATCCACAAAAACGTTGTCATGTGATTTTATGCTGCACTCCGGATCTGGGCTCTAATTTCCATACGGAGAAGCGAAAATTGCAAATAGGCATAAAGTGTGTTTAATAATGTGGCCATTCTAGTGTAATTCTTCTGCCGATGCTACACTGCATTCATGTAATTGCCTTCTAGAATATATAAAGCGTTTTATCAACAGGAGCAGATGAAAAGGCATTAAAGCGCATGCCAATATTAGACTTATCTAGAAGAATTACTCTAGTCCCGAGAGGGAGCAAAAATTGTCTGATCATCGGTCTGCACATTATTCTATGGAGTATTTGCCCATAGGAATAGATTGAAGGGAACCAGAATGCAAAAGTTAATTATTCTGCGACCTATGGTGCTGCCAGGATGGGGCCTCCAATGTTAATTAACAAACATGCAGTATGATGACCATCTGTTTAAGAAGGGCCCCCAGATACCGCTGCAGTTATTGTAGACCTAATTGAATGAGCTGAAGCATTAATCAAACTTTAACTATATTGATTTAACATTGTATGAACCAAATAAAGTTTTCTTTTTGTAGTTTATGAGATGTGAAAATACAGAATAGTGAAATGGCCTTTTTGGCTGCTCAGATTAATTAAAGGGTCACTCTGGGGAAAACGGTTTATAGTTTCTCTGGGGTGCAATTACCATCTACAGCCTACTAGGGGAGATAATACACTTACAGATGGCTATATAGATTAGATATCAGCTCTGTCTTGGTCTCCCTTCTTCCCATGTGACAGCTCGCACAGTGTCAGCTTTGTACGTGACTGGCAGTGACTTTTTGTATTCATTTCTATGAGAATAAAGGGTAAGACAGGGACTGGAAAGGCTGGGGTAGAACCAATCCGGTGGGATTCTGGCTGTTTCACTACTGCAGTGGGCGCAGACCATTCAATCTGCACTGGGGCCAGCGCCATCACCAGGGTCATTATGAACTGGTTTGCAATCGGAGGAAAGCGTATGAGGAGGGCTCCATCCCCAGGCTCCAGCCAATCTAAGCTTAGTTTCTGCCAGTGTTAAAATTCTTTAAAATGTTCCTGAGACAAAACGGTGTACTTGGAACTCCAGGATTACACAATAAAGGCTCTTTCCTCAGACATAATTCTCCAAACAACTGTAACATTAGTAAAACCTGGTCAGTAATAACAGTCTAATTCCTTCAACCAGGCTGGTATTACGTGTAGTACCCGGGAGTGAGGTCCCACAGCACTGCTATAGCCACTTTTTGTAAATTTGCATAATTATGTGTATATGACTTTAAATATGTTAAGTAGATATGTCTATGCAATTTAACCCTGCATGACTTTGCAGAATACACCCTAACCTGCTATCTTTTCTGCCAATTACCGCCAGCTAGCTCAGGGATTGGCTAGTTAGCTTTCCCCTAGCTCAGGATTAGATGAGAGTTAGGGTATAAAAGGTAGATGGGGAGGAGCTAAGTCAGTCTAGTCTAGGCCTGGAGCGAGTCTAGTCCAGGGGAGCCTGAGATAGAGACCGGGGAGGAACAAGGAGAACATCTACAGCAGCCAGTGTGGTGGGAAGCTAGAACATCCAAAGTGTGAGTACTCAAAATACAAGAAATGTTTAGCAGAGAGAGAGAGAGGGGGGAGAACAGAAGATCAATGGAAATCAAGGAAATCAAGTCAGCATGTCATAGTTAAAGCAATATTCAAAGCCAGGGAGAAAAGCTGGAAACTTAAAAATGCAATATCTTGTGTCAACCCCCTAGAAAAGTACAGAAATAATGTCTGCAAATGTAATGCTTGTCATCTACCTCAGTTTAATGTAATTTAATCTGTGTCACTGCTGCAAGTCCAATGGTTTCTCTCTCTCCCTTCAAATAAAGAGTTTAATTATTTCCACCTTCTGGGTTTGCTTCCTGAAGTGCTTCCCACCATTCACAAAATCTGCACGAAGGGTTCAACACAACACTACAGGAGTGCAAGGACTACTAGCCACATTATTGTTTAGTTTTCCGCTTTCTATTTTTTGTTCGGAATGAGTCTCTACCAATATACCGACTTGAGTCATGACAAACTAACATCTTCCCCTACCTGACTCTGTGGGTAGCAGGCTATAATAACTGCCCATTTATTTGTTTTTACCACTGGTTGTAGTCCAGTCCAGTAGACCACCATTTTGATCATCTGCCAAGAGGAGCAGAAGAGCCACTGTGACTACCTATCTTAATTCTGCCCCGCTGCTTAAACACCTCCTAGGTCAGGGTCACTACAATACGGACGTAGGAAACGTCCATATCATAGTCTGTTTCATGGTACTTCACCCAGAAATCGGGTATACCAACTGCCCCAACAGCCAAGTAAGTTGTGGTGCAGTGCGAGAGGCTCATGGAGACAACAGACTCTGTCACTTTCTTTCGGAGTGCAAATCCAGCCCATGGGGCTTCAGGTACTCTTGAATTTCTGCCCATAGGGTGTAACTACTTGCTGAATTCACCCAGTAATGATCAGAGAAACCCCGCTTGTCCTGATCACAGCTTGACTTCTTCTCTGCCACAATAGGGTACCAGAAACAGTGAGATTCCACCACAGCCAACCACTCCCCAAGTCTTCCATGCTGCGCTTAATGAGATGGTTTTAACAAAATGCAAAACAATGAAAACAAAATGAAGGATCCCTCATACAAGAGCCGTGATGTGAGTCTCAGGGCCCTTTTTACACGAGTCAATAAATCGTTCAGATTGCCGAATCTGAACAATTATTATTCATTGTAAATGCATGCTATGACTAAATGACAAACAAGAATTAATTCAGTACTCATTTAATTTATGTATGCAGAAAACTGAATGCCAGATCCGCTGTGTAAACAGGCAGTCGTCCATTTACGAACAACTACCTGTTTACTGTGAATAGAGGCAGGCGACTGGAATGAGCCATTGACCCCTACTCCATTCACTGAGCGAGGATCGTTCCTGTGTAAGGGCATTAAAAAAACAACTATAGCTGGGACAACTTATTGGACATCTGCGCCCGGCAGGTCTTCCTGTGTAAAATGGCCCTCGGGGTGCATTCAGACAAATGTTTGTGTATATAGTTGCGCACAAAACCGTGCACCCACATATGTGCACAAACACACATGAATGCAGGTCTGTGCAGCATTGCTTCCAATGGGTCTGCGGCTGCTGCCGGCAGCCCCATTGAAAGCAACAGGATGCTGGCAACCCCTGCAATGATATTCAAGGAGGTGCTTTAAATATAAGCCCTTTCCTGAAAATCATCCCTGATTTGTGTAAAAAAAAATTATATATATACACACACACACACACAAACACTCACCTCTCAGCCGCTGGCATGTAAATATTCCCTGGGGGCAGTCCCCTTGTCACTGAACACTGTGTCAGCACTGTCACAGAGTTCAGTGACAAGGGAACTTCCCATTAGGAGTGAAGAATCCCCTGCCACAGCTGTGACAGATGTGGCAGAGGATCACGATGTTCTCTCATTGCACTTCTGCAGCCCCATTGAAAGCAATAGGCTACGGGCAAGCCCTGCAGGGATTTTCAGGGAAGGGCTTTAAATATAAGCCCTTCCCTGAAAAATCATCCCTAAAATGTGTTAAAAATTAAAAAAAATATGTATATTTACCTCTCCGCAGCTGCCGGGGCTCAGGCGCGTCCAGCTGCGTCTTCTCCCTGAACTGCTCTGAATCTCTTTCAGCAGGCGGGAATTTACAATCCCTGCCTGCTGGAAGGGCTGTATCTGATTGGCTGAGCGCTCAGCCAATCACAGGCAGCACTCAACCATTCATTGAATAACAGCTGAGTGCTGCCTGTGATTGGTCACAGCAATCAGCCAATCACAGGCAGCGCTGGCTCATTCATTTAATGTCCTATTTCTTATTTGTGGAATGGACAGGAATAGCACATGGAATTAAGTTTTACAGATAGACCATTGGTCCATAAGAAAACATATGCATGGGTATAGATTAAAGATGAGCGAACACCAAAATGTTCGGGTGTTCGTTATTCGTAACGAACTTCCCGTGATGCTCGAGGGTTCGTTTCGAACAACGAACCCCATTGAAGTCAATGGGCGACCGGAACATTTTTGTATTTCGCCGATGCTCGCTAAGGTTTTCATGTGTGAAAATCTGGGCAATTCAGGAAAGTGATGGGAATGACACAGTGACGGATAGGGCAGGCGAGGGGCTACATGGTGGGCTGCATCTCAAGTTCACAGGTCCCACTATTAAGCCACAATAGCGGCAAGAGTGCCCCCCCCCCCCCCACACTGTCAGCATAAAGATCGTCCTCCTCTGGCACAGCTGTAACAGCTGTAGCAGAGAAGAACGATGTTTGCCCATTGAATTCAATGGAACCGGCAATACAGCCGACTCCACTGAATGCAATGGGCTGCCGGCGATCGCAGGATGAATGGTCGGAAAGGGGTTAAATATATAACCCCTTTCCTGCAATTCATCCAGAAATGTGTTACACTAAAAATATATACCGGCGTATAAGGCGACCGGACGTATAAGACGACCCCCCAACTGTCACCTTATACGCCGGTAATACAGTGGAGCAAAGAATAAAAAGCATTACTTACGTTTTTAGATGATCTGCGGCGCTCCTGCAGGCTGTCACTCCCTCCTGGTCCACGGCAGACAAGCTTTCTCCACGAAAGACTTTAAATCCCTGCCTCCAGAAGCACATGTGCCTTCAGCCAATCACAGCCAATGACAATGATGTCATTGAATGGCTGTGATTGGCTGTGTTTCTGGAGGCGGGGATTTCAAGCCTTGAAATCCCCGCCTCCAGAAACACAGCCAATCACAGCCATTCAATGACATCATTGTCATTGGCTGTGATTGGCTGAAGGCACATGTGCTTCTGGAGGCAGGGATTTAAAGTCTTTCGTGGAGAAAGCTTGTCTGCCGTGGACCAGGAGGGAGTGACAGCCTGCAGGAGCGCCGCAGATCATCTAAAAACGTAAGTAATGCTTTTTATTCTTTGCTCCACTGTATTACCGGCGTATAAGGTGACAGTTGGGGGGTCGTCTTATACGCCCGGTCGCCTTATACGCCGGTATATATTTTTAGTGTAACACATTTCTGGATGAATTGCAGGAAAGGGGTTATATATTTAACCCCTTTCCGACCATTCATCCTGCGATCGCCGGCAGCCCATTGCATTCAGTGGAGTCGGCTGTATTGCCGGTTCCATTGAATTCAATGGGCAAACATCGTTCTTCTCTGCTACAGCTGTTACAGCTGTGCCAGAGAAGAAGGATTTGTCTTCTATATGTTCTCAATGGGGTCAGCGCTGCTGCCGCTGGCCCCATTGAGCGCATATAGAATGCATCCATAGCGAGCAGCGGGAGGGGCAGACTTTCATATCAGGCGGACACCTTATCTCCCCAGCCACTCACAGCAGGGGGGTGGTATAGGGCTTAAACGTTGCAGGGGGAAGTTGTAATGCCTTCCCTGTCTTTATATTGGCCAAAAAAAAGCGCTAACGTCTCAGGGAAGAAAGTTTAATTTACCAGAACACCGCATGGTGTTCGTTACGAATAACGAACATCCCGAACACCCTAATATTCGCACGAATAGCAAGCTCGGACGAACGCGTTCGCTCATCTCTAGTATAGATGCATAGAGTATCATGGAGTCATGTGCTGTCCATGGAATTACACATCACATGGACCCGTAACACACTAGTGTGCTGGAGGCCTTATAGGAATGAATAGAGAGAGTGAGAAGAATTTTTAATGCCACCTTTTTGCTTTTTCTCCTTTTCTAGTTAACAGCGCAAAACGCTGATGAAATTTTGAAATATTGTATCATTCATCCTGCATGTTGAATAGCATTAGAAAATACAGATGCCAGAATTACACTTTTTTTTGGTTACCCCATCTTTGAAAAAAAAAATTAAATAAATAATGATCAAAATGTAATCCAAAGGGGTACAAATATAAATTACAACTCGCAAAAACCGAGCCTCGCACAGAATACGGGGACAAGATCAATTTTTTTTAACAAACATTTCTATCTTTTTAAGGCATTACAACATGAAAATGAACTGCGGTATGTTCATTTGGTATAACTGCGCTGACCCACAGAAAAAAAAGTTATCATGACATTTTTAGCGCACTGGGAACGCCATAAGAACAAAACCTTCCAAAAAATGGCACAATTGTCGTTTCTTGTTTTTAAGTATTGAATTCATTATATTGTATGCTAAGTGGTTCCCTTAAAAAACACAACTCGTGACGCAAAAGTAGGCTCTAATATGGTGCTGAGGAGATGGCAGGGGTAGAGATGGCACTTGTCATGGTGGCTCTACCAAACTCCTCCCCAGAGGGACGCGTTCAGCCTCAGCCAAGGCACCATTAGGCGTCTTCCAGGCAATCCTGGGACAGCAGTTACTTTTATAGATGTATAGTGGACTGAAGTAATCACTCGTGACGCCACCGTTTCTTCACACCGTTGATTCTCTAGTGGTAGAAATAATAAAGTCCACACACTGTTAACTTTGAAACCTCAATCACTGGGAATGGGCAGTGACTGGAAACTTTACTTTTTGGTTGCAAGATACAGCTTTAGGCCTTAGTCAGACAGGCGTTTTTTCGCGCGATTTGCGCATGCGTCCGGCGATTTTATAAAACCATTGCTTTGCAATGGTATCGGACACATGGGCGCTTTTTATGTGCTTGTCCGATAAATTATAGAACAGAAATCGCAGATCGCACCTATCTGCGATTCCTGTTCTCTTCTCTATATGCGCTCAATGGGGCCGGCGGCAGCAGCACCGACCCCATTGAGAGCATATACTAGACAAATCATTCTTCTCTGCCACAGCTGTAACAGCTGTGGCAGAGAAGAACGATGTTTGCCCATTGAATTCAATGGAAAGCAATGGGTTGCCGGCGATCACGGGATGAATTGTCGGGAAGGGCTTAAATATGTAAGTCCTGCCCTGCAATTCATCCAAAAATATGTAAAAATAAAAAAAATATATATACTCACCTTGTCCCGGCAGACGGAGTTCAGCGCGGCCGGCTGGCAGTGGGTGTGAGTGGGTGTGAGTGAGAGCTGCCCCTGATTGGTCCCTGCGCTGAGCCAATCAGAGGCAGCTCTCACTCACACCCATTCTGATTGGCTCAGCGCAGGGCCCAATCAGGGGCAGCTCTCACTCACACCCATTCATGAATTCATGAATGGGTGTGATTGAGTGCTGCCTCTGATTGGCTCAGCGCAGGGACCAATCAGGGGCAGCTCTCACTCACACCCACTGCCAGCCGGCCGCGCTGAACTCCGTCTGCCGGGACAAGGAGAGTATATATATTTTTTTATTTTTACACATTTCTGGATGAATTGCAGAGAAGGGCTTATATATTTAAGCCCTTCCCGACAATTCATCGTGAGATCGCCCGCAGCGCATTGCTTTCAATGGAGCCAGCTGTATTGCCGGCTCCATTGAATTCAATGCGCTGGACAGCTCCGGACCGTTTCTATTGAAACGCGGCTAGGAGCAGTTTTTTCGGGCGATTTTTCGGCCCCGGTCACACGATTTGCGGATGCACATCCGTCATGCGATCCGCAAATCACGGCAAAAAAACGCCTGTGTGACTAAGGCCTTACACGCTGGATTCAATTCACCACATATTACGAGCACAAAAAATGCTTGTGTAATACGCTATGCAAATACGCTTGTATGAACAAGCCCTACGAAATGAAAGCTGCGCTGTTATTGGCTGCTATGGGCAACAAAGATAGCTTTCATAGATCTGCCCCCTGGTGTACTTCCTGCAACAGCGAATAGTTATTGTGGAAGTGGATCAATTAAGGAAACGCAAGAGGCCTTCGCTGACAAGTATCCAGGTACAAATCCACCTGCTAAACGTTGTATTCTGAGTCTGGTTTATAAATGGCGCCCAACCAGGTTTGTCACAGACACGAAGAAACCGAAGCCTTCGTCAGTCCGGAGGGTCAAAGTTGTCTGTGACATTCAGCAACGAATTGCAAATAGCCCTCGAAAATCAACTCAGAGACTGCCCCAGCGAGATGGCGTATCCTGAACTTTGTGTCGGCGAGTGCTGAGATCTCTCAGTGGGACCTCTTGCACTTCAGCCGGTAGCTCTCACTAGCATCTACTCTGCGAAGGGCTATTTTAGCATTAAAGGTATTTATACTGATTTTTTTTTTCTTGTGTCACATGTTTAATATGTTGTTCAAAATTAGATTACGTACAGGAAGTGTTTTGTCTTTGTGATCTTTGCAAATATAAAGCAGTAATACAAGGTGTGTACAAAAAAGTAACCTCTGACAATACTGAGACAGGAAGAACGAGCAAGTGGATTGTTTTTTCCAAAGCATTATTTATTTATCCATAACAGATGCTAGAAGTGGCCCTCATTCACTTCTTTGCACCTCTAGGCACATTACAACATGTTGGCTGATACTGCCTGTAGCTCTTCAACTGCGATCCTACAGATAGTGTTCATGATGTTTTCCTTGAGTTCATCTAGGGTTTGCAGAATATCAATGTACTCTTTCTGCTTTAACCCCTTAAGGACCAGGCTGTTTTGTACCTTAAGGACCAGATACTTTTTACTGATTTTACCCATGTGGTGATTTTATTGCCCTATTTTTTCCTTTAGCTATCAAAAGTATTTTGTTGTGTTTTTTTTTTTTTTTTTTAATATATATATATATATTTTTCACTTATTTTTTTCAGTCTTTTAGTTTTATTGGGGGTATGTAATTATGTTTTTTACTATCTATGTCCCCTATGACATCATATAAGACCTCTGGGGGACATTCACATGTTTTTTTTTTTGACACTTTCCCACTGTAGCTGCGGCATCCATAGGAGCCCCAGTTACATCGAAAACAACCCCTGTAATGACATTAGTATGACCCTACAGCTCTGCTTTAGCAGGGAATCCTGGCGGTCATGTGACCACCCCCCAACTCCTTTAGTGAAAGTTACACTTCCACTTTCACTTTTCAGTACACAGTGCTCATTGAGCGTTGTGTACTCAGAGAAGGAAAAGGCAGAAAGGGTTAAAAACTAGAGATTAGCAAGCGTACTTGCTAAGGCAAATTACTCAAGCGAGTATTGCCATTTTCGAGTACATGCCCGCTTGTGCCAAAAGATTCGGGGGCCGGTGGGGGAGAGCAGAGAGGAATGGGGGGGGAGATCTCTCTCTCTTTCCCCCCACTACCCCATACTCACTCCCGCAACTCACCGCTCACCTCCGGCAGCCCCCGAATATTTTGGCATGAGCAGGCATGTACTTGAAAATGGCAATACTCGCTCGAGTAATTTGCCTTAGCGAGTACGCTCGCTCATCTCTATTAAAAGCCCCACGTGCCTTCTCCTCCAGGTTATCAGTTGTTACTAACAGCTGACAACCAGTCCTGTTTTTGATTGATTGCAGAGCCAGGAGGCCTAAATCCCTGTTGTAATTTTACATACAGCTTTAGGCCTTAGTCAGACGGGCGATTTTTTGCGCGATTTGCGGATCGCATGACGGATGCGCATCCGCAAATCGCGTGACCGGTGCGCGCAAGTCGCCCGCAAATTGCCCGAAAATCTGCTCCTAGCCGCGTTTCATTAGAAACGGGCCGGAGCTGTCCAGCGCATTGCATTCAATGGAGACGGCAATACAGCCGTCTCCATTGAAAGCAATGCTTGGGGGCGAGCCCGGGATGAATTGTCGGGAAGGGCTTAAATATATAAGCCCTTCCCTGCAATCCATCCTAAAATGTGTTAAAATAAAAAAAATTGTATACTCACCTTCTGCCGGCAGCCGGAGCTCTGTGCGGCCGTCCTGCAGTAGGTGTGAAGGGGGTGTGAGTCAGACCTGCCCCCTGATTGGCTCAGCGCTGAGCCAATCAAAGGCATGCCTCACTCACACCCATTCATGAATTCATGAATGGATGTGAGTCAGACCTGCCCCTGATTGGCTCAGCGCTGAGAGGCAGCAGTCACTCACCCATTCATGAATTCATGAATGGGTGTGTGAGTGTTTTCAGCCTCTGATTGGTCAGGGCTGTGACCAATCAGAGGCAGATCATTGAGCAGGCGGGGATTTTAACCCCTTAACGACCAATGACGTACCTGGTACGTCATGGAGCGTCGGGGTATGTATGAAGAGAGGTTGCGATGCAACCTCTCTTCATACAGTGCGGGCATCAGCTGTTTTAACAGCTGACATCCGCGGGCAATAGCCGCGAGCGGCCGCGCGGCCGATCGCGGCTATTAACCATTTAAATGCCGCTGTCTTTAAATCCCCCGAACGATGTTCGGGGGTCCCGCACGGCCCCCCCGCGGTGAGATTGGGAGAGCCGTGCATGTGTCATGGCAGCCGGGGGCCTAATGAAAGGCCCCAGGGCTGCCTTAGCAGACTGCCTATCAAGCCGTCCCCGTGGGGTGGCTTCATAGGTTGCCTGTCAAAAAGCAATATGACGTAATGCTATAGCATTACGTCATACTGCAGGAGCAATCAAAGCATCGCATCTTAAAGTCCCCCAGGGGGACTTCAAAGTAAAGTAAAAAAAAAATCAATAAAGTTTTTTTTTAATTGAAAAAAAAAAAAGTTGTAAAAGTTTAAATCACCCCCCTTTTGCCATATCTATTTTAAAAAAATCTAAATAATAAATTAAAAATATGTATTTGGTATCACCGCGTCCATAAAAGTCCGAACTATCAAAGTACCACATAATTTTTCCCGCACGGTAAACGTCGTTCGAAAAAAGAAATGAAGAACGCCAGAAATGCATTTTTTTAGTTACCCTGTCTCCCAGAAAAAACGCAATAAAAAGTGATCAAAAAGTCGTATGTATTCCAAAACAGTACTATCAGAAACTACAGGACATCCCGCAAAAAATGAAACCTTGCTCAACTACGTCGACGGAAAAATAAAAAAGTTATTGCGCGCACAAAATGACCGCAGAAAATAATTGAAAAAAATTTTATGTCTTTAAAAAAAAAAAGAGGAGTATAGTAAAAAAAAACCTATACAAGTTTGGCATCGTAGTAATCGTACGACCCATAGAATAAAGTTATCATGTCATTTTTGTTGCCGTTTGTGCGCCGTAGAAGCAAGACGCACTAAAAGATGGCAAAATGTTTTATTTTTTTCATTTTACTCCACTTAGAATTTTTTAAAAGTTTTTCAGTACATTGTATGGTACTTTAAATAGCACCAATAAAAAATACAACTCGTCCCACAAAAAACAAGCCCTCATACAGCGACGTGGATGGATAAATAAAGGAGTTATGATTTTTTTAAAGGGGGGAGGAAAAAACGAAAATGGAAAAAGAAAAATGCCCGCGTCATTAAGGGGTTAAAGCCCCGCCGGCTGAATAGTGCCAAGAAGCAGTCCAGGAGAACTGACAGCGGCCGCGGCTGGACTCCGGCTGCAGCGGAAAGGTGAGTATACAATTTTTTTTTTATTTTAACACATTTTAGAATGAATTGCAGGGAAGGGTTTATATATTTAACCCCTTCCCGACAATTCACCCCGCGCACGCCGGCAGCCCATTGCTTTCAATGGAGCGGCTGTATTGCTGCTCCATTGAATTCAATGGGCAAACATTGTTCTTTTCTGCCACAGCTGTTACAGCTGTGGCAGAGAAGAATGATTTATCTTCTATATGTTCTCATTGGGGTCGGCGCTGCTGCCGCCGGCCCCATTGAGCGCATATAGAGAAGAGAACAGGAATCGCAGATCGCAGATAGGTGCGATCTGCGATTTTTTGTTCTATAATTTATCGGACGAGCGCATAAAAGGCGCTCATGTGTCCGATACCATTGCAAAGCAATGGTTTTATAAAATCGCCGGACGCATGCGCATGCGCAAATCGCGCGAAAAATCGTCCGTCTGACTAAGGCCTTAAGCCCAGGACCAGGCGCCGTATATTTACGGTGCCTGGTCCTAAACGGGTTAATAGGAACTAATAGAGTATTATTTTTTTAGAGTCTACTCTATAATGGGCTCTTTAAAAAATTAGATTGCTTCTGCCTCTGTGATAAAAATTATGCTAAAACAGCATTTAAAAAAAAAAATTTTTGTAGCCTGTCTCCGGTTAGCATTATTTCGCTCCAGTAACTTCACAGACATTGACACTTCGCCTTCATGTAAACATTCCTTACAGATTAAGTCTACGTTGTAATTAACCATCTTATTACAGATGTAGCAGGGACTTTGCGCTTTGTTACCGCTGACTGCTGTCATCTCCGGAGCACCATTATGTGTGGCTTCCTTTCAGGGCCTCGTGATGAAGTGGTCTAAGGATAATTAGTTGTTACCTGCTAATTATCTGCAATCAGCGGACTGGTACATTCAGTTCCTTGATGGTACACATCATTTTCTAAATGAGTGCTGCTACATCTGTACTATGTGAAGGTGAAACATATGAGATGGAGCATTAATATCAAACCAAACTTTTGTGTGTTATCTAAAACGAAGTAAGGCCGGCTTCACACTGGCGTAAGCGTATTTTGCGCGATGGGCACTGCGTTTTTTTTCACGAGTGTGTTCATATTTTACCGTATTTCTTTGCATGCACAAGCATACTCCCATTGACTTCAATAGGCCATTAAGTTTAATTAGTTTAATATGTGCTATTTTCGTGTGTGGCAAAAATACGCTCATGTGAACAAACCCTTACACACAGCTACACACATAGATATTCTACCCACAGCCCTGTATGGGGTATATATTGTACTGACTGATATACCCGATCTCGCCCGAGTTAAGATAATACAGGTGTTTACGTGTTTGCACGGAAAATGTTATGCAGTCAAGGTGACTTTAGAGTAACCGAGGAATAAAATATGTATACACATAGAAGAGCGTTAGATTCTCCTCAGCATGTACCAATGTCCCTCTGCAGAATGTGCCACCCCTCCCACTCTCCTCATTTAGGACCTAAGGAATGCTTGCGCCAAATTATATGCTTGTACGACACTGAAAAGTTACATTCCCTAGGGGTGCGCTTACTTTTGCCCTTAGCATTGAATAATCAATTTGTGACCCCTTTGCTTTTCCTATTTAGGACCAAAAGAATGATCATGCCAAATTTCATGTTCGTTTGACCCCGGGAAGTTAGAGAATTAGTGGTGAGTCAGTCAGTCAGTCGTTCGGTGAGGGCTTTCACCGATAGATAGATAGATAGATAGATATGAGATAGATAGATAGATATGAGATAGATAGATAGATATGAGATAGATAGATAGATATGAGATAGATAGATATGAGATAGATAGATAGATAGATATGAGATAGATAGATAGATATGAGATAGATGTGAGATAGATATGAGATAGATATGAGATAGATATGAGATAGATAGATAGATAGATAGATAGATAGATAGATAGATAGATAGATAGATTAGAGTGGTTAGACATCCTAATTAAAGGGAACCTGTTGCCTCACCATAGCACCATAAACTAAGTTATGGTGCTCTTGGGGGACATGACAGGTAGCCGGGTGATGTATTTTTTATGCTCACCTGCTCTCGTGATCCGGTGTTGGCACCCGGTGAAGTCTGCATGCCACGCACAAATCTGACTCTTTTCAGAGTCATGTGGGCATGCTCTCCCATAGGCTTGTATAGATGTGAAGCGAGGTGCAGACACCTCAATGTCACCGTCACACTGCGCATGTGGCAGAGAACGAGCCAGGAGAGGGGCACAACGCATGCGCAAGATTTCAGCCCTACAAGCACTGATGTTGGCAGGAAAAGGGATGGCAGTGAGAGATGAAGAGGCCAGATTTTACAAGGCGCATGCTGACTCGGAACCACAAGGATGCCGTCTCTTTGACTCGAGGCGACACATTTGCAATTGGGAATGCTGCACCAATATGGAGCTAATCATTCCATTCACCTAAAAATATGTATTTTATGCTGCTGCTACGCTGATTTAGGGATCTGTCACATGAACGCAGGCATTTTTCCGTGCACCCGCCGGTGCTTTAAAAACATGTGAATGGGCGCACAAATCTGCCGTTTGTGAAACCGTTCAGAAGGCCCAGCGCATATACGCCGAGCCCGAAATGCCGTCAGGTGGAGATAGACAGTTTAGCTATTATGCCCCCCCCCCCCAGCTTTGTGCCCCCTCAATGATTCTCAGCAAGTTAAGGGGGTGGGATGGGGGCAACTAGCTCCCGCCCCATCCACCTCCCTTCCATTGAAAACAGCCAGCAAGAGGAGAAGAGAAGAGGGAGGGAGTTTAGCAGTCACGCTGCTAAACTCCCTCCCACCTCCCTTCTCCGGCCGCTGTCATTGGCTCCCATAGAAGTCTATGCAGCGATGGACATATTCCGACAGGGAAAGATAGTTCCAGGACTCTCTTTCCTGCCCGGGGTGAAAGTGCCCGGATGAATTACACTATCTGGGCAGCCAGGCACTTTTTCACAGTGCAAAATCGCCTGTCTGATCTGATGCATTGGAATCCAATCCATCAGATGGTAGCCGTGAAAACGGCGGCTGATATACGCTTGTGTGGATAAAGCCGGAGGGCTCTTTCCCATGAGCGTAGGCATTTTTACGTGCGCCTGCTGGGCGTTTTTACATGCGCCCATTCAGATGGCATGGGCCGGGCACATATGCGCCGAGGCCACAATGCCGTTGCCTCCGCAGCTCACATCCTCTCTCCTTTCCTCCGGCTGTTTGCAAGTGGGCATGATGGGGCGAAGCTAAGCACATGCCCCTGTCCCCTCCCATTGCAAACAGCCAGAGGGCCGCTGTTATTGGCCCATGCAGTGGCATATTCCATCCGGAAAGATAGTTCCAGGACTATCTTTCCAGCCCGGCATAAAAGCAACCGGCGCTATATTGGCCCAGCTGGGAGCTTTTACGTCGCGGGACTACGGCCATGTGATCTGATGCATTGGAATCCAATGCATAAGATCGAAGCGTATATCGGAAGGCCATGAAAACGGCAGCCAATATACGCTTGTGTGACAGATTGCGTTTAAACCTTTGCTCGTTCTGAGCTGATCAGTCCAATAGGCAGTCCTATCAGTGATTGTCATTTATCTGTATATGTCTGTACATATAGGGGCATCTGTCAATCACTGATAGGACCGCCCACTGGACTCCAGCTCAGGATGTGCAGAGATATAAATGAATAAAATACAAGTTCTACTGAATCTTTCCCCACAAAGCTATATATCAATCTGCTCGCCTCCACCGGCTCTATAACATGATGCCTGCAGTTTGGACAGTATGTTTGAGTCAACAGATTCACTTTAATGACAGTGAGAGACAGATATGATGCTAGATTAAAATGAGCATCCACTGGGGACTCCGTTACTAATTAGCGACATGAGTAACAGTTATTATCTTAGAAAATTCTCAGTCATTTCTATTAACGCAGCGGATGAACAAGGTGATACTACGGAATAATTGCCACACGAGCATTACGAATCTCATGAATTTAAAAGAGGACCTTTGGTAACCAATGAGCAAATTAACAAACTAATAGAGAAGTCAATGAAACTTGGTGCATCCTTAGGCTTCTTTCACATGAGCAGATATACGCTACATTGGGAAAGGAAAATCGTGCGCCCGTTAATATGGCCTGGTGAGGCCGATGCAAATGTGCCAAGCTCTCCAGACCATCGCCCATTTCCCTCGCCATCGCAGGTTCACCTCTCATTCCTCCCCGCTCGCTCTGTGCAATGGGAGGGGGCGGGACGGGGGTGCAGCTAAGAATATGAGCCCATTCTTTTTAATGGGGTCATTCACATGAGATTTTTTCCCCAGCATCGCAGCATGTCCTATTTTTCGATATTCCCTCGGAACACCTTACCCATTGTTTTTAACGGGACTGGAAAACACATTGCATTGTGTGTGATGCGAGATTTCCCATTGAAAACACTTGCTGATCCTCCGAACCCAGCTGAAATTTGCGCCGGAGGATCACAACTGTGCTAAAGTAATGGGAGGCATTTTTGACACAAAAATGCCTCGCATCTGTGGGTACCACGCACATTCCTGAGTGTGATTTTTCAGGATGAGTTTCGCCGCCCAATATCGCGCTTGGTTGTGTAAGACTAACCTTACGCTAACTTCACACGGGCAAGAGCCATATTGGGCCGTGAATTGTGGCCCAATATCACCCTTGCTATCCATATGAAATCCCCAAGGAACCAAGGCATTTTAATTTGAAAACAGCCTTGCATCACTTTGTGGTTGTCGGGAACCTCCGCCGTGGCAGAGGTTCACGGAGTCTCTGCCACAGATCCCATTGAAAAAAGTGGGCGCCGCGATGCGAGAGCATGAACAGCATAAGATATGTCACGATTAGATTCCCGCATTGCATCGCAGTGTCAAGTGGGGGAAAAAAATGTGTATGACCCTATTCAAATAAATAGGGTTCATATTTGTGTGACATTTGTGCATCTCAAAACGCACAAATCTTATGCGATTTTTTGGCCCATGTAAAGCCGGCCTTAGGGCTTTTTCACATGAGCATATATCAGCCGCTTTTTCACGCCATTATACGCTCCCCATCTGATGCATTGGAAACTTCCCTCCATACAGCACAGGTATCAGCTGTTTATTACAGCTGACACCCATGGGCAATAGCCACCAATCGTGGCTATTAACCCTTTAAATGCCCTGACCGATGTTCGAAGGTCCCATATGGCCCCCCCGCGGTGAGATTCGGTAGAGCTGTGCGGGTGTCATAGCAGCCGAGGGCCTTCTGAAAGGCCCCAAGGCTGTCTTGGCAGACTGCCCATTAAGCCATCACCGTGGGGTGGCTTGGTAGGCTGCCGGTCAGAATGCAGTATGATGTCATGCTATGGAATTACATCATACTGCAGGAGCGATCAAAGCATCACTGGTTGTGGTCCCCTCTGGGGACTAAAAGGAAGTGTAAAAATAAAAACTATAAAGTTTTACTAATTATTAAATTTAAAAAGTCATAAAAGTTAAAAAAAAAACACCTCTTGCCATATTTGCAGTAAAAGAATCTAAATAATAAAGTAAAAATACATAGGCACAGTGGTAGAGGGGAAAGGGGATAGGCGATCGGGGATGTAGAGGATTGGGAGGAGTTTGGTTAGGGAAAGAGAAAAGGAAGAGAAGGAGTTTTTGGTTTCAGTTGGGAGCCTGAACAAGAAAGAAGAGGACATGGAGGGGGGTAGTGGAGAGGAGGATCGTCAAGGAAAGGGTTCAAGTATTTCTGGTGGAAGTAAAAGTTTTTGGAAGTTGTCACAGCTGGAGAGGCATGCGGAAATTGGCTTTCCATGCCAGCACTGGTTAAGAAAAAAGCGGTTCTTCAAGCCCGTTTAGATCTAAAGGGCTTTCTGATGCCTTTCTGGGACTAAAGTGAAGCGTTTAGTGGTTTGAAGCATGGAAAGTTTGGTTTAAAAAGGTTTAAAGTTTTATAAAAGGAATGTTTAAAGAAAATGTTAATAAAGCTGTGGTCTACCCCACGTAAAATTCAATTTTGATGAGAAATTGAGAATGACTTAAAACCTGCCTGCTATTCTGCATCAAAATCCTTAGACCTGCCAGGAAAATGTCATATCATTAACTGGAATAGGGATTTCGGAAGAGAAATACCTATAGATATATGGCTGGGGGCCTTTGAATGGGCGAGACAATCTTCGCAGAGCGCTAACTTAATCGAAACTCACTTGAAACTCCTTACGAGATGGTACTACACACCTCTAATCTTAAACAGAAGGGGACTTTCCGACAACGACAGATGTTGGAGAAAATGCAACAACAAAGGCTCCCTCATCCATATTTTCTGGTCCTGCCCTCTCTTGACCCCATTCTGGAGTGAAGTCTATAATCTCATATATAGACTCACAGCCTTCCGTCTTCCCTCCTCTCCAGAGCTGGCGCTGATGCTAATTAGCACAATCAAAATGCCTTCACATCTCAAAAAACTGACGGGCCACATACTTTTAGCCACAAAATCTCTCATTGCAAGACGTTGGAAATCTGAGGCTGTTCCAACGCTCCCAGACCTCATCAACCTAGTTTTGGAACACTGTCTTTATGAAAAAATTTTAGCCTTAAGAAATAATGACTTCACTAGATTTGAAATAATGTGGAAGCCTTGGATCAACACATTCCACCCTTAAGCACAATTTTCTCGGTGAATATGTTCTTCTCATCCTACACCTAACAAACATTTCATTACCTATACTCCTTTCTTTCTTTCCAACACACCTATTCCCTCCTCCCTCCCCCCCCCTCAATCCAAATACACACCCACACCATATCACACACCAGTTCTAATCCGTTTCATTCTGTATTGTTTACTTATATTAGAATACTAATGGTTATGATCAAAGTTAATTTTTGACAAATGCATAATTGTATTTCATGTACATGAGATTCATGTAAACTGCTAATACTTAATAAGTGATTTTTTCTTTCTATTTCTGTAACCTTTACCAGAAAACAATAAAAAACTATTGATTTAAAAAAAAAAAAATCCTTAGACCTGCGGATCTTGGTGTAGAATTCCACAGCTGTGGATCTCGCTGTGTCCTACGGTGTAATTCTGTCCTGTGCGAAAGATCCCTCACAAAGCATGCCTTCAGAATCCCAAGATGTCCTGGCCGAGACTCTAGCAGCAGGCACAGAAGGACTAGTCACATGGCACCACGTCCGTAGAGAAGCAGAATGTCAGTGCCAGAATGGTGAGCTGCCGTATGATTAGCACATGAATACTTTGGCGGTTAATACTACATCTGAGATGCAATTACCTTTTCAGACACTTTTTTTCCCACCTGAGCAATAATGATATAAAATACGACATTAAAAATGCATCGAAGAAAAAAAAGTGCGATCTTCAGATTATACAAAGAAGGTACTTAGTTATTAATAATCCACCTCTGGAGTTCATCTTCTTTGAATTACTGTACAGTTTCTGCAGAATTAAACTTGCCATATTCCATCGATAGGTTAAGTATGGTACAATGCGAAGAGAAGTCTACAGAGAGAAAGAAGTCAGAGGTCAATCATCTCCGAGTACGAAGCGGCACAACTCTTACCGGGATAATCAAGAATTCAACTCAAGAAGAAAGCACAGTGATAAATCCGGAAATTACAGCGATGAAATCTCCGGTCTATTGTTCAAAAATAATGCGTATTATATTGTCCTGATACTGGAAAAATAAGTGTTATTTCCCAATTAAAGGGTTTGTCCAGGAACAAAAGCGCCATCACCCATTCATCCTGTGAAAACCTGTCCTAAGATAGGAGAGTGCATCTCTAGACAGGTGAGATAGGGCAGGGGCTTAACATCATACTATTCATTCCTCTTAGGCTCAATGTAGTGGCCCAGTACATGCTTTCCTGGCCCCCTTCATAATGTCATACATGTAATGTCTTCTGTAGATGCAAAACTGTCTTGTCATTCTGTTATGTGTACAGATAGTCCCCGACTTGCGAACATTCGACTTGCGAATTTCGCTAGATACGAACTATCTGTTTTGCACAGTATGATGTAATGCTATGGCATTACATCATACTGTGCAGGGACCGGGCAGGCTTCTATCAAGCCTGATAGAAGCCTGTCCGGTCAGATCGCGGTTGCTGGGCAGCCGGGGGCCTTCTGAAAGGCCCTAGGGCTGTCTATGCAGAGCGCCTAGCAAGCCGTGCGCTTGATGGGCACTCTGCATAGACAGCCCTGGGGCCTTTCAGGAGGTCCCCGGCTGCCTAGCAACCCCACAGCGTCCCGCGATCTCATCGTGGGACGCTGTACGGGCCCCCTGAACGTCGGGTGCAGGCTGTTTCTTACAGCGGGCACCCGGCGGCAGCAGTTCCGACGAGCCGCGCCGCTCGTCAGAACTGTTAACACTTTAAATACCGCTGTCAGAGCGGTATTTAAAGTGTTAACAGTTCCGACAAGCGGCGCGGCTCGTCGGAACTGCTGCCGCCGGGTGTCCGCTGTAAGAACAGCCGGCACCTGACGTTGTATGGAGCGGGATCCACCCGCGATCCCGCTCCATACTACTACTTGTTCGACTTGCGAACAAAACGGACTTGCGAACGGGCTCCCGGAACGGAACCCGTTCGCAAGTCGGGGAGTATCTGTATTGAACAGCCGCAGCAAGTGAGACGTTAAGTGTTTGCAAAGCCTGGAGACTGTCTGAAAATGTATCAATCTATGTCCTGTCACATGGTATAAGAGAGGTTATAAATGTGAGTGAGAGCGGGAAGACAGTTCATGTCTTCTGGTTTCCTGATAAAGAGTGCCAGCTACGTGGTAGTGCCTTTAACCCTCATGCAGTGAAGAATAGAAGAGCAGGAGAGGTTCCCTGGATTGACTGTTCAAGCATGAGAGAGGAGTGAGCCCCCAAAAGAAAGAGCGTTAGTGAAACGTGAGTGTTATTCTTCAAGGTCCAGAGGTACTCTTTCTCATTTGCTCACACTCGCGCGTCTTAAATTCTGGGACCACCGGGTGGAGGTACTCTTCTTCAATTGTTCATGCCCAAGCGTCCTGAAGTATGGGATCGCTGTGTGAAGGTACTCCTAATCAAGTCTGTGTTAATCCCTGCACTTGGAATATTGTCTACTATGCCTTGTACTGTTGGAGTTATATTGAAATAAAGTTTTGCCAGGCCCTGACCGTTCCCAGGGACCTGAGGCACGTTATATCTGTCTGCGGCCTTATTCTCCTCCAAAGGTCATTCTGGCGTGTGACGGATGGTAGCATCACCCGTGACAACTACTATCCCTGTTCTACCATTTATTAGGCATTCCTCTCCTAGGGGTGTCCGGAAGAGGCCCAACAGTGCCCTGGCTGAGGCTACGTGCATCCCTCTGGGAGGGAGCATGGTAAGTGCTGCCGTGACAAGCCAGCATCTTACCCTCCCCGCTCCTGAATGTATGCCCTGTGTCTGGGGTCACCCTACGGGATGCTGCATCAGCATTCAGCCCAACAAGACCGAATAATGTAGCATTAGGCTCCGCCCATCACCCCCATCCTCCCTCCAGCCAAGATATTCATCCTCCCTTCTTAGGATGAGTTTCCACATGCATGGTTGGTGGTATTTTGTCGAATTCCTGGAAATCCCTTTAAAGGGCTTGCACCACAATTGTAAGTGTTTCACCGCTGAGTCCCCTGCCAATCTACAGAATGGGACTCCCATGTCCTTTTCTAACGGGCACAGCAGGGGTCCCTTCTCACTCCATAGTGACATCAGCATGCATGGACAGCACTCCATTCATTTGAATGGGACTGATGGAAATAGCCAAGCAGTAGCTCAGCAGACCCATAGAAAGTGAATAGAGCATTGGTGCATTTGCACAACCGGAGCTGACCAGGCATGGGACATTCGTTCTTGATATCAACAGGGGTCTCAGTAGTGAGATCCCCACCAATTAGCAAGTTATCCACTATCCTGTGAATATGGGGATAAGATCTAATCTTGATTCAACCCCAATAACTGCCAATAATGAGTACTGATCAACAATATAGGAAGTCAATGGGGGTGTCACACTGCTCTAACACTTCCTGCTCAGGACACTATCCATGGAGATAAGTCATCAGTTAAAAAAAGAGAGAAAACCCCTAAAGGGCTCGTTCACACGGGTGTGGAATTGAAGCAGCTATTAGCTGCACAAAAAAATCACAACTGTGAAAAATCATGTGAACGGACTACTTGTCTGCGCTGAAGTTCCTGGAACATGGACTTACCGCCTTGTTTCATACACTAGCGTAAATGGTCGAAACGTTGCCTTTCTTAACAATGAAACAATAAAGTCCTGTTTTTTACAATAATGGTTTGAAGCAACGGTTATGCTGCCACTTCCTTGAAACCTATACATTTCATCAGTTTAAGGGGTTGTTGGTCTATAACCTTGAGGTTGGCTTGGTATTCTTTGCGATTTTTGACGCACCTGTTTTTCCCCCTTCCCCAGTTTGGTTTGTCCTTCTGGGGATAAGTCTGAGTGCTGTTGATACACTAATTTTCTGACCAGTTGGCAAAATGGTGGATGCAAGCGCAAAAGCTGGGGAAGGTCCGGGAAATTTAAAATCTCCTTGCACCTGGCTACTAAAAGTAGGTGAGAGCCTGGAGCAGTGACCAAGGGCCGCGGTGAGTGGTCTCAGGTCACGTGATCGCCGTTAGCCAATGGATAATCAAGTAAAAGTTAAAAACAGTCGAACTTCAATGCTCCTTTCGGTTTGGGCCCGGTTGTGCAGCCAGACAGAAGATTAGGGCCACAATGGGTGTGTTTCTGAACATGGGACAAACAGAGGGATCCATTTTGGGGTGAAAGTGCTAATTCATGTGTACAAAAAAAACTGGTTTTAAAATAACACAATTGCCAAAAAAAATCAAAATCATAATTGCCAAAAAATGAAAACTGTGGGGTCAAAATACGCCATGCACCCCTAGATGAAATTGGGGTCTAGTTTTCAAAATGGGGTTATTTGTAGAGGTTCTCGGTTGTTTTGGCCACTCAAGGGCTCTACCAGTGGGCAATGGGGCCTAAATCACCTTCAAGCAAAATGTCTGTTCTGAAAGTCACCGACTAATCCTTTTGGTTAGGGCCCAGTTGTGCTTAGAGGTATTAGATTAGGGCCACAATGGGTATGTTTCTGTACACAGGACAAACAGGGGTATCCATTTTGGGGTGTAAATCCTCATTTTCATGTACACTATAGAAAAAAAATATATCTTTAAAATGACATATTTGCAAAAATATGAAATTTTATTTTTTCTCCTCTAAATTGCATTAATTCCTGAAAAAAATTGTGTGGTAAAAATACTCCTGACCCCCCTCAGTGAATACAATAAGGGGTATAATTTTTTTAAATGGGGTCATTTGTGGGGGTGTCTATCATTCTGACACCTATGAGCCTTCGCAATCTTGGTTTGGTGCAGGAAAACAAAGTGTTCCTTAAAATGTTGAGAAGTAATGTTAAATGTGTATGTCTCCTAAATGGTTAAAAAAAACATTTTTTTTTTTTAAATGTGCGCTAGAATAAAGTAAATGGGTGGAAATATATATCTTAGCAAAAATATGTACAGTATGTTTGGACATATTTGAGATACTACAGTTAAAAATGTGAACAAAGAAAAATGCTTCCAAAATGTTCCCAATTTTTGCACTTTTAATAAATATTTACAAATTCTCATTCTTTCAGTCTATTTTTGAAGTTCAATATGTGGGGAAAAACAATGTCAGCATCACTTGGATATTCAAAACCTTTGCAGAGTTATTCTATGTTAAAGTGACATCTCATGACATCAGATTTCAAAAATTTGGCTCCTTCACTAAAGCGCAACCAGGCTTCGTCACCAGGGGGTTAAAATGCACCAGGTATTGTAGGCATTGAAGTGAATGGAAACCTGGCCACTGTAGTAGGAACAGAGCTGTCTGCTTAGTGTATGAGCACACTAAGGCCTCTTTTCCAGGAGCGTATATGAGCAGGCCTCTTTCACGGCTGGCCGATATGCGCTGTGATCTGATGCATTGGATTCCAATGGATTCCAACGCATCAGATCACATGGGCATATTAATAAAACGTAAAAGTGCCCGGCAAGGCCAATATGGCACTGGGCGTTTTTATGTCGGGCCCAAAAGATAGTCCTGGAATATGTCCTATGGGAGCCCATAGCAGCAGTCATAGGAGGGAGGGAGTTTAGCAGCGTGGCTGCTAAACTCCCTCCCTCTGCTTTCTCCCACCGCACTTCCTGTGCAGGCTCACCTCTTGTCTCCTCCCCACTCGTTCTGTACAATAGAAGGGGGTGGGGCGGGGGTGAAGCTAAGCACTGTCCCGTCCCGCCTCCTCCCATTGATGGCTATGGACAGGGGTGGTACATGGGTAGAGCTAAGCTATCACCCTCTCCCCATCCCTTGTCCATAGACATCAATGGGAGGAGGTGGGGTGGACCGATGCTTAGCTCCACCCCCACTCTGCCCCCTCCCATTGCAAAGAATGAGTGGGGAGGAGACGAGAGGTGAGCCTGCGATGGGGAGGGAGGATAAATAGGCGATGGCATAGTGAGCTTGGCACATATGCACTGGACCCCATGCCGTGTGAACGGGCGCACAAACTTTAGATTTGTGCACCCATTCACAAGCTTCGACGCCCCAGATGGAAGCGTATATTGGCCGGCCGTGAACATGCCGGCCAATATGTGCTCATGTGAAAGAAGCCTGACCAAGAGAACAGCACATCTAGGGCGTCCCAGGAAGTTTTTAAGCTGGACAACCCCCTTAAGTCTCCAGAACTATCATTTTTTTCAGCCAGGGACTGAATAAGTTTCCTACTTCAGTTCTACATGCATAAATATAATTAAGACCAGCATGAGGACCCTGACAGGCAGTATGATAAATCTTAGCTTTCTTAACACCTTTTCGGGCTTTTGGGAAGACCAGCGTTAATTAACTTACAACTGATTTGTCAGATTTCAGGAAAATTAAGGATTCCAATATTCTTAATTTTTGCATTTATCTGCATGTGTGAATTTTAAATAATAGGCAAAAACACATTTTGTGATTTGCACCCAATAATTAGAATAAGAGAAGATATGATATAATGTTCTTTTAGATATCAAAATAGGAATTGGAAATGTAACTCCAAAGCGTTAACTTCCTTGCAAGTCATTGTCCGCCCTTTCAGCAGGGCTTACAAGGTCAAAAGATTGAAATGTTTGACATTGATTTATAGTTAAAGGGACCTTTACACGGAAGGACTGTCAGGGGCTTTAGTGCCCGCCAGCCGTCCCACGGACTCCCAACTGACTCTCGCTCCTGTGCCTTACCCAGATGCTATAGTCATTCTGTGAATGGAGCCGGAGTGGGACGGAGATCATTCCTGCCCATCCACCTCCATTCACATTACACGGGAGTCGTCTATAGATTACGTGACTCCTGTTTACATGCCCGACAGTCGCTTGATTTTTAGTTCTGATAAAAAAACAAACGACTGTGACAAGTGAGTTTTTTTCACCCTCTGTGCCCCGTTAGTGTCCACATGTACACAGGATGGCTATTGCCCAAATTAGCTGTTTGCAATGATAATTTGGGCAGTAATTGCCCTAAGTACCTTAAGTCACCTTCTAATAGATGGTGCTGTGGGTCATTTTTCCATGCCCTATTTGCATACTATTTTCCCAGGGAGCATTGCATGACCCATATAAGCCAATCTATGCCAATTTGGCACTCTCCATAAGGAAAAACCTTATCATTCCATATCAAAAATTTCTCACAGTCAACGATTTCCCTGCTCTACACTAATCAGAGGAAACCCCCAAACCAGCTGTCTGCAAATTGGAGATGATATAACCACCCATTGGAAGATAGCTTCCCTATAACTTAACGTTTGATGTTTTAACAGGCCAGATCGCAGGCCTCTCATTCAGACAATGAGAACCCCGAAACGGAGTTTGTAGGTACAGTATATGGGTGTCTTTCAATTGTAGAGCAGACCCTAGTTTGGCTTATATCGTTAGTCATTTTTCAAGGCCTGTTAGAAAGTTGGACATTGACTTACAAAGAAGCCATCATCCAACAGATGGCGCTGTGGAATTACTTATTAATTCTCTATTTGCATACTTTTTTTCCCAGGGAGCATTGCATGACCTACTGTATATCAAATTCCTACACCAACTTGGTGCTCTCCATAAAGACGAGGTGTATTCCCCCAGACTGAGTGTTTTTTTCACTTTTTAATCCCGCAGGGAGTAATGAGTGCTTCCTAAACAAAATCGCGCAAAAATAGAACATGCTGTGATTTTTCGACCTCACGCTATCCAAGCGAGTGACAAATCGCTCATGTAAAGTAACCAATTGAAATGAATGGATTTTACAGTGCGAGTTCCGTTCATATCACAATGGGACGGAACTTGCACAGGAAAATCGTTTGTGAAAATGCCCCCTTATTATGAATTGATGGTACGTTTACACAGACAATTTTTTTCACGTGATTTCTGTGTGTTGCAAGTTGTGCAGAAACTGCATGGGAAAAGAACCCATAATTTTAAATTGGTCTATGTACATGTACCCCTTTCTGATGGCAGCACAGGGTAGTGACAATCACACCAATTACAGTGATATGTCTGCTGTGTGTATCTGTGCAGTAGTTTTGGAGAAACATACATTTTATAAGCAGCAGCACATTCATAGAGGACTACTTAAAGTAGTCCTGGATATTCATGAGCTGCAGGCTAGCTACACCCACCCAGCCATCTAGCCAATCATTGACTGCTGTCTGCCTATTACTATACACAGAGAGAGAGAGAGAATTACCAATCATTGGCTTAAGGGTGGAGTGGGTGTGGCCAGCCTGTAGCTCATGAATATGCAGAACTATTTCTGGGTCTGACTGCTACTAATTAAATGTATCTTTTTCCAAAACTACTGCACAGATTCGCACAGCAGAGATATCACTGTAATCAGTGTGACTGGCACTACCTTATGGTGCTCTCAGTGAGGGCTGCAAAAATGGTGACAGAGTCCCTTTAAGGAAATAAATTTAAATAATGTTTAAGGCGATGAAGAATAATGAGGCAGAACTCCAGATTTTGTCTGCCTGACATTTCTAGAACATGTGGTATGTTAGAAATTTGCATTCTGTGTGATTTTTGAAGGATTTTGGGATAATTAAAGTGAAGATGATTCGATATGATGTATGACATTACTGCTCCGTGTAGTGTTTGACATGTGCTGCTGCGGTTCTTTAGCAAAATTCTAATATTTTCAAAGGGCACATCTTTGGGCTGATAAAATTATAATTAAGTTATTCTACACAGGTGAAAAGTTGATGGACCAGACCTGCGGCATAATAACGTTAGCGGAACGCTGTTCTGAGCGTGAGATCTAAAATACTGTAGAAACAAAACTTTCAAAGATCTCTAATAAGCAAAAAGAATGGAAAAGTTCTGAGAGCTCGGGCATGAAAGGCAGCGGGAAATGCATAATATTTCTTTACTGCTAGTTATTTTGCTTAAACAAGCCTGAAGTTTAGCTTACTTTTATAGGAAATCTTGCTTGGCATCAGGGGTCTGGCTACAGAGGTTGCAGTCAAAACTGAGTCTTGGTACTGGAGGATGCCGAAGGCCCCTCTGTTATATATATAATATTGGAATCTTCATATGTAGCATATGGTAGGTGGGGGCACTTTTAAAGTGGGCCAGTCTTGTCCCCATAGCAGTAGGGCCGGCTGCAAAACTTTATCGCTGTCGCACCACTGACTCCAACTCCGTCTTTCCTTTTTATACTCCCCCTATTCCTTCTGTATCGATTTTTTTCTTAGATTCCGCCCCCAAAGCAGTGAATGTCAAGTGGGTGATGCTCACTGCTTAATCACAATGGATATCATAAGACTTGACTATCAGTGAGCAGTGAGGACCACCCACTTGACACATTCACAGCACCAGGTGTAGCGGTTTCAGGCATTAGGGTGGAGCCTCAGGTGTAGCAGCCGCAGGTCTGGAGAGTAGTCAGGGAAGAGCCAGGAGTCAGTAACAGGAGGTCTCGTTTTCAGTACATATGCATGAGGCTGGTAGTGTAGTCAGAAGGGAAGCCAGGAGTCGGTATCAGGAGGTCTTGTAGCAATCACGGAAGAGCAGGCAAAAGTGGAGTTGACCAATGCTGTGGAGCAGAATAATCATGCGCTGGTGCAGTAGCAGGATAAGGCTTTTATAATGAGCCCAATCAGGAACAGAGACGGGGTCAGGACCAGGAGGCAGAAATAAAGATAACTTAGATCGTTAATCAGATAACTTAAATCATAAAACAAGGCAACTGTCCACAGGTTCGATTCCTGACACCAGGAGCCAAATCTAAGATGAGCCAATACAGAAGAGTCGGGGTGAGTATGAAGCAAAGAAAAGCATAGTTGGAGTAAGCAGAGCTACAGATCCAAAGCTACACATCCGACTCCCCTGCCATGAGGACATAACAAGTTTTCTTTAACCTTGTCGGGACCAAAAATTTTTCATTCTAGTTTTTTGTTCCTGCTTTAGAAGAGCCATAATGCAAAAGAAGCTGGTGATCATTCAGCCAATCACAGGTTTCAGCGGACATGGCATTATCACTGCTGAAGCTCGTGATTACCTTAGCAGTACAACTACCCAGTTACAAAAGGCATCAAATAAAGTTCATCAGATGTAAAATGCCACAAACTTTTCAACAAGAAAGTCAAAATTATTTGAAAAACAGAAATCAATGTATCGTCTGGTTGCCTATCAATAATGTCAGGTGTGACGACATTATACGTGCGTTTGACTTTTTCCTTATCGACTGTTAGATTTGGTTGATTTTCCATTCTAGTGATATTTGAGAATGCAGGCATTTTTTTTAGCATTTTGCTAATGACATCTAATCATTACCCGCTAATGTCAGCAATCATTTATGCCGGACGTGCATCTCATAAATAAGATAGGAGTGTTCAATAATAAAGTCTTTACAACACTTCGGTAAAAAGTTTATAAAATGAACAACAACTTTATTATCAACTGCACATCACTTCACAACTCCAAGACATAACAAAAAATCTGATACAATCTGCCACAACAGCCGGTGTGGACCCGCCATGCCACAGAGCGATTTGGCTTGGGCTATGCCTGAGGGCAGCACCGAATGTCCCCTGGTTTTCACCCTTTAACCCCTTCCAATTTGGATCTGGTTTTAGCTGCTGGGAACCCCAGGCTGTCACCCCAAGAGAGAGTCAGAAAGAAACGTGGTCAATATACAAGGTCACTTCTGGTGGAGTTCTTTCATAAGTTGAAAAAAATCAGGCTAAGGGTCAGGGCAGGCAGCAGACAGAAATAACATGGTTGACATACAGACCCAGGTCAGGATAGGAGAAGATGGGGGAAAATGGGTGAATCAGGTATGGGACAAACCAGGAATCATTCAGAATACTAAAGAACCCTCCTCTAAAGCACCCAGTGGTGGGAGGGGGTGCCTTAAATAACTAAAGCTCTGACTGGATTGGCTGGGTATTTAAAAGCTGGGTGCCCGTATTGACCCTTTAAGAGGTGGACCAGACATGTGTACCCCCTTACAGCGATAGTAACAGAAGATCTGGCATGAGAAATAATTTGAAGTGTTCCGTATTTGATAGCAGGAAAAGATTGGCTACCGGCAGACAAAGGAGGTAGGAGGAACCGCCAGCTGTGGTCACTGACTGTGACACAATCCAGAGCGCTGGAAACCTAAAGCTATCTTTATATATAAAGGCGAAAGCCCTCACTGACTGACTGACCCACCACTAATTCTCTAACTTCCCTGCATAGTAAAAATGTGAAGTTTGGCACAATAATTCTTTAGGTCGTAAATAGGAAAAGTAAAGGGGTTGCAACTTGATTATTTAATACTAAGCGCAAAAGTAAGTGACCCCCCCCCCTATGTAATGTAACTAATAACACACATCTGTACCGCACAAACGTGAAATTTGCCGCAACCATTCCTTGCGTTCTAAATCTGTGCAAACATCCGTGATACATAAGATTGTTTTCTCAGAAACCATAAAGCCTAGGGCAGTGGTGGCGAACCTATGACACGCGTGCCAGAGGCGGCACGCAGAGCCTTCCCTGCTGGCACGCGCCACATCGACCGCTCACCACTTGTGAATACCAGCAGGGGCCGCGGCTCCCCTGCCGGCATTCACAAACGGCACTGCTAGCCGCGCTGATCCCGGCACACACTGACTTCAGTCTGCAGCTGGAATCCCCCTCCCCCCTGCCCCGACGTCTCCTACTACTTGGTTCCGCCGGGAGGGGGCGGTGTCCAGCAGCGTGTGTGTCAGAATGTGTGCCGGGAGCATATTAACACTTTCTTCCCCACTTCTGCAGCAATCAGCAATTCCCAGCAACCTGATTGGTTGCTTGGTTTGGCTGATTCACCAAACAACCAATCAGGTTGCTGGGAATTACCTATTGAGGCAGAAGTGGGGAAGAAAAAGTTAATATGCATGGCGGAACCATCGCTGACCAGAAGAGGAGCTGAGCTTACAGGAGGAGGGGGAGGAGGAGGAGGTAAGTATGTGGGTCTCGGGAGGGGCACTGTGGGGTGTCACTAATGCACGGGGGGGCCGCTGGGAGGGTGTCACTAATGCACTGGTGGGCCGCTGGGAGGGTGTCACTAATGCACGGGGGGGCCGCTGGGGGGGTGTCCCTAATGTACGGGGGGCCGCTGGGGGGGAGTGTCACTACTGCACTGGGGGGCGTCTCTAATGCACTGGGGGGCCGCTGGGGGTGTCCCTAATACACTGGGGGGTGTCCCTAATGCACTGGGGGCCGCTGGGGGGGGGGTCACTATTATCGCTGTGGGGTGGGGGACACGATTACCGCTAGGGCCGCTGTGGGGTGGGGGTCACTATCACCGCTGGAGCCGCTGTGGGGTGGGGGTCACTATCACCGCTGGAGCCGCTGTGGGGTGGGGGTCACTATTATTGCTGCAGCGTGGGGGTCACTATTACTGCTGGGTGGGGGTCACTATTATCGCTGGGGGTGCTGGGGGGTGTCACTATTACCGCTGGGGGTGGGGGTCACTATTACCGCTAAGGCTGCTGTGTGGTGGTGGGGTCACTATTATCACTCTGGGGGGGGGGTCACTATTACCGCTAAGGGCCGCTGTGCGGTGGGGGTCACTATTACCGCTGGGGCTGCTGGGGGGGTGTCACTATTACCGCTGGGGCTGCTGTGTGGTGGGGAATGTTTACATGTGGCGGACATGGGCAGGGCCGCTTCAAAATAGACAGCGTGCAGATTTTGACTACTTTTTGGATGCGGAAATGCTGCAGAATTTTCCACAGAAATTTCCCCTGAGGACATTCTGCAGTATTTCCGCATCCAAAAAGCAGTCAAAATCTGCACGCTGTCTATTTTGAAGCGGCCCTGTCCTTTTTAGAACGACGGGGGTAAAATCATACGTCGTGATAAGCCCCGCCCCCTGACGTATTGGCACTTTGCGATAAATAAGTGGGTTTTAGGTTGCAGTTTGGGCACTCGGTCTCTAAAGGTTCGCCATCACTGGCCTAGGGAAATGATTCGTGTACTGAGGAGAATCTACCTCACCTCTATGTGTATATACTGAGGAGAATGTACCTCACCTATATGTGTTTATACTGAGGAGAATCTACCTCACCTCTGTGTGTATATACTGAGGAGAATCTACCTCACCTCTATGTGTATATACTGAGGAGAATCTACCTCACCTCTGTGTGTATATACTGAGGAGAATCTACCTCACCTCTATGTGTATATACTGGGGAGAATCTACCTCACCTCTATGTGTATATACTGAGGAGAATCTACCTGACCTTTATGTGTATATACTGAGGAGAATCTACCTTACCACTATGTGTATATACTGAGGAGAATCTACCTCGCCTCTATGTGTATATACTGAGGAGAATCTACCTCATCCCTTTGTGTATATACTGAGGAGAATCGACCTCACCTCTGTGTGTATATACTGAGGAGAATCTACCTCATCTCTATGTGTATATACTGAGGAGAATCTACCTCACCTCTATGTGTATATACTGAGGAGAATCTACCTCACCTCTATGTGTATATAGTGAGGAGAATCTACCTCACCTTTCTGTGTATATACTGAGGAGAATCTACCTTACCATTATGTGTATATACTGAGGAGAATCTACCTCGCCTCTATGTGTATATACTGAGAAGAATCTACCTCTTCCCTTTGTGTATATACTGAGGAGAATCTACCTCACCTCTGTGTGTATATACTGAGGAGAATCTACCTCATCCCTTTGTGTATATACTGAGGAGAATCGACCTCACCTCTGTGTGTATATACTGAGGAGAATCTACCTCGCCTCTATGTGTATATACTGAGGAGAATCTACCTCTTCCCTTTGTGTATATACTGAGGAGAATCTACCTCACCTCTGTGTGTATATACTGAGGAGAATCTACCTCACCTCTATGTGTATATACTGAGGAGAATGGACCTCACCTCTATGTGTATATACTGAGGAGAATCTACCTCACCTTTATGTGTATATACTGAGGAGAATCTACCTCACCTCTATGTGTATATACTGAGGAGAATCTACCTCACCTCTATGTGTATATACTGAGGAGAATGTACCTCACCTCTGTGTGTATATACTGAGGAGAATCTACCTCACCTCTATGTGTATATACTGAGGAGAATGTACCTCACCTCTGTGTGTATATACTGAGGAGAATCTACCTCACCTCTATGTGTATATACTGAGGAGAATCTACCTCACCTCTATGTGTATATACTGAGGAGAATCTACCTCACCTCTATGTGTATATACTGAGGAGAATGTACATCACCTCTATGTGTATATACTGAGGAGAATCTACCTCACCTTTATGTGTATATACTGAGGAGAATCTACCTCGCCTCTATGTGTATATACTGAGGAGAATCTACCTCATCCCTTTGTGTATATACTGAGGAAAATCTACCTCACCTCTATGTGTATATACTGAGGAGAATCTACGTCACCTCTATGTGTATATACTGAGGAGAATCTACCTCACCTCTATGTGTATATACTGAGGAGAATCTACCTCACCTTTATGTGTATATACTGAGGAGAATCTACCTTACCACTATGTGTATATACTGAGGAGAATCTACCTCGCCTCTATGTGTATATACTCAGGAGAATCTAACTCACCTCTATGTGCATATACTGAGGAGAATCTAACTGACCTCTATGTGTATATACTGAGGAGAATCTACCTCACCTTTATGTGTATATACTGAGGAGAATCTACCTCACCTCTATGTGTATATACTGAGGAGAATCTACCTCACCTCTATGTGTATATACTGAGGAGAATGTACCTCACCTCTGTGTGTATATACTGAGGAGAATCTACCTCACCTCTATGTGTATATACTGAGGAGAATCTACCTCACCTCTATGTGTATATACTGAGGAGAATCTACCTCACCTCTATGTGTATATACTGAGGAGAATCTACCTCACCTTTCTGTGTATATACTGAGGAGAATCTACCTTACCACTATGTGTATATACTGAGGAGAATCTACCTCGCCTCTATGTGTATATACTGAGGAGAATCTACCTCTTCCCTTTGTGTATATTCTGAGGAGAATCTACCTCACCTCTGTGTGTATATACTGAGGAGAATCTACCTCACCTCTATGTGTATATACTGAGGAGAATGTACATCACCTCTATGTGTATATACTGAGGAGAATCTACCTCACCTTTATGTGTATATACTGAGGAGAATCTACCTCGCCTCTATGTGTATATACTGAGGAGAATCTACCTCATCCCTTTGTGTATATACTGAGGAAAATCTACCTCACCTCTGTGTGTGTATATACTGAGGAAAATCTACGTCACCTCTATGTGTATATACTGAGGAGAATCTACCTCACCTTTATGTGTATATACTGAGGAGAATCTACCTTACCACTATGTGTATATACTGAGGAGAATCTACCTCGCCTCTATGTGTATATACTGAGGAGAATCTACCTCATCCCTTTGTGTATATACTGAGGAAAATCTACCTCACCTCTGTGTGTATATACTGAGGAGAATCTACGTCACCTCTATGTGTATATACTGAGGAGAATCTACCTCACCCCTATGTGTATATACTGAGGAGAATCTACCTCACCTTTATGTGTATATACTGAGGAGAATCTACCTTATCACTATGTGTATATACTGAGGAGAATCTACCTCGCCTCTATGAGTATATACTGAGGAGAATCTACCTCACCTCTGTGTGTATATACTGAGGAGAATCTAACTCACCTCTATGTGTATATACTCAGGAGAATCTAACTCACCTCTATGTGCATATACTGAGGAGAATCTAACTGACCTCTATGTGTATATACTGAGGAGAATCTACCTCACCTCTATGTGTATATACTGAGGAGAATCTACCTCATCTCTATGTGTATATACTGAGGAGAATCTACCTCACCTCTGTGTGTATATACTGAGGAGAATCTGACTGACCTCTATGTATATATACTGAGGAGAATCTAACTGACCTCTATGTGCATATACTGAGGAGAATCTAACTGACCTCTATGTGCATATACTGAGGAGAATCTACCTCACCTCTATGTGTATATACTGAGGAGAATGTACCTCACCTCTATGTGTATATATTGAGGAGAATCTAACTGATCTCTGTGTGCATATACTGTATATACAATATTTACATGTTGTAAATGACACAAGGAACAATTGCTGGCAATAATGAAGGACAATATTTTTAAGTCCTTTATAGTTACATTAGACAAACATGTCTTACTAGCCAACATATATTTGCAACATCCACATGTGGACATGCCGCATTTATGTGAACCCTTAAAGAGGTTTTGTCATTAAAATAAAAAAAATTCTATACTTACCTATTCCTTCCCCGGCAGTCTTCTTACCAGATCTTCTCTCTGCTGATCTTCTCCTGGCTTCTCCAGTCCCCTTCGTCATGTCACCACAAGCCGGCCCAATCTTCTCCTTCTGCTGATGTAGCGTTCATTGGCCACATTCTGCTTCACTACCTAGTCAAATGCTAGTTTCACATGGCTGAGTGCGATATTGGACCGTAAAACTCGGCCCGATATTGTGCTTGTACGACGTACGATTACCCCGCGACTGCAAAGTATTTTGTGTCAAAACCGTCTTCCATCACTTCCATGAGGTTGCAATCCTCCGGCTCGGCTTTCAGATAATCGGCAAGTGTTTCCAATTGTTTTCAATGCGAAACCTCTCATTGCACATCCGACACCATTGAACGGCCAAAGATAGGACATTCTGTGATTTTTTTATGCTGCCCCACGACGCGAGAAAAAGTTGCTCATTTATATGACCCCTTGTGAAAGCGGCCTCAAAATACTTTTACACAAGCCAAGTAATCGCTCAAAAGAGTGATTACAGGTGACTGTCGTGTAAACACAGAACCCAACAGGGCAAGTAAGTGGAGTCTCTCGGTTTTTAGCTCACCTAAAAACCAAGAGACTGTCGGCCTGTCATCTATGAACGACTGTCTGCTTACTCTAAATGGGAGCAAGCGGCCAGAAGAGATCTCAAGCGCGCTCCACCTTCATTCAGTTAACGATCATCGCTCCTGTGTAAGAGCATAGGAATGATAAACGTTGGGACAGCGCCCAACAGTTGTCCCGTAGAGAGGTACCCTTCGTCCCGCCATATACACATGGAAACTGCAGATTCCAAGGTGACCTCCATATAGTACCGGATAGCTGAAATCTGTCAGTATAACTACACCGAGTGCTGATTGTGAATTGATCTGCCGCTGTGTACTACCATTTCTCCTGCTGCTTAGTGGCTGCGAGCTTATGATGTGGAACTAATTCAGAGGTAATTTGTTTCTACGGGAAGTGTAGAGGAAATGTTACGGAGTAAAAATCAAAAAGTCACCTAATGTATGTGCCTATAAATGTCAGAACTGATAAGAATTATGTTCAGGGCAAAGAACAAAAAGAAGTCAGGAACTGTTATATTTTTCAGGTCTATTTGCTTTCTCAGACCCACAAATCTAAAAAAGGTATTCTGGGACTATTTAAAAATTCTTTATTGATGACTGACAGGTCCCCTTTAGATGATCATGGGGATCTGCTGCTCGGATCCCCACCGATCAGCTGATTCTCAGGGTTGATGTCACCGTGGTCAGCTCAGGAAGCAAAAAGCACTGACCATAGCGCAGCAGCCTGGTTTGGTAATGCATTTGCAGCGTTCGAGGAGCAGGCCCACAGCCGAGGAGATAGCGGGGTAGATTGAGGCCTTGTAACGGGGCTCTACCAGCTCCTCCCCTGGGGGTAGCATGGTACCTGTCCAAGTTACTGCTGAGGGAGTTTCACAGGGTAACCCAAGTAGCGGTTTACCTTAAAGGTCCTTTTGTCACTCGTGACGCCACTGTTCCATCCTCTGCGGTGAATCCAGACATTTACTTGTACCAACGTTTAACAGTCCAAACAATTTATACAAGCCATCAGGACACTGATGCAAACAAATTAGTGGTGTGACAAGGAGGAATTACAGGATGACAGATGAGTCCACAGTCCAAGTTATCTATGGGGTTCTGTTCCCGGCCACTCTCCCTCTCTCTCTCCAGCTCTCTACCGGTCAGCACTCATGTTTAGGGAAGTAGCACTCAGCACTGCATAGCAGGAAGGCATGGGTTAATTGGGCCCAGGGCACTTACAAGGCAATTTCTTAGCCTCTTCCATCTTGGAGCTCCACACAAGAGAAAGCACAGTCTCTCCTACTCAACAGAAGTTCCTTGCTTCCACTCCTAGGCTCTCTCAGACTCCCCAGGACTCACTTCTGCAGGAAAACTCCCAAAGACTCACTTCTGCAGGAAGACTCCCTTAGACTGACTTGCATACACCTTACAATTACATATATATATTATGGTCACATGACACACAAGATACATTTTTCAGACATAACCCAGCCAGTAACCCATTCAGTGCTGCAGAGGTGCAATACACATCAAATTCATGCAACATAGAAGACACTGAGAACACATGGGCACAAGACAAAAGCATTCATACTTATGGAGGGGCCCCGTTAACTTTGGGCCACTACATATTGAATTCAATGGAAGCTGCATCTGTAATACGAACCTTGTCCACTGCGCTGTGGTCAGCACTTTCTGCATCCTGTGCTGACTGTAGGGACAGTATTGACGCAAATCCATTGATCGGCAGGGATCTGAGCGGTCATCAATAGAAAAAATTTTAAAATGTCCCAGAATACCCCTTCTAAAAGGTTGTGTCAACAAGCACAACCCCTCCCAAAATGTGGGGCCCAAGACGAAAGCTGATCAATCTATGTCCTGATATTGGCACCCTTGGTAATGATCTAACTTTTCCGAAAACAGCCATGGACAGTAGCCTCTGCAGGAGAAATGTAGTATTACAAGATGGCTATTCATGTGAATGGTCATCCTGTAATACCAGGCAGAAGGTCCTCCAAAATGGAAGCCATACTTACTGATTAGCTTTCCATTCTTGGTCATAGAATGGGGGCCCCGAGCTGGGCCCCATTCTATAATGTTCATATATCCAAATACAGCATATGAACATGGGTTGTGCTCATTGATAAAGATTTTGCGGTGCACTGCACAGGCATAGCGCGTCATAAAGGGGTTGTCCAGTTGCAAACTGCTGCTGGCCTATCCTCAGGAAAGGCAAGCAATAGAAGATCAGCTTGACCTACAGTATATCTGTTCACCAGGCAGTGTGCTCATGCACTGAGCTGATTCCTACAGGAAGTGCTCTATTCCCACTGCAGTGGCGAGGGTTGGTACAACAGCCACATTTCCCATCAAAATGCATTTAATAGCAAGCCTGGTCACTGCAGAAATAACATCCTATTGTATGCCACACATCACATTATTTTACTAATGTAGAAAGTCTATAGAAAATTCAATGCAGCATCCAGGGGTATTTCCAATAATTTTACTCACGTGAAGGTAATCTTTATTGTGCCCAGGATCCAGAACCTGGTGGAAGCGTGCATCCTTTACCCTACACAAAAAAACCTCCATCATATATGAGTCTGCTGTATGTGGTGCTGTCTACCTAGCATTGCTGTATGTCATTTTACTAATGCTAATATTTAGCTTCCTCATAACGAGTTAACCACAAAGCAGTGCTTCCAGGACCAATTCCAATGCAGGATAGGAGTCTGTCTTTCCATCCATATGATGTAAATTAATATTCTGTAATTTTGTTTTACTTATTTATGTAATTATGTTTTTTACTACCTATGTCCCCATGACGTCATATAAAACATGTGCGGGTCATTTGCATGTTTTGTTTCTTTTTATTACACACTTTTCCACTGTAGCTGGGGCATTCATAAGAGCCGCATCAATAGGAGCCCCAGTTACAGGGAAAACATCCCCTTGTAGTGATATTAGTCACTGGCAGAGCTGATCAGGGTCTGCTAGGCCCCTGTAGCTCTGCTGTGCCAGGGAATTCCGGCAGTCACGTAATCGCCAGCTCGTGTAGTGGAAGAAATACTTCCACTCTTACTCTTTAGTACATTGAGCGCTGTGTACCCAGCAAAGGAGAAGGCAGAAGGGGTTAAAAACCATTTCTCCTTCTTCCTCCGGGTTATCAGCTGTGACTTTCATCCCGCACCATATTTTTATTATCGGCTGGGATTAAAGCCCAGGATCAAGCGCCATAGATTTACGGTGCTTGGTCCTTAATGGTTTAATGTGTGGCCTCCGCCACTTCAACAGGCTCTGTGCTGCCTCATTGTCCTGCAGTCTACTGCATTACACTGAACAGCACCATGTCACAGTCCTAAGATAGCCGCTGGCCATTCCTCCACGTGGACTACCCAGCTACAGTCCTTTTCTGGAAGTTTCCCAATGTATCCTCCAATAGCTACACAGACTTCTAGCAGCAATGTTGGAGCTCCCTCCAGTGGCTAACTTTAAGGCCTCATTCATAGGAGCGATGTGGTATCACACTGGCCGCATCGCGGCGAAAAGCGCGTGAATAAAGAATAGCCGCAATCAAGTCGTGGTCAAAATTTGTGTTTTGTCGTCCATTCACATGAATGCGTATATATGCTGCAGCCCAAAAAAACCCTCAGGTCAGCATAAGACTTTGGCTGTCATGTTTTTGCAGTGTAGGGTGCTGCTAAACTCCCTCCCCATCCCTTTCTCAGCAGCTCCCATAAAAGCCTATGGAGCTGCCAGCGTATATCGGCCAAAAGATAGGGCAAGACCTATCTTTTTCATCTGCGTATAAAATCAGTCACTGTAGTCGGTCGCCGATGTTCTATATTTTCCGGTACAACGTTTTTACTTAAAAATCAGTTATCTGAATGAATGCACTGAAATCCAACACTTCAGATGGTCACAATTTTTTTTATGTGGCTAAATTGGCTGCATTAAAATGCTTGTATGAATAAGGCCTAATAATGCAGTCTACTTCACTGTAGCTCAGTCCGGATTGCCGTAGCATTTCCAATCCGCTGTCATACGTAAGAGGGGAGCAGGGCACTGCTCATCCCTCTTACATAAGCACACCAGCGCGGTGAACTACTGATCAGTGGAGGACCCCAATCTACTATTGCTGGTCCATGATAAGGGTAGGCTATCAATAGCTCAATTCTGGACAACCCCTTTAATAAATACCCTCCATTGTCAGCTTTACTATATTACATGCTATTAATACCTATTGCCTCTTGGAAAAATGCTGTTGTAGACATTTCTGCAGATGGTAATGACAAGTCAAGCATGCAACAGCACGGATACAGCTTTACTTTGGAATTTCTCACAATAAATTACACAAAATCTCATAAGTGGTGATGAACCTGTAGACACATCAGGGAGAAAATAAACCTAATCTAGTGCATAGGCAGTGCCGGAGAGTAAAGTGCGCGGCATGCAAACTGCTCTCTGGCTCTGATAGACATTTAAAGCCTGCTATTAGCTTCTGGCAGCCATGATATTTCATTCCTAATTATTACTATGAGTCGTCCAGTCCATGGGATGCATTGTTACTTGCTGCTTATCACATAATTGGTTTATATATTGTCCTGGCGCTCTGCGATGGATCGGTAGCTCATGAATCTTAGCATAATGTGCATTTATGGACATTAATTGTTTCCTATCGAGTGGAAATATCAGGTAAAGCAACTAAATAAATGGAACAAATAGGCTAATAAATAAAATAACTCCATTAACATAAAATCTCCTGACAATAAGAAATGGCAAAAGTCATGTGTGTGATGAATTGTGCGTCCTATCCAGAAAGAAATGAATGTCCCAGATACCAACTGTTTTGTATGTATATTATACACATCAGGAAAACATTATGCTGCAGATAAAGATGTGCCGAATGGAATAAAGTAGTAAATGTACTAACGTTCTGCATCGTAACTATCTGAGTAATGTCAGCATAAACAAAGTTTCCAAAAGCAAAGAGAGTTTGGTGACTTCATCTAGAAATTACTTGACTGAATACCTCCTAATACATTGGATGGACAGAGAAGGACATAAGTGAAGAATAAAATGAGGGGGGAGATAAAGGTGGGACCTGCTCAGGCCCTAATACACCCTAGGTCTATCCCTAACAACAACGGGGCACCTGCCTCGAGAAGGGCAACCCCCGGTAGTAACCTGTCCATAATCGATTTATTACACCCTAAGCATAATGGCAGGGAAAAGGATCGAATAGGAACTGAGGGCTCTTTAACATGAGCGTATATTGGCCGCGTTTTCACGGACGGACGATATAGGCTCCCCGTCTGATGCATTGGAAACCAATGCAGCAGTTTAGATGGGCGTATTTCCGATGCATAAAAATGGCTGGCCGGCAATGATACGGTGCGCATTCCCGCCGGCTGCTTTTACGCCGGCCGGGAAAAATAGTTCTGTAACTATCTTTTCCGGCCAGAATTCACTGATCGTCCCATAGACTCCTATGGGATCTGCCAGGAAAAGGAGTGGTGGGAGGGAGTTAAGCAGCATGTCTGCTAGCTCACACCCACTTCCCTCCTCCTCTCCGCCCTTGCCGACAAGGGTCAGAGAGAGGGCAGGAGTTTATATTCAAGTACGGCATATATTTGCTGCATTCGGCCATCTGAATGGGCGTTAAAGCAGGAGTTTTAACGACCGTCCTCGCTATTTTCATCCGTGCTGTGGTTGTGACATGGCCGGCCAAAAATCCTTATGCCCGTATGAATGCCCCCTAAGAGTGCAATATCTCCAACAGATAAAGTTGTGATATCCAAAAACCAAGGCCTTCAAGTGTTTTTAATAGTATTCATATGACACTTTTACAATAAAGTAGTCCAAAAAATAAATCAGTTCTCTGTACTTTGTCTGCAGATGCTATCAGCTATTCAGAGTCACAATAAAACTATGAGCCCATTAGACTCCTAAGCCCACAATAAGCAGAGGTTTAAATGAATAAATTACTAGTTCTACTGGATCTTTTCCCACAGATATGTCTATCAATCTGCTCAACATTTCCTGCTCTATAATATGCTGCTGGCATGGGGCTAACAAATTAAGGGCACCTGGTCTAAGAAGGGTGGCTTGCATTTTCAATGTATATCAATCTGTTTTGGTTTCTGAAACTCTAGAATATACTGACCACACTGTTAGACTAGAGATTTCAACAATGATCAAAGTTAGTGTGAGTCAAACAGGACAAGGGCACCTGGTGTAAGAAGCTACCAAGATCGAGTGAAGTTTAGAGGTTGAGATTGAGATCACTGTTCTCAAAGTCAGACTTTACTAGAGACTATTGCCTAGAGTATATTCTAGAGTTTGTGAGTCAAACAGGACAAGGGCACCAGGTGTAAGAAGCTACCAAGATCGAGTGAAGTTTAGAGGTTGAGATTGAGATCACTGTTCTCAAAGTCAGACTTTACTAGAGACTATTGCCTATTCTAGAATATACTGACCACACTGTTAGACTAGAGATTTCAACAATGATCAAAGTTAGTGTGAGTCAAACAGGACAAGGGCACCTGGTGTAAGAAGCTACCAAGATCGAGTGAAGTTTAGAGGTTGAGATTGAGATCACTGTTCTCAAAGTCAGACTTTACTAGAGACTATTGCCTAGAGTATATTCTAGAGTTTGTGAGTCAAACAGGACAAGGGCACCAGGTGTAAGAAGCTACCAAGATCGAGTGAAGTTTAGAGGTTGAGATTGAGATCACTGTTCTCAAAGTCAGACTTTACTAGAGACTATTGCCTATTCTAGAATATACTGACCACACTGTTAGACTAGAGATTTCAACAATGATCAAAGTTAGTGTGAGTCAAACAGGACAAGGGCACCTGGTGTAAGAAGCTACCAAGATCGAGTGAAGTTTAGAGGTTGAGATTGAGATCACTGTTCTCAAAGTCAGACTTTACTAGAGACTATTGCCTATTCTAACTTTGCCAGTATAGAAAGACTAAGTTCTGTTTGTACCCTATATAAATGTCTTTGCATTGCTCTGCCTGTTGTATTGCAGTATTTGTGACGGGTGCCTCAGTGATATTGTCACCCGTCTTCCTGCATTATTTTACAATTCCAGAGCTAGAAACATTCTCCATGGATTTGCCAAGAGATGGTTAGGCAGAATCACCTGGTTTAGGGCTTCCACGCAAACATTTTTTTACAGCATATCTCCCATGCGGGAGCACACAGCAAGTATGCAATGACACACAATGACATGCGTACGTCTGCGTGCTGATAATCCCCATACACTATCTTGGCGTGTATGTGTGCGTAATATGCGCCAAGATAGTGCATGCTGTATTCTTTTTTGCTCACGTATTTTGCGCACTGTGTGTAAGCGGTACAATTGAAAGCCAATGTGACATCGGTACTGCGTATTACACATGCAAAACCCGTGCGCTTAACATACGCTCATGTAAGAGAGCTTTTAGGCTGAGTTCACACAGGGCGGATTTGCTGCAGTTTTGCCGCAGAAGAACTGCTTCTGCGGCAAAACCGCTTCAAAGGTTAATTTTGGCTTGCAGATTTTCTTGCGGAAAAATCTGCAAGCGTTTTTTCCTGCAGCGCTTTTTCACTTTTTGCAGCGGATTTTGCTGCGTCCATAGAGGTCTATGGACAAAAAAGCTCTGCGGAAAAAACAGAAAAATGGACACGCTGCGTCTTTAAAAACCGCGCCGCAGTTGCATTTCCGCACTGCCGCTGTGCGGAAAGAATCCGTCCTGTGAGAACAGCTTTTTGCCCAAACACATTTCTGCTGCATTGCACTGCAAACGCAGCCGTTTTGTTGCAGTCCGGATATGCAATGGCAAACCGCGGCAAAACCGCAGCAAGTCCGCACTGTGTGAACCCAGCCTTAAGGTTGATTCTTCCAAGTTGGGAAATATCAATAGAGGGGCCTTCATCAGGAACAGAATATGGAACCTTTGCTTCCCAATAGCTCATCATAGTGCATATCTCCAATTGGATGGAACTGCAATACCAGAAACATCCTGTGGATAATGGTGGCGCTGTTTCTGGATTTAAAAAAAGATCTTATTTCCTTATCTCAGACAACCCATTGAGTGCCCTGTAAAAGGTAATGTGGAGTTTATATTTAAACTGTTTTTAATCAGAGCGCTATGCAATAATTCATGTTTCCTTGCAAATAAATATTTAATGCTAATTTCGATACTCATTAGGTTGCGATTTGAGTAAATGTGCCCTCCATGGTTTGTGGATTGTGGTAGTAATCTGTTTACAGGCAAGTAAATTATTATTAGCATCATATCAGTTTAGCTCACACTGGTATTTTAGAGCAGACATAAAAAACATATATGGGCATAAGGTTGATACATTATAATAACCCAGAAGTTTACAAAAATTGTAAAGAAATCACTTCTCAGCTGTCATTTCATTATCATCACAGGCAGGATTACTATGAAAGGTGACACCTACATATAGATAACACAGGATCCACCATTTACAGCTCACCTCCTCCCCCTCCCTGCACAGGTCATAAAGCATTTTCAAGTCACTCTTTCATAGAAGTCAAAGGGTCCCCTCCTGTCCACTTTGTCTATGACACCTCTTCATCTGTTATGCAGGGCTTGTGTGGCTCTTAACCAGTGTTATACACTAGTTTTAGGGGTATTAGTGACGTTTAGGTTCATTTTTAACTAATTGGGAACAAAACAAACCTTTTTTCCCAAATTAAGCAAACCGAGTGAACTGAACTTTTGAAAAGTTCGCTCATCACTCCTCGTAGGTCTACAAGGGTAAAAATGATGGTATTGTGGACAGCAAGAAAGTGGGGACAGAGCTGTCTGAGTGAGCTCTCAGGAAAAAGGCCGCTGCAGAAGAGGCGAGCAAGAGACTCTAGCATGCTTACCATTGAGCCTGACCACTCCTACTTTTGTAACGAGTCCTGGCTTGTAATCAATGCACCACCTGCAAATTCTCCACCCATTGACTTGTTGCCTCCTGAACCACCAGCGTAACCAGTTCATCCTACATATGACTTATATCCTGCATTTTTCCCCTCTGCAGGCTGTATATCTAATTCTCATTTTCCAGAGATTGGTGGTTGTGCTATATTCTATACACTGTGCACAGAACTGCAGATTCCATTTTCTAACTATCTATGCAACACACAAAGACATATCATAATGAAGGATACTACAGCAGTACTGTGCAGTGCAGATGTGAATAAATAACACTAAATCACCCACTATTAGCTCCCACAACATGTCTGTGTGAGTCTCTGCTTCTGTCCCTCTTCCTCCTCACCTCTACTCTAAAGGCCCATTTACACGCAACGATTATCGCTCAAAATTCGTTCAAACGACCGCAAATGAACGACAATTGTTGCATGTAAACACTACCATCGTGCACTTTTCGTCTGAATGATGATTTTTAGGTGAGTTTAAAATCCATCATTCAGACTGCAGGCTGTTATCTCCATGGGAGTTGGAGATTACATTGTATTCTTTCAGTAGCCCATGCAAAAACAATGGAGCTGATTGCAGAGCTCAGACCACCTGCTGGGCACAGCAAACAGCTCCAGGAGGCTTATTTACACGCAAATGAAGCTAATAAAGTGTTGATGGACATTAGTGTCCATTAACACTTTATTCAAAATGATCACTAAAACTGTCAATGTTTCAATTGTTTGAAAGATTGTCTCTACGTGTAAATGGGGCTTGTGGGAGATATCCTATATGTATTTTCTGTATTTTTGTCAACTGTGAATATACTGTATTTTGTCTATAATGGTTTAAACCTCTGGGGGAAGAAACATCACCCCCCCCCCTCCACAAGAATTTAAGGAGCAGTGCCTATTGTCCCAAATACTGGTTAAACCAGTTCTAACTGGTTTAACCTTTTTAGGAGTGCTTTGTCTTGGACAGCAGAGAGGAGAAACAGGATGCTTCTCTCATGAAGCCAAATTCAAGAATGAACTGAGCGTGCTCACTGAAGTTCCTCCCAGATGGATGACATCACAAGCTACCTCACAAATACCTCCCTCTGAGAAATGGCCTATAAGCTCACTGTAACTGCTAAATTGCCTGACTTCCTGTGTTGAAACTTATTTAAGGTTTTACGCGCGCATAATAAAGACAGACTCTTTGGGGAACACATGATGTAGTCCGTGTGGTCTTTGAAGGCTCTCCAGGCCTGTACACATATTATTTAATTTGGAACACATGGTATATCTATAATAGCGAATTTTGCGCTAACAAATTTGGAGGCACCGCTGGGATTATGAAGATACAGATATGAAGATATTTCATCGTTATCCGGACACAAGGGGACTTCGAAGCAGAGACGGACAGATAATGAGCTCAAACAAGGTAATAAGTTATTCTTGTACCTGTATCATCTCTCCCTCTCTGCTATGATCCGCCCCGGGCCGGGTGAGTTGAAATATGATAAGTCTGTATCTAAAGAACTATGAAATAGATATACTGTGTTGTTTTTATGTTGTCTGTGAAGGAAATGTCCTGAGTGAAAGAAGGTGTGAGCTATGGGGGTTTATATATTCTCTGTAGTAGTGAATGGTGTGAACAGACTGCAGGTTAATAAGGAACAAAGAATGTGTAGTATAACTTGTTAAAAGAAAGCAAAAAGGAAAGTTGATATGAGCAATTTTAGCTGAAGGTTATAGTAGTGAGTAAAGTTGCTGAGAGTGTCCATGCGGTGAGTTTCCATTGTTCAACATGTGGCTGAAGAGGTCTCCCTTTGTTATGTGGGGGGAGGGGTGCACATGGAGTGCTTGCATTTGCCATGTCTGCATACATCAACTCAAGGGAATTTGGGCTTGGAGTAGAGATGTGGGCTAGCCAGAGATTCTGCTCCGATTATGGCAGGCCAAGCAGGCTGTTGAGGTTCCACAATGTGTTGCCAAAAGTACAGATCTGTGCCATGAGGTGCAGGAGTAGAGAATCTCATTTAATTAAGGATTTTTCCAATTACGACAAGATGGGCAGGGGTGAAATTGTAAGTGCTTATTAGTGGTAAGCCAGACCTGTGTCGTGAGTTGTGGGAAAAAAATCGAAGTAGGACTCGCAAGCAAATTCAGTGAGATGATGTTTGTAAACATAACTGGACACACAAAAATGGGAAAGGAAAAAGCAAGTCAATGAGTTAAGGAAAGGTAGAAGGTTTAACAATGAACGATGAAAATGGCTGCTATCTGGAGTGGTGAATATAAGTATGTGGGTGGAAATGGGCATAAGTTGTATTGTGTTTGTCATTGGATAGCCTATTCTGAACAAAATATATAAAAACCGCGGTACATAAGAGTTTTCTTATATATATACTTTGTTCAATATGGGAAGTTCTATGTACAGTAAATACAATCCCAGTTTCTACTTCACATGAGATACTTAGCAGTCTATATATATGAGTGAGTGAAAACCCCAGTGAGTGTGAATTTGGGTGTATAAATGAAGGGCCCGTATGAGAGTTAGATTGTGTTATATGGTGTGTACTGTTCGGTGGCTAGAAACTAAATGAGGCAAGAAAGACAAAACGCTGAGCCAGGCCACAGGGGGTGGAGCTAGGTGATGTAAGGAGATGGGAGGGAAGAACAATAGGAAGAGGTCTTGCTCCACCCTCAACACAGATCAGCCTAGGAGAGAAGTGTGTCTCCATTTAAGTGGATGTTGATATATATATATATATATATATTGTGGTAATGTATAGAGGGAAGGTCACTCTTAGACTCCATGTTAAGTCTCTCACTTGAACAAATGTAGGTGGCCAAAGGAGGGGCATCTAATTTATTTCTGAGGGTAGTTGTGTGAGATAATAGTCCAAGATTGCCACAGTATATATATATATATAGGTTCTTTGAGTATGTGGAGAATTTAAAAATATTGAGTCGTGTTATTTTGAATATTATTGAATTAAGATACTAAAATGAGAAAATTGTGTACTTGAAACACCTGATAAGTACTTTAGTCAAATTAATAACAAAAGTTCTATTCTAGAGTGTATCTCATTTTCAATTAACAGTATTTTACGTAAAGATTGTTACATTTGAAAAATAAGTACATTTTTGATGCCAGTAATTGAGTATATCCCGAATGGTATCAGGGATACCAGTCCCTTAGTAAACCACTAGTTTACCATCATTTGTGCAGTTGTTATGGTTGCAGATTGTAATAACAATTTTTTCCTCTCCTGTTTGCAGTATGTTTTAGTGCAGGTACCGGAGATGGTGTGGGGCCCCGTAACGTCATGCTCCCTCAAGGGGTCATAAAATACTGTATAGAGTGCAAACTAAACATCTTTCAGCTTCCAGACTAGCTAAGTATGAGACTGCCCTGCTAGCACCCTCACATATCGCAATCAAGAGGGGTATAGTTCCAAATGCCGTTTCATGTCCTTTACTGAATTCAGAAGGTTGAGAGGAGGGGCAACAGGTGCAGACCATGACATTTAATAGCAAGCACATGATTGTCGGAAGATTAATGAAAAGAGAAACTAGGGGTCCTAACGTTAATGTTGTAACTGCCATGATTAATGTAAATCTTGAGTTTTACCCATAGATGGTTCCAAATATCGACGAAATGGACAAGTAAAACAGGCTATGCAGTGGTAACCGACAGAAAGAGGTAATTGTACAAAAACCACTCTTTTCCTCCTGAGAGACTCAGTTACTCAGGAAATAGAGGTGATGGCGCTCACTGAAACATGTAAGCTGGCTGCAGGTAAGACTGTTTGTGTCTGCACCGACTTAAGGTACACATTGGGAATCGTACACGATTTCACATCTTATGGGGCACAGTGGAAGTTTCATGGGGTCCTTGAGTAAGCCAATCCAGAACGCAGAAGCAGTGTCTTTGTTCTACAAGGTTTTAGCTCTTTCCGCACAGGTGACTTATCATCAGAGTCCAGGCTTATGCCACAGAGACAACCACTGAGGCTGGAAGGAACCAGAGAGCAGGCACCGCAGCAGCCTGACTTCCCTTGAATGAGGTAACGGCTGGTAACCTGCTTGCACCTGAAACAGGTGTAGATATTTCTCTGTTGCTTGAATTACAGGAACAGGCCTCAAAAGAAGAAAAAGGAGGAGTGGAAAAGCGAGCGGAATGCTACTGGGGTCTGGCAGAAAGGTAAATGCCTGTGCCTCCCCTGCACGCTGTGCTCCATGATGTTACATCTGATCCCTGAGCTAACCCATTCATCCAAGGAGGTAATGTGTGGTATGGTGTCTTCTGCTTGGCTTACCCCAGGGTTCAACACTGCTGCAATAGGGTTTGTACAGGGATGCACGATATGCGCCCATTACAATCCAGGCCAATTGGTCAAGGTACCTTCTCGGTGCGAGCCAGACTATCTGTATCAGTGACTGCAGGATGATAGCATACAGCTACCACAGGTAGGTGTTTGAAGTTGTTGGTTTGCATAGACCTCTTTTCATGTTATTTGGAGGCGTGGCTTGAGAAATAAAAAAAATAAATAAATAAATAAAAAATAATTTTTAACACGCCAAAAATATGACCTAAGAATATGTTTTATGAAAGTAATTTTGAATATTTGGGTACACCAGAAGTAATAATAAATAATAAAGGTAAACATTTTATTAGTCATCCACTTGGTTAGAACCACGCCTAAATATAAGACTAAGTTGAGGCCCTATGAAGGTTTTGTTTGGTAATGCTGCTGTAATAGGCCTATGCCTATTCCAGGCCAAAAAGGAGGGCCTTACCTCCCATGTGAGTGCCTAACATCAGGAGTTATATCATCTGTCACTCATAAATGTGTATTCTCCGTGTTTCCAGATCAAAATGCAAAGAATCCTTTCAAGTGCTGTTAACCACTACGATCTCAGTGAAACTTCAAGAAAAGCTAATTTGGGTTCATGTCAGACATTGAATAAAGATGATCAAGGGAGGAGACAAATGTGGCCCATAATCCTTTGTTATATGTAGGACCCTTGCGGTCATTGGGCTGTCATTTCTCTTCTTCCTCATAAGGGATGTAGTAAATACATAACTACTGATGAAGAGGATTATGACAAAAAGGAATATTGCGTTGTGGTGCAAATATAATTGGCTATTTGTAGCCCTCCATTTTGTCCTTCATCCTCCATTTTGTATTTTCCTTTATTCTCCATTTTGTATCTTACATACGAATAGCTATGAACATTCATGTGGCCTTCAACCCTGTTTGGTGTAGGAAGCTTTGATGTAACTGTGAAAT